>NW_027187273.1:968435-1003338 GCF_028583685.1 Petaurus breviceps papuanus | reverse complement strand
GAGAGATTTGTTCCTCTGTTGTATTTAGATTTTATAGAAGGAGATTTAAGAAGAAACAATTGTGTATAAACATATGGGATTTTACTTTAAATCCCATAATAAAGAGGGTCGTGTGAAATAAAGCAGAGTTGTTAAATTGGCTATTTAAGTCCAAAGGCAGCTTTTGGATAAGCTGAAGACAGCTGGGATTTTCGGGAGGAACCAAGTTGGGTAATTCCCCTACCCTTCCTGATAGACTGAAAGGCCATGTACTAGAGGCATGAGGGAAAGGAAGTGATGACTAAGTGGAATAAAATATGTCCTTGTTGGCATATGGACCAAACTGGGTGAGGGGCTCACTGCTTGAGAATCCATCAGAGTCTCAGTGTCATAAGAACCTGGTTTTCTTAGAGAAGCAAATAGTTAGATTTGTCCAGGGGTTACTCTCAAACTGGTTTCCCCCTTCCCCCAAGGAAGTTCTGCCCTGTCTGTGCTGTAGAGAAGCTCTTGTTTTTGAAGACACAGTATGCTGTCCCTGGGAACCTTAATCCCTGCTCCATCCGTAACAGTGTCACCTAACCTTTCTGGGCCTCAGTGTCCTCATCTGTAAAATGGGGATAATAATCCCTACTTTACCTATCTCAAAGGGTTGTCAGGTGATTATCTAGTAAGAGAATGGATGTGAAAATGCTTTGAAAAGCATAAAGTCTTGTACAAATGTGAAGAATTCTGATGATGATGATTGGAAACCATTTCCTCATTCAGTAGGAAAGGAAGAAATAAAATACAGTCTCCCTTTCCACCCTCACTGATGCTGAGTTCCAAAGTATTACAGTGACACCCCGTCCCCCACCTCCCCTTCAATTCTACCTCCTGGTCTTGCTGGCTTTCTTCAGGATGACTCCAGTACTGGTTTCTGCAAGAGACCTTTCCTAGCCCTTCCTCCAAGGCGAGTGCCTTCCCTCTGGAAGTACCTTCCATGGACTCTGTATCCTTCGTGTGCACAGCTGCCTGCACGTATCTCTCCCTCCCTTCAGAAAGCTCCTTAAGGTCAGGGAATAGCTTTTGCCCCTTTTCTGTCTCCTCATTGTTTACCATAGTGTCTGGCATATAGTAAACAAGTGCTTGTTGACCGTTCCAACAAGTTGGTAAATTAACATAACAATTCTAAAACTTTATGTTGGAGACAAATGAAAGTAGAAAAGGGGGAGGAAAGCCAGGTAAATAGTTTTCAGTCCGTTCTATCCCATTGCTCCTGGCCTGTGAGTATAAGCCATAGAGAATGAACAGTTTCATTCAACCTAGCCCTGTGGTGGGTGTTCTCTGGGAAACAAAGATAATGTGCTTGGTCTGTGTCTTCAAGGAGTTTATATCTGAATTGGGGAGACTGGGCAAGTGAAGAACATGAAACAGAAAATGGTATAAGGCAGTATAACTAAATGTCAGATAGGTTTTTTTTATTTGTTCTGATATCAAAAGCAATGTGTGAGCTGACTTTGTAATCCCCTAAAGCATTTATTATAGATTTGAAAAGCTATAGCAATACATCAAGAATTCCATTGATTCTGTAATGTGGGTGCTTTCATGTCTGCGCCAATGGCATCTTAGATAGTCTTCAACTCTGATTCTTGGGCCCCTGCCCTTGGGTCCAGGTTCTCGGGGTTCACTCAGCTCTGAGTTAGGCATGGCAGAGGCCAGTACAGAATTCTGCTCACTTCTTATAATATTTGGGAGGCCCTGGAAGCACCTGCCGATTCACACAAGTCAAACTTTAGCCCTTAGTTGACACTGTTCTTGCCATGATTGTGAAAAATCTTTATCAGGGCAACTCTAGACAGCCAGCTGAGGAAACTCGTGGTGCTTGGCCCCAGCCAATCAGATGTGATGAATACTTACTGTTAATCTACCCAGTATATACAGCCTGAACCCAAAGGCACCCTCCCCTTTATCTTAGCCCCCAGAACTACTTACATTTCAGGTGCCTCAAGGGGAGACTTCTAGGATGATATAATAATCACTTATATTTGTATTGTGCTTAATCTTTTCAAATTACCTGTCCGGTTTCTCCTTAGGGCCTCAGAGCAGCCTTTTGTGAGATTGGTAGCACAAAGATTATTGTCATCATTTGACAGATCAAGCTGTTCAGAGTTTGAGGGGCTTGCCCAAAGATGCCCACATAGCTAGTGGAGAACAGACATCGGAAGCCAAGCCCTTTTACTCCTTTTAGGACTGCAGCTTCACATTTATGTAGCCAGGCTGCCTCCTCCCCACAGATGGCAAACAGGAGGGTGAGACAAGTGACCTGGCGCAGCTGAGTCAAAAGGGAGATGGGAAGGAGGCGGGGAGAAGCCAGAGAAGGGTTATGAGCTCTTTGAGGCCATCTGTTCCTATGATCTGGGGCCTCAATAGAAAATCAAGGCCCGGGCTTCCATGGTAGGGTTTACAAAGGCCATTAAATGGGATAAGGAATGGGCCCAGTGGCTCCTTGCTTGTAAGGTGAAGACCCACAAGTCATTATCTGTCAGGAGGTACAGGGTGAATTGGCCACTGGAGGATCGAGACGTTAAATTAAATGTGGTGTAACCGCCACACCGGAGACCCTCAGAGTTTCTCATTATTTTGATTGTTGTAGTTGTTATAGTTCCTTCTTAATAAAACCCAGTACTCTGGGTCCTCCCTCTGAAAGTCCACCTGCCACTCTGTGATCTACATGATAAAAACCCGCGTGTGTGTGTGTGTGTGTGTGTGTGTGTGTGTGTGTGTCCATCCCATCCAAAGCGCTTCCATGCCCATTACTTCATTTGATTCTCACTTGGGATCCTTTGAGGCAGGCAGGACAGGGATTATTTTGCCTGTTTGATGCATAAGGCCACTGAAATTCAGAGGAGTTAATTGACCTTCCCAGAGGTCAGAGAACTAGGTCTAGAACTCAGGTTCCTGACTCCAGGTATCTCTGCTGACTCACATTGCCTTTCTCTTTTTCCCTTCAAGCTGGTAACCACAGGAACCCTCCCGGATCTCAGGGAGGCTTGTTGTCACCTTTCCATGACCTAGACGGTGAATGGGAAGGAGGGGTGCATGTATGTTAGGGGGGAAATAATACTTCACACATCTAGAAGTGGCAGAAGCAGGGGAAGTTACAGCATATAAAATATGAATGGTGCTTTGGGCCCACCACCGTTCACACTCCAGCGATCTGAGCTGTACTTAGGGACTTGACAAAGCTTCGGCCTTGGGTTCATCAACTGGTCAAGACCCACTTATCTTGAGAGAGCTGCTATTTTAAGAGACAGGGCGTCATAAAAAAGAGAGAGAGAGAAACTCTACTTCATATCCCCTTAGAGGCCAAACACAAAGGTTCCCAGGTCCACCAATATCCATGTGGTAGCAGGAGGGAAAAGTCACACAGATGGTTGTTAGTAGTGACTGAAGAAAGTTATTTTAGATAGAATTGGTCTTTTTATTTTTGCTTCTTTTCCCCTACCCTTTCCAAGCCAGGAGAAGTTTCAACTAGGCACCTTAGGGCTTAGGAAGAAAGAGCAGAAAACCAGCAGGTTAGAGAAATGGTAGTCAAACAGGAACTGCAGCAATACTTCACCACGTTTGTTTAGTATTTTATCCCTTCCATAGCTCTCTAATATATATTAACTCATTCAAGTCTCAGTTTTCCTATTAGTAAAGCAAGGCAGCTGCTATCGTCCTCATTATACAGATGGGAAAACTGAGGCCCCAAGAGATGACGTGACAAGAACATTGCCTGTTTGCTTTGTGCCTGATTTAGAGTAATGGAAAAGATGGAGAATTTGGAATCTGGAGACTAGGGTTTTTATGGTAGCTCCTCTGCCTTTGAGATTGCAGGCATATCAGATCACCAGTCTGCACCAGTTTGGAGGCCAAGGTTTCCTGCAAAGGAAGTTGGATGATCTCAAAGACCCCTTTGAGCCCTTATCCCTTACAGTCTTCTCTGGTTTCTAAGATTCTGGCTTCAGAGCCTGGTGTGAGCATTGTGCTGAGCAGTGCTTTCAGTGACTCACCTATGTGGACTGACATAGGTAGACATCTTAAGAGCCTTGCACATACTTTGATGGGTCTGTAATCTCATCCATGTTGTATTGTATACGCCCCATATTAGCACATATGGGCAACTCATGCTGTGTGACTGCTGTCTGTGTTCTCCCATAAATCCTCCACAGGAAGGACATCAGAAGTGCTGGAGGTCTTTGTCCAGTTCTCTTGTCCTTGCGTCACAGTTAGCCCTTGTTCTCCCCTGCGTGACCAGCCCGCCTCATTGTCCACTCATATAGTAACTCTCTGTTAAAGCAGCCTTTTAAGAGATCCTCAATTTGAATTCTGGGAAGACTTTGATTTTGTGATATAGGCATATGGCATAATACACATTTAATAAGTGATTATTGAATGTAATTATCAAATACTATGAAACCTTTGTCTGCACTTTACCCAGATAGCCAGGGAAGGAGAGCATTAAAATGTCTGTTGGCTTGGCATCAATCATGACTTCCTCCAAGCAAGAGTGATAGACCTCTAAGCCAGGGTGGCCCCTCTTGTAGGGACTCCACACTTTTGTGTGAGGTACGGGGGCCCCAAAAATCCCCTACCCAAGAAAAATTAAAAGTCAGAGGTATCTTGAGGAAGGAGCAAGAAGTTTATTCAGTTCTCACGGGAAGAGGGTGTCCCTTCCACCAGTATGAACCAGCAGAATGAGAAGGTCACAAAAGACAGAACAAGAATTTATACCCTAACGAAGTCAAGCCCCCTCCCCCCACCCCAATCCCTTCTCGAATTGGCTGGGAGGTGGGCTCTCAGTCTTGGGCTAGAAAATCTTCCCCAATGGTGAATAACAAAGAAGCCCACCATCATCCCCTATTGGATGAGAGGTGGGACAGGAGGTGCTAAGAGCTTAATGCTGGTTGACAGCAAGGGAAAGGGGAAAAGGTCACAAGCAAAGGTGGCGGTCAAAACCCCCTGAAGGGGCCTAATGCTGATGTGGCAGTAGTAAAGGGAGGTGGGGGGGGGGGGGAAGGGGGAAGCTGAACTTCGGCTTGCTCCCACAAAATTTATGGGCTGAGAAGTTTTCACCTTTCCCATTCACTTAGGATAGTAGATTCCAAGCTGGAAAAGGCCTTAGACATCATCTAGTCCAATTCCTTCTTTTTACAGATAAGTAAACTGTAATGAAGTCTTCCCGACTCCAGACCCAGCACTCTACCCACTTAATAATAAGGATGATAATACAATAATAACAATAATAATGATTGATGCACATAGTACTTTAAGGTTGGCAAAGTACTTTACATGCATTATCTTCTTTGATCTCCATAGCACTGGGAGGAAATTGTGATTATCCCCATTTTGCAGATTAAGAACCTGAAAATGAGAGTGGTTGAGTGACTTAACCTGGGTCAGACAGCTTGTGAGTGACTAAAGCAGGATTTATACCCAGCTCTTCCCGACTCCAAATAGGTCACCTTATCCATTATGTCACATCGCCTGTGAAACTCCATGCTGGGAGGCTTTCCATGAGAGAAGTGACTAGTTGGTCTACCATAGTCCAGTAGAAATGACACTTAACTAGGAGTCCTGAACCCTAGGCTGTGCTTTCCCATCATCTTTCCATGTGACCTTGGATGACTCAGTTTACTTCTCTAGGATTTAGTTCTTAGATTTAAAAAAAAAAGAGAGAGAGAATGATAAGGCCCAGCCTGTCTCACAGGTTATTGTAAAGATCAAAATGTAGCATTTAAGGGGAGGGAGGGGTAGTTTAAAGTACTATAAGAAGATAAAATGGTGTCACCATCAACATAATTAATACCCCAAATTGCCTGAGGGAGTTAGCCCATTTTAGGGGCTTAAGGGTGAAAGGCTAGAAATTAAATCCCTTCCCCAAAGTAGAAAAAAGAAATATGTACCCCTCAGGGCAATTCCATGTGGCCTGAGGACAATGAAAAGCTGGGGAGGAGGCCCTAGTTCTGAGAATAATTAAAACTATCACCTCAGGCTGGAATTATGACTCTCCTTGGACACTCCCAAGCCAAACAAACAGGTTTCTAGCCTTTTGGAGGGGGTTGGGAGAGGGTGAAGGTAAAAGCCACATCTTAAGTCCAAAACCACCCTTCCAGTTAAATTGTCTGGCATCCCCCTTTAGTGGTGAGAAGTCTCTGAGAAATATCAGGGCTGTAGGCCTGTAGCCAGGAGCTACCTCACTGAGAGAGTGGATTAGCTTGCTACTGTAATCTTCCCTGAGGAGTCTCCTGGTGTCAAAAGATCTGTTGGAGTCAGGTCTTTAATGGCACTCAGAAGTTAATCCCCCTGAATCTGCCTGCGAAGTCATAATAAGGTATAAAAAGGCACCCAGTGGTCACCACGGCTCCTATTAGCCTGGGTACTGAGTGGAGTAGTGGGTGAGATGAAATGAGGAACGTAGAAAACCACCTACCTGCCTTTTGCCTCCTCTTCTCTCTTCCCTCCCTCCCTCCCAGCCCAATGAAAAGGAGAGACATCAGGCATCCCTTATCTGTCGGCTCTGCCAGAAGACCTCTGAGGCTCAAATGAACCAAGGTAGATAAAGCACTTTAAAAGCCATCTTCTGCTATGGTTAATGAAGAATGATTTTGATTTTATTATGTTGTATTGAAGGATGGAAAGGAAGAAAAGTGAAAAGTATAAAAGATAAGATGTACAGCTTTTCCATAGAGCAGTGGAGAGTGGACTTCTGTCAGGAGACTTGATTTCAAATTCTCTCTCTGCCAATTGCTACAGTACCTCTCTCATCTCTAAAATCAAGCGATTGAACCAGATGACTTCCAGGGTCCCCTCCAGCGCTAACAATTTATAAATCTTCTTTAAAACAATAAAAACAATTGGATCCTATCAAATAACTTTTCTTTTTCTTTTTTTTTAAATTTACCTGGTAACTAGTTGGTTTGGTTGGGAACCGGTCAAGGCTTCGGATAGAACACTAATAACAATCCCTTTCATTTGCATAGCTCTTTCTAATCATTTATCATGTTTGTTATTTGATATTCATAGCAACCCTAGGGGGAAGGTAGAGAAACTTTATTATTCTATTCTCCATATGAAGAAACCCAAAGAGAGTGGGCGACCAGCATCCTGGGGTGATGGACAAAGCTTTGCTCAGAATCAGGAGAGATGAAAGTTCTAGGCCTGCCTCTCTTCTTCTGGTTTGCTAGGTGATTTGGGTGATCTGCGATGCTGATGCCTGGCTTCCCCACCTCCATAAAGTTGTTGCTAGAATCTGTAAAAGTGCTTTCTTTTAAAAAATTTGGGGGGCAGCTAAGTGACGCAGTGAATAGAGCACCAACCCTGGAGTCAGTAGGATCTATGTTCAAATCCAGCTTCAGACACTTAACACTTATTAGCTGTGTGACCTTGGGCAAGTCACTTAACCCCAATTGCCCTGCCTTCCCTCCTCCAAAAAGACACTCAAAAAAGTTTTTTCTTTAATTTTACTTTTTCAGTTAATAAACAATTATTTTCTCTTCTCAACTCTCTTTAGAAGAAAAAAGAAAAAACAACCTGGTAATAAATATGTGTAGGTAAGCAAAAACACATCCCCTTCTTGTTCCTGTCCAAAAATATATATCTCATTCTGCATTTTTAATCCATCCCCTCTCTGCTAGAGGTCTGTAGCGGACTTCCTCTTCTGACTTCTGGAATCCTGGTATGTCATTGTCTCAATCAGAGACCTTACGTTGTTTGTCTTTGTAGTCTTGTTATTATTGTGTAAATTGTTCTGCTGGTTCTGCCCACTTCACTCTTCATCAGTTCCTAAATGTCTTCATAGGTTAAAACAAAAAAAGCTTCCAAAGTGTGGATGAAAAGCGTTATATTACCATTGTTCTTATGACTCACCTTGACCTAGAACCTGCCTATGTATAGACAGGAATTCTAGAATAAGATCTTACAAGTTTTCATCTTCCCCTTTGAGCCCCCTTATCCCCGATCAGCCTTATCCATTGACCCAGAAAGAGACTCTTTTCCAGAGCATGGTCAGGTAACACCTGAAAGAGGTGACCCCAGTGGATTGGTTTTCCTCTTAAAACATATAGAATAAGAGAATATCATTTCTTTCTGTACCAAAGGAAGGACACTGCACTTGTAGCTCTGTTAGAAAACAGCAATTTCTGTGCACACTTCTGAGTTGCCATGACTTTCAATTGATCTTAAGTTTCGATTTTCAAAATTACTTCCCTTACTTCTTAGAGTATTCCCCTTTTGTTTCTTTTCTCTACATCAAAGATTCTTAACCTTTTTTTTCCTTTGTAATGAACTCCTTTGGGAGTCTGGTGAAGCCTAGGGACCCTTCTCAGAAAATTGTTTTAAAATGCATAAAATAAAATATAGAGGACCACAAAAAATGAATTATATTGAGAAATGATGATCAAAGTGTTAAAAAAAAAAAAAGTTCACAGACCCTAGGTTACCTTCTCTAAAATGAACCCTTTGCCACCCTCTCATTGAGTCTGTGATAAAAAAAAAATCATGTGCCTACTCTGTGTCATGGTTCCCTGTGCTTGGTACAGGTAGACAGGAAGACAAAGCTCCTAGAACTTAAATGAAGGATCTAGTCTGGGAGACATACATGTCTTGTAAAATGACAACGATGAATACAAAATAACACAGAATATAAATAAATGATAAATGGCGCATTAATAGCCAAATTCATTTCAATACAACTAACAGTGCCTCCTGTATTCTGGTGCTCAGGTTGCAAAGATTTAAAAACAAACAAACAGTCCTGGGTCTCAGGACTTCCCCTTCCTTGATGAGGAGATCCCTCATGTAAATAGACAGGTAACATATATGGTAGAATATGATGGGGGGAAAGGAGAAATCCAGACCCACTGTTCTGCAGTGTGAATCAGAGAAGGACCTCCCCTTCAGCACAAAGTCTTGGGATAGGAAACATCCCATGGGAAACAGGAGGTGGGACCTGAGCTGACCTTCCTTGTTCTTGAGTTAAGAATCACAATATTCTGGGTGGTTTTTTGTTTTGTTTTTGGTGGTTGTTTCTTGGTTTCTTTGTTTCCATGTCTCTCTATAGAAGCTTATTCTGAAAAGGACCCAGAGACAAGCAGGTGACAATAATGGATAAAGTGCTGGGCTTTGGACTAAGGAAGTCCTGAGTTTGAATCCAAAAATAAGGGAATTAGACTCTTATTGGCTTCCGAGGTCCCCTCTGTCTCTGAATCTGTAATCCTGTGACCTTCTCTCCAGTGCCAAAACCATCAGAGCACAGAATACAAAGAAGCTGACACCAGGTCCACAACCAAATATACTTAGTAGTCACTACCTGCTGTTTATCTCTTGAAGTCCCTAGACTCAAAGCAGAAGTTCATTAAATCTTGCTTATTTCAGTGAAGTTGAGTAAAGCTACAGAACAGTCTCCCCAGTCTCTCCTTGGTTAGGACATTCCCTCCCCTAGTTAGAATGGCAATAGTTCCAACTAACAGATCCTGTAATGACCTCCCAGGCCTCTGTATTGAATTAGTGATCTCCTTTCCTCTCCCTGCAAATGTGACACATGCTGTATTTCCCAAGGGGAGAGACCTAATCCAGCGGCTTCCTAGCCTTTCCTGACTCTGTGATTGATTTGGTGGTGGTAGAAGAGTCCTATCATTAGGGGGAAAGTCTGATAAACCTTCCCAAGGATATGATGTTGACATCAATCATAAGTGCTTGTATATTCCTCCCTAGCCCCTGAATAAAAGGACAAGAGCTACCAGCTCACCTCCAGGCTGTCAGAGGGTTTTTATTAAAGAGCCCAGTCACAACATTAGTACTCCTTCCCACCTACCCCCACCCCTGTCCTCACCATTGGAAGGATCTCTACCACTCAGGACCAGATGATTAATGGAGTAAACTATGCCATGTGGCCAGAGCCACTGACTCATGCCTCCTTCTTCCTGACCTGAGCTGCTGCTTCTCCACAGGGTACTCTACCCCCAGTAGCAGTTCTCCTTTAAAAGAAGGGAAGGTTCTGTCTGTTTTTCAACCGTTCTTTCTTAGAGTTTGTCCTCTTTCTTTTCATTCCAGTAACAGCTTCTCTTATATCCCAACCTGCTGATCCCAGTGTAGGCCAAGTTTAGTTACAAAATTGGTCTGTCCCTACCCTTTAGAATTTCATTAAGAAACATTAGATGTGAACTGCCCTTCAGATTCACCACTTGAATTGGAATGTCTGTCCTAAAGTGACCAGCCATTCATACCACTTACACGGATTGCAAAGTTGGCCCTCGGGAAAAATGAAGAATCATCAATATCTGTCTTCAGTGGTCCCCTTTTTTGTGCCTTTCTCTGTCTTTTAGTGCCCCATTCCTCTCATGTTTCCCTAGACCCTCAGATCATAGAAAAAAAGTGGCCTAATTCTCACTGAGGTGTTAAGGAGTTAGTATGTTACCCTTCACAGGGTTATCTATATTTTAAAAGCTACACTTGGGAGATGCTTAACCCAAAGGAACAGTAGTCTCATGGTGACAGTTTCTTGAGGGGAGAGGGGAAGGGTCACATTGCTTGGCTTTTCCAAGAGAGGCTTCTTAATGCCACTTATTCACACACTACTGTCTCTTCTCACTCATAAAGTTCATTTTGGTCAATGACCCAAGTTTCTCCTGTTAATTTTTTTTTCCTTCTCTTTTGGTTCTCAGGCTCGTATTACTAGCTTAGAATAGAATTAAATTCCCTGGTCTTTGCTCTTGCTTCATCATCCCCTATTGTAAGGGGTCCCAGCTAACTTTCTTGGCTGTATAGTACTGCCCGTCCTGCTGTCAGAAAGGTGCTAAGAGCCTCTGGATTCGTGTAACATAACTTCCAAAAGCACTGATTTGCCTGAGTTTTTGTCAGAAGTTGTAGAGACGTTACATCACCAGAAGAAAGCACAGGCAGGCCCAGTTAGTAGAGGAGGAAGAGAAGAATTTGGTCCTATTGGAGTCTAGTTTCAGGCTTGGAATTGTAGCATGAAAATTCTTTGCTCTGTGTGTACATATAATTGTACATTTGGAGAGAAAGGGAAGCAGATAGGAAATGAAAAAATCCCCTTGACCAAAATATCTCTCTTATCCCTGTCATAGTACCTTGAAATGTGACCATCTTTCGTTCATCCTTTGAGCATCCCAAATGCCTTTCCTTTTTGGAGTCAGGAGAATCCAAACACATAGTTCTTTATCATCTGCTTTATACCAGGTGAGTGGCCTTGGGAAGAGAGCCAGTACCTTGAGCTATTACCAGCCATCACATCTTAATAGTGACTAATTTAATAGTCACTTTCCAAAAGCTACCTAAAAAGAGTTCTTATGGAATGAGGACACAGGATTTGATAGGTTCAGAGGGCAAGGCACATTGTAGGAATCAAGTGAAGAGGGGTGAGCATCCCAGACAGAGAAGGGAGGTGCAAAAACCTAATTATACTGACTTCTTCTTTTTGCCAAAGACCAGCCTGCTGTCGAGGGAAGGCAACTTTATCTGGATTACACTTGTCTTAGTACAAAACAGAATTCTAGAACTGTCATCTCTTAGAAGTCACCTAGTCAAACTTGGCACCTTATAAAGAAATTTCCTTCATAGCATCTCTAAAGCAAGTTATCCAGCCTTTGTTTAACAGTTCCATGACAGGGAACTCACTACCTGATAAGGCAGCCCCTTTTGCTGTTAGATAACTTGAATTGTTAGCAAGCTCTTCTTTATATTATCCTAAATCTATCCTTTTATAACTTCTGTACCTTGGTCCTTTTTTTGCTCTTTGGAGCTATGCAGAGTAAGTCTGATCCTTCTTGCATATGACAGTCCTTCAAATATTTGAAGATAGTTATATAGTTATCACATCTTCCCTCAATCTCCCCCATCCTTTACTTATACAGTTGATTAAAAAAAAAAAACCTTAAACGCAGAACTTCACATACACACACACATGCCTATTATAAACCAAACTTAGTCCTTCAAAGGAAAAAATTGTGAGGCTCCTTTCTGGCCCCTCACATATCTTTTCATGAGCTGACATTTTGTCATCTGAAGCATGAATGAAATTACTTACACTAGGATTGTTTTTCCCCTGGAATAGTTGTGTCTTTCAAGATTAGGGGAAGAATTCTTTGGTCTGGATTTGTCCAAAACCACAAAGTTGGATAACAGTGAACAGTTTTCATTCCATTCCTCATTGTGTCATATCTTTGTCGATCATTTTTCAATTTTATGGTGCTTTAGTGGAAAGCAGTGAAAGCCAGTTGACCAAGGCTCAAGGAATTTGGTGACACCATAGCCATTGCACAGTAGATGTCAGGAGAACTCAGTTCTGCCATTAACCAAGACCTTGAACAAGTTATAATCTTTCAGTGCCTGAAAAATGAAGGTGTATACTAAATGGTCCCAAAATTATAGTGATTCCATATCTTCTCCATTCTGTCTTTAAATGTTCCCCAGTTTTCTCCATCTGTGAAATGGGAATGGAAAGCATTGCTTATGATTCCCCTGGGGAAGGGTAGAGATTCAGAGATAGGTAAAGTACTTTAATTAGGCATTGCCATTTGAAAAATGCATCTATTTTCCTAAAATTTGTTCAACTTTGTAGCAATGAGCAAACATTTTCACTCCCACTTATAACTGGTGTTGTCAGAGGAGGCTGTCAAAGTATTTCCTAACTCTTAAAAATAATGCTAATTCTCTGTGCTCTTTAATAGCTTGGCATTTTGTAATCACAATGGGAAATACATTTTTCTGCAACTTAGTAATAATATCTTATGTTCACATAGTGTTTTCAAAGTCCTGTCACATACATTATCTCATTTCATCTTCAAGACAACAGAGCAGGCATTATCTCCATTTAAAAATTTATTGAAATTGAAATTTTTATCACAAACTTAATACATAAGCAGGTACAAGGGAAAAATATGGAGTCAGACCCCAAGTAAAGATATATCTCAACAATTTATATTTTGGTTAAAAATAATAGTTAAGTATATGTTTTTAATATTTGTTCAGTGGCACCTTCTGTTCACTTTGTCTCAGTACTTAAAATATATTTTGTTATTATTTGTTTTCTTATAAATGTAGGTCTCAGTAATTGTATGTGTGTATACTGTTTCTGTAATTCTCCTGCTCTCTTTTGGGAGGCAGCACGTCATAGTGAAGAAAGAGGACCTGGGTTCAAATTCTACCCTCACTGCCAGTTTGAGCTTTGTGATGCTTTCTACCTTAGACAAGTTTTGACCTTGGACAAGTCATTTAACTTTCCTGAGAATCATTTCTTCTCATTAAATGAGAAAGTTGTCTTAGAAGCCCTCTTAGTTCTCTTCTAGCTCTAAATCTGTAATCCTATACTCTTTGGATAAGTCTAGTCATGTTTCTTTGAATTTCTTCAAATTTTTATAAAGAAATTTTTTTGATCATCTTTTATGGCATAATAGTATGCCATTTCATTGACCTACCATAATTTTTTCAGAAGTGATTCACCAGTCATTGTACATTTGGGCTTTGTTTATAGGTTTTTGCTATTTTAAATAAAGCAACTGTGGATATTTTTATACGGAAAGGTCTTTTTGCTTTCCTTTTAATTTCTGTAGGATATATTCTTAGCATTGGGAGTCATAGGATAGAGGGTATAATCTGCTTTGCAACACTGATTGTTTATTTCCAGCTCGTTTTCCTAAAAGAATTTTCTTTAAAAACTGTGGAACCTCAGAATCAAATATCATGAGGCATGGAACCAGCATTAGAAACCAGGGTCCCCTGTTGAGTGAATGCTTTTCTCTAATGACAGTACCATGGTTTTTAGCCTCCCTCACAAAACAGCTTCTCAGACTTTTCCCACCACCTATAAACCATAACCTTCAGAAATGGGCAAAATAGCATTCATCTCACTTTTCTTCTTTCTTTTCTTTCTTTCTTTCTTTCTTTCTTTCTTTCTTTCTTTCTTTCTTTCTTTCTTTCTTTCTTTCTTTCTTTCTTTCTTTCTTTCTTTCTTTCTTTCTTTCTGTCTGTCTGTCTTTCTGTCTTTCTGTCTTTCTTTCCAATTGGGTTTAAGTAACTTGCTCAAGGTTACATGGCCAAATATTTTGTGTGCCTATGAAGTATCTGAGGTTGGAACCAGTCCCAGGTCTCCCAACTCGGGGGCCGGCACTCTTACTCACTGTGCCACCTGGCCGCCCCTCATCTCACTTTTCATAGACAGTAGGTGACACTTGGAAAACATGTTTTACCTCATGTTTCTCAGTAAGTCGTTAGTGAGGCCCAAAAGCAAAGCTAGGTCTCTTTCCCACTCCACTAGACCAGATAATCAATCTTCCCACCTTCCTGAGAAAAGGAGCATTGAACCATGTTAGGAATGGAGAAAGGTCATGAATTTGTGCCTCCTTCTAGGACCTACCCCACCTATCCCAAAGAGAGTCACAATCTCAGAAAACTTTCAAATTTAATTTTATTTAACTTCGTTTTAAATCACTTTTATCAATCAGGTTGTTTTTGAGTACCTCACTATGGACAAGATACTATATAAAGTATTGTGGGTAATGCAAGAGAAGTATTAGACTTGGCCTCTATCCTTGAGCACCTCATAATCTAATTAGGAAAACTAGAATACTTTACAAAAATTTAGACAGTATACATGAGGTGTCTCAAGGCAAGGACATAAAGCAAAGGAAAAATCATTCTATGTAGTCACAGAAGGCTTCATGAAGGAAGTAGATTCATACACCATTTGGTTCTTTAGATTGGGAAGAAGGACATACATAATCAAAATGGCAGCAAAAGTATATCATATCTCCACAGATTTGAAGATTCTCTCTTCTAGAGTGTAAGGACGTATGTGTTTTTCACAGAATTACAGAAATATTCAACATCCTGGTGAAACAAAAGGAGAAAACCCAGGTATAGTCACTGTCAGTGAAGCTTTCACTTTCTTGCCCTTCTTTTAGCTACTTCTCCAAATCCTGCCCAGCTCATATCGTATCTTCTCCATGAAGCTTCCCCCATCTGCCCTTCTCTGACTGATTTGTTAAGCACTTACAGGGAGAAAAAAGTGGCAATCAGTAGTATCCAGAATGGATTCACAAGTCATGCCAAACATAATTTTCTTTTTGAATAAGATTACCAGACAGGACAATATAGACATGGAACCATAGAACGATAAGCTGGAAGAGATCTTTAAAGAGACCTACTCCAAACTACTCATTTTGCAGATGAGGTAACTGATAACTGAAGAAGTTTTGACTTGCTCATAGTCACACACAGCTAGACTATCTTGATTTGGTAAGACATTTGACCAAAAAAGTCTCTCCTGATAGCCCCCTGTACAAAATTTTAAAATGTAAGCTGAATGATAGTATAATTCATACATAGCTGGCTGAGGAGTAGTACTAGATTGACATTAATCTAAAGGTTAGAACTCTTTAGTGATATGTCACAGGGTGGGTTCTGTCCTTGGCCCAGTCTTGTTCCATTTCAACCACTTAGATAGGAGGACATTTTATTCATTAAAATATACAGATAGTGCAAAGCTGGGAGAGATCAGTAACATATTGGATGACAAAAATCAAGATTCACAAAGACGTCGAGAAGCTTAAATAATAGACAAAAACCAACACAATAACATTTAGTAGAGATCAGTGTAAAGTCCTGCATTGAGCTTCAGAAACTCAGTTGCACCAGTATAGAATTGAGAAAAGATCTCACTTAAGAACAGGTCTAAAAGACAAGAGGGTTTTACTTGGTTACTAGCTCAGAGAAGTACAATGGTATGAGATGACTGCTTAAAAAAAATTTTTTTAAGCTCATTCACTCTTTGGCTCCTTCTGGAAGTATTACATCAAAAAGAAAACATTTCAGAATATATCCCATTGAATTATCTACTGACCAGACCACATATGAGGTATTATATCCTGTTCTGGGTCTCCAGAACTTTACTCCAACAGAATGGAATGTATCCAGAGGAGGGGGGACCAGGATAGAGAGGGATCTGAAAATAACATGACCTAAGAAACAATTAGGAAAATTAGCAATTATTTTTTTAACCCAGGAGAAAGCAGATAACTTGGAGGAAGAGGAGATAATAATACCTGTTTTCATATATCTGAATGAAGTAAGAGGAGCGTGAGATTTATTCTTTTTTGTTCCAGAAGGGTAGACCTGGGGCTAGAAGGTCATAGATTTAAACTTAGAAAGAACCTTAGAAGATTCCTATCAAGTCCAACCCTCTAATTTTACTAAGGAAGAAACTGAGGACCATTGAAGTTAAATAACTTGATCAGGGTCACACAGGTAGTGACAAGTGAAATTGAACCCAGGTCTCCTAACTCCAAATCCATTCATTTTTCTATTGTACCATGCTGCCTCAATCAGTGAGTAGAACTTGTCCCTTTGGCTGGTTTTGCTTTAGTGAAAAGTAGGCCTTTCTAACAATTAGACTTTTCCAAAAGTCAAAAAGGTTGTGTCTCAAAGAAGTAAGTTCTCTGTCTTTGGAATTGTTCAAGCAAAAAGTGGAAGACCAGTTTCAGGGACGCCATTGAGGAGATTCATACTTTAGTTGTGAGATTAAACCAAATTAACACAAAGGCTCCTTCAGTCTTAAAACCGGTTTTGTGATTGTGTGATTTTTCTGTCCCATAAACTGGGATTTGTTTTTTTGTTTGTTTCCTGTGTTTCTTTCCCCAGCTAAATAATAAGCTTCTTGAAGGTTAGGACTGTTTCTTCTTCCCCTTCTGTATGTCCCATAGTGCCTAGCATAAGATTCAGTGCAATATGTAATCAGTAAATACATGTTGCATTGAATTCAATTATGTGAATTTCCTGATAGCCAAACCTGCAGCTCTAAGAGACATCCTCATTTCACTGAGGCTTATTTAGCTTCTCAAACTCCTCATGGAAGCAAGGATCTGTTTTAGGACAAATATAGTATTTCCCCACCAGCATATCAGTACCTCCACAATGAATATAGGTTTGGGGTATGGGTGGGAGGTGGTTTAATGAGTTGTCTAGAAACCCCTACCTGCCTATTCGAAGAAAGGCCTAGGTTCAGTTATTGAATATGGCACTTGGGTATTAGCACCTGCTCAAGGAATTAATTGGCAGTTGGAGGACCCAAGGGGAGCTATGTTTGAGAAAAGAGCCTTCAGGGTTTAACCTGGAAGGGAGAAGAGGAGCAGGAGGAGGGGGAGGAGAAGGAGAAAGAGGAGGGGAAGGAGGAGGAGGAAGACCAGGAGGAGAAGGAGGAAAAGAAGTGAGGATGTACTGCTTAGCTCATTCTTCACAAATCCATTCCTAGCTGAAATGCATTTTCTTCTCCAATGGGAAATTGCAGTCTCACCATCCTAATAACCGAGTCATCCACCTACCATAGTTGAGGCAGGATTGGCTATACTAATGTTATAATAAAAAAAAGTCACTTTTATATCGTGCTTTAAGGTTTACACTGTTTCCTCACAACAATCCCTTATGGATTAGGCAGTAAAAGAATTATTAGCACTGTTTTTTAGATGAGGAAACTGAGGTTCAGAGAGGTTTAGTGGGGGAGGATGGTAATATCGTATGTTAAGAATGTTCTGTTCTTAAGGGTCAGTCAAGTCAACAATTATTTATTAGGCACCTAATGTACGCCATGCACTGTGCTAAGTTCTGGGGGTACTAAGAAAGGCAAAGGACAGTCCTTGATCTCAAGGGGCCTAAAGTCAGTGGATCAGACAACATACAAACAAATATGTACAATGTATATTGTATATATTACAATTGTAAATATTGTATATATATTTGTAAATATTGTATATATACTATATATTGTATTGTATATATACAGTATATATTTGTAAATATACAAACAAAACAAGATATATGCAATTTAAATTGGTGATAATCAAGGAAGACACCATAGCATTAAGGGGAACTGGAAAAACCTTGTTGTAGAAAATTAGTTTTTAGCTGGGACATGAAGGAAGCCAGGGAAGGCAGATGATGGAGATGAAGAAGAGAATGCCAGACATGAGGGGACAACTAGTGAAAATGCACAGTCAAGAGATTGAGTTCTCTATACAGGAACCGGCAGGGAGGCCGGTGTCGCTGGACAGACGAGTGTTTAGAAGACTGGAAATATAAGAGGGGGGCAGATTGTTAAGAGCTTTGAATGATGGGGGATTTTATATTTGATCCTGGAGCTCATAAGGAGCCACTACAATTTCTGGAACAGTGAGGTAGCATGGTCAGACCTGTGCTTCAGTCAGATCACTTTGATTGCTGAGTAGAGGGTGGACTACAGTACGGGGGACTCTTGAAACAAGGAAATCAAACAGAAGGCTATTGCAAATGGTCCCAACACCTAGGTGATGAACACCTGTGTCAGGGTAGTGTTGAGTCCAAAGACCTGGCTCTGCTGTTAGCTGTGTGGGACCGTGAATAAATCACTTGACCATTCTGAGCCTCAGATCCCTCATCTATAAAAGGGAAAGAAAGAAGAATGATAAAACTAATACCACCTGCCCCACAGATTCATTACAAAGATTAAATCCCTCTATCCATGTGAGTTATTACTGTTTGCAAAACCGAAGTCACACAGTGAAGGAATGGCATTGTCAAGATTCAAATTCAGCTGTCCAGATGCCAAATCCAGTACTGTCCCACGCTGCCTTTCCAGTAAGCATATGAGATATGATAGGAGGAGACACTATAGATTGCAAAACAGATCCAGCTAGGTGGTACAGTGGATAAAGCACCAAGCCTGAAATCAGGAAGACTTGAGTTCAAATCCAGCCTCAGAAACTTACTAACTGTAACCCTGGGCAAGTCACTGAACTTCTGTTTCGTCATCTGTAAAATTAGTGTGATAACAGTACCTCCCTCCTCAGGTTGTTGTGAAAATCAAATGAGATAATTTTTTTTAACTACTTAGCACAGTGTCTAGCACATAGTAAATGCTGCATAAATGTTAGCTGTTGTTATCTCCTCCGTTCCCACTCCATTCAATGCTTAAAATTTCCACTGTTGGAAATATTCCTTTGTGACTGTTACTGTATAGCTGGGTCGGTTAGGAGCAGTAGCACATCAAACCATTATCTCCAGCACGAGTTAGCTTATAAGTAAGCTAGGAATTCTGCGATGAGACATGGAACAATTGTGCTAGACCTTATCTTGCCCAAGCTATATGGCTATTTGAATAAAGCACCATTTGAATAAAGCGTCTTGCCCTTGGACAAATAACTTCATTTCTCTGAGCCTTGGTTTCCTCATTTGAAAGACAAGATGATCTCATTGTTCCCTTCCGATCTAAAATAAAATTGTGTGGATTTTAATGACTGGTGAATAGGAAGAAGGAAAGAGAAAAGAAGGTAGTTCAGAGTGTGAGCCACTGTCTAAGAAGGTATCTAATAGATGTCAATAGAAATCTTCTTATCTCTGTTTTACAGAGTGAGTAATGACCTATTAACAGGAATCATCACTAGGCAGTTGGTCTATTGATGAGTAAAAGAACATCTCCCTTTCTCAATAATGAGTACATGGCCCCAGCAGATACTCACTCCTATGGCTATTAATTTGTTAAACACAACCACCTTCAAAGAGTGCACTCTTGCATGTGCACACTCTCTCTCTTCCCCCTTTTCCCTTGCTTCCTCCCCACAAACAATATGTATACATGTGTGTATGCATATATAATGTATATTTATATGTCACATATTTGCATATTTACATTTATACAGCACATGTGTGTTTGTGGGTGTGTGTATATATATATATATATATATATTGTGTGTGTGTGTGTGTGTGTGTGCATCAGGGATAGAAAGAAGTTCTATCTGGTACCCATATTTTAAAGCAGGCAGTCTCCATTTGAACCAAGCTGTCTTGTTCACCTAGATTCTACTATTCACTTCCATTCACCTAGAAACTGCCCACTCTTCAAGGCTTAAGCCTCATCTCTTCAGAAAACTTCCTGGAACATTCATGCTCACAGCAGTCAGGCCTGTACCATGGGGAGTACTCATGTTGGCCATTTAACCACATGCTGGAGAAGTTTTCTGCAACCTTGCAAAAGCCCATGCCAGGCGCCTATAATCCTTGCCTCAGTACTTTGTAGTGGGAAGAACACTGAACTCAGAGTTCTGAATTCTTGGCGTTTTCCAGTTTCCACAGGGATTTTGCAAGCACTCAATACATGCCTACTGATTGAGTAAATTAATGAAAACTAGCAGAGTTTCATCTGACTGCACTGCCTTTCAAAGTCATTTAATCTCTCTAAGCCTCAGTTTCCTCATCTAGAAAATAAGGGAACTGGACTCCATGGCCTCTGAAGTCCCTCTATCCCTAGATCTGTGTTCTTCCCCATCCATCCATATCTCTCTAAATCTACCTGGCTCTGTTTTGGGCTTTGCTGCCTTCCCTCAAGATGGAGGAAGGTAGTTTAAAATGATTATGGTAACCTCTGCAAAAAAAAAAAAAAAGACAGAAAAGCTGAAACGGTGTCAGGACAGCTGCTGACTCACTCACTGACTCTGCAGCCTGCCTGAGTCTTTGAGTGGGAGCGTGTGGGCAGGCAACACAGGGAGGGTAATTGGGGCAGGATAATAGAAGGTTTGCATTCACTACCTGCCAGGCCCCAACTGTTCAGGCTGTACTGCACATTCAGCAGCCATGCGCCTGGCCCGAACATGGAACAATTCACATAAGAATTTTGCAAAATTGATGACTAGAGACCTGTAATAAAGTCTTATTCAGTCAACCAAGCATATAGAAAATATTTAGTCAATACCTGTTCTCTACTCAGTCTCTTTTCGAGACTCTCAGTTTACTAAAGAAGACAGACCCCTCTCTTGAAGAACGTACAGTTTGGATGGGGAGGATAAGACTTAATATGAAACAGAGAGCAATACAATGTAGCATACATTCAAGGTGTTGATTAAGTGTGACTGAGAGTGCTATATCTGTACAGGAGGCAGGGAAAATGGTTTTAGAATGGACAGAGACGTTTTCTTGAAAGAGAGAAGAAATGTGCCTTAAAGAATGGGTAGAATTTAGATTAGCAGAGACAAGGGAAGAGTTTGTCTAGATGGAGGTCACTAGGGACAAAGTGTGGAACATATATTCTGGGATTTCTGGTTTCTGTTACCGCAGCTGTTCTCTGGTTCCGTGTTCTCTAAGTAGGCATCAATTCAGCATGTACCCTGAAGAGGTGATTAATGATGCCCTTTGTGACTTGTGCCACGGATGTAGCTAGTTGTCATTCTGTTGGTAGCTTCCTGTTTGAAAATGTCTATTCCAGATTCCATCTGTGGATAGCACCTAACAGACTTGGGCGACATCTAAGGAGACTCTCCTCTCTCCCTTATCCTTGGGTCACATCTCCAGTTGAAGAGTTTGAATTTCAGAAGACCCAATGATATCAAAGTGACTTATCTACCCCTTACAGCTATTGGGAACTATAGTTTCTATACTGCTTAATACCTCATTTTCCTAATTCCTCAATTTCCATATTCCTCATGGCATGTACCATGCCAAATCTCTTCTTACTTCATACTACTACTAGATTGTGTTCGGTTCTAGGGGCAGTGCTGAAAGAAGTACATTGACAGATGGCAAAATTTTTAGACCAGAAATGGTAAGGGTATTTGACTCGCTCAAAGTCACACAGCTAGAGTATCAGTTGAAAGAACAAGGCGATGAGGGGCAGCCAGGTAGCACAGCGAGTAAGAGCACCGGCTCCAGTGTTGAGAAGACCTGGAGATCGAATCCCGGGCTCAGACACTTAGCACCCACCCAGAAACACCTGGCCGTGTAACCTTGAGCAAGTTACTTAACCCCAGTTGCTTAGGGGCGGCCAGCTGGCTCAGCGAGTAAGAGCACCGGCTCCAGTGTTGGGACGACCTGGATCAAATCTGGCCTCAGATACTCAGCACCACACCCAGAAATAACTGGCCGTGTAACCTTGAGCAAGTTACTTAACCCCGATTGCTTTTAAAAAAAAAAAAAAAAAAAAAAAGAAAGAACAAGGGATGACTAGCCTAGAGAAAAGAATTCTTACTTAGAAACATGGTAGTCGTCTTCAGGTGTCTAAAGTATCATACTTTTCCAAATATGTGGGAAAAGAATAAAATTTTTTCTGCTTGACCCTAGAATGTAAAACTAATAGCAGTGGTTAGCTGTTGCAGAGAGAAAGATTTACTATGAGGAAAAGATACCTAACAATTAGAGCTTTCCAGAGATGGAATGGTCTGTCCAGGAAGCAATCGTTTCCCTATCTCCAGTGGCCTTAAATGAAGACTAAAAGATCACTTATCAGGGATTTAGGGGGTTAAACTAAAAGATCTCTGACGTCCCTTTTAATTAGGAGTCTGTGTTTCTGCTAAGAGAATGCCCTCTTTGTTGTACATAACCAAATTCTACACATCCTGTGCATCCAGCTCCTCCATGAAACCGTTTTTGACCACCCCATTCCACAATGAGCTCTCCCATCTTTGAACTTTCTGTATGAACCACTCATTTGACACTTGACTAAATATCATCTTACTTAGTCACATAAATGTATCTATGGAAAAGAGGATTGCCTTTTGGCTGGAGGTTGGGGGGGAGGGGAAGGGAGGGACAACAGAGGCACATGGTTTCTAAGATAACTACCCTGTGTGACATTTGTGTAACTATATATATATGTATGTATATAGCATATAATATAATATAAACAATATATAATATAAACAGTTTTGTTTAAATTATCAGTAGGCACAAAACCAGAATAGTTCAGAGGTCTGGTCTAATTCCATATGAAAAAGAGAAGTGAGAGGTTAGTTCCCCAGTAGTGGAAAAATTACTGGAAAACTGACATAAGGGGATATAGGTAGATCCTTGAAAATGTCTGCATTAAGGGATACAGATTGACTGGCCCAGGGGTAACTTTTGCCAGTGAGTGTTACCTTCTACAAAAGCTACTAGCATAAGGAACAAAAACAGAGGGCTGATACCTGGAGATAGGGCTCCTGGGAACACCACTCAGGACAACCATAGGAAGCCACCATTGACATCAAGAATAGCTTATGGAGCCATTGCCCCAGGAAGTCACCCTAAGCAATTTGACAGAGAACAGTTTCTGGGAGTTTCCAGGGGGAATAGCTATTGCTGACAATAGGAAGTACTAGGAGCAAAAGACTTTCCTCGTCTTCTTGCCTGAGAGTGTCAAATGAGAGACCTTACTGCTATAAGGTCTGCCCAAGATTTGTGTCGTTCTTTTTTTTTTTTTTTTTTTTTTTGCCTTTTTTGTTGGGCAGTTGGGGTTAAGTAACTCGCCGAAGGTTACACTGCTAGTTGTTTTGTGTGGGTGTTAAGTGTCTGAGGCCAGAACCGAACTCAGGTCCTCCTGACTCCGGGGCCATCGCCTTACTCTCTGCGCCACCTAGCCGCCCCGATTTGTGTCATTCTTGATGGAGTTGACCTCTGTTGAAAGGCACCTTGAAGATCATCTGGACCCCCAACTCATTGTAAGAATCTCTTCTGCAGCATCTGTCATCCAGCTGCCTTTTATTAGAAAATGAGCTACAGTTTATTGAAAAATTCTTTCTTAGATTGGATCAGTCTACCCCCTTGTAATTGCCACCTATTTCACTGTTTGCTTAACACTTGGAGCGGATGGGGAAGAAGCATTTATTATTGGCCCTTCTTTATTAAGTAAGGAGAAAGAAGTCCTCAGAAACTCTGAGCCAGCTCTAGAGATCTTGAGACCTTGAATTGTAACCCAGTCCTTGGATTGCAAGCCAGGACTTTGTGGCCCAAAAAGAGAAGATTACATAATGTTATGTGTTGCTCTCTAAATGTGTGTTTGTCACAGAAGTAGGTCGTCAGTAAAGACTTCTGGACTGACTGATTGATTAGGATCTTAATGGAGAGCCCTGCTGACATGCTTCCTTTCTGTTCTTTTCAGGCCTTACTTGGCACTGCCCAATCTTGTTACCTTGCTACATAATGTGTTCCATTCCTGTGATAGGGAAGAGGGTGTCCTTGCAGTGCTGTATTTACAGCAAAGAGATTGGCTTGGCCATTTTCCAGCTTCACCAAGAGCGGCTGCAGCCGACCTTGTGATAGCCAGGGTTGTCAGAGCTGATTGATTTCCATGGTCTGAGAAATGTGAAATGCTTTCATATTGGTGATTTCTCTCTGGGGGTGATTAGTCAGGGACAGGGGGAGGTGGCTTTTATTAGTCCTAATAAATGTTATCACAAGAGTACCATCTGCTTTCTCAGGCAGACAGAGATGATGGGCACATCCTGCAGTAGAGAAACTGTTGTCAAGTGCCTCACCCAGGAGATGACAATCCTGTTTAGATAGTTTGGGATTACCTCACCTAAGGACTCGCTGCATAGAGATATCTGAGAATGTTATGATTTTTATCCATAATTAAGTGAAGTTCGTTAAAGGATTTTGGCATCAAGAGGAAACTTAGTTTCTGCATAAAAGTGACTCTTCCCTAAAGGAAAGAGACCTCTCAAAGGATGTGTATGTGTATGGAATGGGGAAGAGGCAAGAGAAAGGGAATTAAGGAAAGAAAATTCTCTAGATGTGATTGTTTATCTTGGTTCTGCCATATAACAGCTATATTGTTGCTGTTGGTTTTAATTCCTCTTTTGTTGGCTGCTTCTGTTCAAATCATTTTTCTCTAAGGTAATATAACTTGATCAACAGTGTACTACTTTTTCCAAAACCAGCCTCTTCTTTTGTTAATTTGGAATCAGTGGTCAAAAGATGGGAGATTCTAATTGAACATTCATAGAACTTCCTGACTTGGGGTAGGGGTGTGAGAAAAGAAGACGTTATTTGCACTAATCAGGACCTAGCAGTAGATTTGGGCATGGATACCTAAGGGAGAATGGGTCAGACAGTAATTATCACAAGAATACAGAGTCCATGGGAGAACAGAAATGCTGATATTAGGGCATCAGCAGATCACGTAGTCAATAGAATGAAGAACAGAACCAGAAATAAGGGATAAAAGGGAGAGGAAAATAGAATGAAAGCCTGAGTCAATAAAGCAACAATATTTGCAGAGACACCAGCAGAGGATGAGAATAGGTACTTGTGGGAAAATGTTGTGTCAGGAAGAAAACTAAAAATATATAACTTGATCTTTTTTTGTAAATGTGAATTTCATGTAACTACCACTTACAACTCATTTATTTTAAATATCCCATGGAGTCTGTGACCCAGGAGACCTTCAAGAAAAGAATAGATGACCATATGTCCTGAGTGCTCTAGCCATTCACCAGCCTGAAGGCAAGCAGCTGGACCAGATGAGGATGAGGTTCCTTCCAATTCAGAGATTGTGAATGTGGAGCAGATTGGGAAGTGCTGTGTCTGACTTGGCCTTTTTGTTCAATTAAAAGCCCACTGTGTGGACTATTCTTATCAAACTCAGTTGCTGTGTTGGTTGGTTTTGCTTTGCTATTTTTCTTTTTTACAAGGGAAAATTCACTTGAGGGTGGTAGTGTGGGATATGAGAAAGTACCAAAATGAGACATCAATAAAAATTAATTAATTTAACCCACTTAAAGCCCTGCAAGGCAGCTGGAGGCCCTTTAGCTAAAGACCCTCAGGGTGCTTCCTTGTTTTCCATTAGACACTTGCTATTAACTTCTCCATGCATCATAGAGGAGAAGGGTGGTTTAGAATCTCCAAAATCAAGGGTCAGAATGGACTCTGAGATGAGAAGTCATCTTATCTACCCTCTTGCTTTCAGACAGACCCCCTCTGTCTCAGCTACATGAGAACAAAACATTTATTGAATATCTTCTATATGCTTGTAACTGTGCTAGGTACTATGAGAGATGTAAAGATATAAACATATAACCATGACCCCTAAGACTGCATCCTTGTTTTTAGAGGGTATAGTTCTGTCCTCTGACCTCCTGCAGATCTTCTTGCCTATATCATTCCCTTCTTGTACTTTTCTCTGAATTATTATGTTTCCCATGTATATCTATTTCCTGTATCACCAAATAAAATGCATTCTGAGAGGGAGTGATATCTAGAACTGAGCACAAGTCTCCAAATGTGGTTTGACCAGGGCAGAGTACAGTGGAATTGTCACCTCCTTTGTCCTGGACACTCCACCTCCCTTAATGAAGTTTAAGATACTCATTTGCTTTCTCAACTACCATCATCATGCTTTTGATGAATACGGCCATTACCCTAAAACCTCCAAATCTTTCCATGATCTGTTCTCAAGCCATACCTACCTCATCTTGTAATTGTGTTGTTGACTTTTTGAGCCCAAGTAAGATACTTTACATTTATCCACGTCAAATTGAATCTTAATGGAGTTGGCTCCAGTATTCTTCCCTCTCAAGATCTTTTTGAATATTGACTTTGTCATTTTTTTTCTGTTAGGAGTTGCTCCCAGCTTTTTGTATCATCTTACTCCCCGCTTCAGAACAGGCCTAAAAATGCCTTTTTCTAAGATTTCTATAAAATGCCAAGCAGAGATCCCTGGGGCATTCTGCTGGAGACAACCTTCCAATCAGACACTGAACTATTAATGCCTGTTTTTTGAGGGTCTTTCAGTCCATCAGTTCTGATATGATTGTATCTAACCTGGATGTCTTCATCTTTTCTACAAGTATCATGAAGGATTTTTTCTAATGCTTTGTTGAAATCTTGGTAAACTATAGCTATGGCATTAGCCCGACCTACCACTTCAGTAACAGCACTGTTCTAGGCTTCCATTAACCCTTCTTGATGGAGCCAAACTGGCTTTCATGATCACCATTGCCTTTTCTAAGTATTCATTAACTATCCTTTTAATAATATAACCTGTGCTTTTGTCAGGAAGCAAAGTCAGGCCTACTGACCTGTCTTGTTTTGTTTTAAGGCTTTATTATCTGCCTTTCTTTGAAAATCTGTACATTTGTTCTTCTTCAGTCCCGTTGTCTGTGATCTTTCAAAGATCATTGACAGTGTCTCAGAAATCACATCTTCCAGGTCTTTTAATATTGGAGGATGGAGTTTATCTAGGCTAGGTGACCATGAGGAAAGGTAGGTGTTCTCTTACTCTCTCTTTACCTTTAATGACTCAGTTCCCTTAGCCATTCTTGTTCTGTCCTTGAATTTCTAAAGCCCATGGATTGGGGGGGGGGGGGTTCCTTTGAGAACAAAGGATGAACAACAATCTGTGTGTGTGTGTGTGGCATGTGTGTGTGTGCATGTGTGTATGCACAGGATCATATATAGCCCTGTATTGGTCTTTTTTTCATGTACATTAATAGTACCTCCAATGTCAAATCATAAGGTCCTTGAAGACAAGAATTGTTACTCACTATAGCATCTAGCCCAGGTCTGGTTGGTAAATCTTTCTTTGATTACTCTTTTGTTCCAGATGTGCTCTATACTTGCTGTAGATTATGAGACCAGTCTACGTAAATTGAGCTGTGTGGGTCAGGGAAGAGGAAGAGGGGTAGGCTGAGTTCTGAGTCTCTGGGGATTCTTACGCCTTATTCTTCATATGGACTGATTTATTTTGCTACTGTGTGGGATGGCCCCAGGGCACCAGGACCCAAATTAAGACATTAAAATAGAACAAATGTGATGCCAGAATAGCGACCAAAATGGGACATAAGAAAGGGTGTCAGCCTTAGAACAGCAAAGTCCTGTGGAACAAAAAGAAGACTTGTGCTGTGGCCAAAAAAACTAAGATTTAAAACAGGACATTCCAGGAGTGAGGACTCTGCAGAGGCCTTGGATCTCAGCCTCTTGGGGGAGCTCCTCAGCTCAGAACCCTGGCACACATTTCTGTGTGGTGGCAGAAGAACGACCACAGTTATTTCATCTCTTAGCCATTCAGCTGGTGGTGGTACTCTTCTCCTGAGATGGCACTAACATGATTTGGGAAGGCTGCCCTGTAAGTTCTTCCAAGCACCTTCAGTATACTAAGCTTTTCCTGATTCTGTCCCAGCTACTAATGCCCTCCCTTCCTAACTCTCTTGCATTTATTCAGTCAGTAAACATTTATTAAGCACCTACTGTGTGCCAAGCATTGTGCTAAGTACTGGGTACACACTGCTCTCCAGGACCTCCCAGTCTAAGGGGTGGGGGGAGACGACATAAAGACACCCACCTACAGCCAAGGCACATCAACAGAGGGAGGCATTAAGGCACTAATTAAGACGATCAGGAAAGGCTTCTCCTGGAAAATGAGATTTTAGTTGGGACTTGAAGGAAGTCAAGGAAACCATGGATTGGTGGGGGTCCTAGGTAGCAGAGCTGAAATTTTGCTCTTCTTTCTCCAGGATTCCTTGACTTCTTAAATCCCAACTTTTGTTGCAGACCTTTCCAGGTCCTTGCAGTTGCTAGTGATTAATTACCCTCCCAGATAACCTTCCACTTACTCTGTATGTGTCTTGTATACACTTAGTTATTTACATGGTTTGTTCTCCGTTTGAATGTGAGCTCCTTAAAGACAGGGACCATGTTTTGCCCTTCTTTACCCAAGTACTTAAAACAGTGCCTGGCATGTAGCAGATTCTTAATAATTGCGTGTTGATTGACTTACAAATCCCATGTTCTTTTCCATACACCCATGAAGAGGAGGCAGAATGAACACTTAGTAGGTACCATATGTGCAGTGAACAATGTTGACAGAAAATAAAGGATACTTCCAAGGTGGCTTTCCTTTCTTTGTTTTATCCAGGTATGTGCTGTATTAGATATTTGTGGCTTATATTTAACTTCATGACCATGGGTTACTTAAATAAGGGCTAACTGGCAGATCGAAGTAATGCTCCAAAGCATCCTTTGTTCCCACAAATGGTATGACTGGGCCTGTCTGTTTCTAGTGCTGCTGCAATCCGTGGCAATCTCAAGGGAATCACTAGGGGAAGAAGGGAATCCAGGCTGACAGGGTCCTGGGTAGAAATCACTATAGATTTTGATTCCCCAGCTTTCCTCTCAATGAAAGGAAATTCTTCAACTTAGCATTGAAACAAGTTTTGTTTCACTGTTGCTGGCTACACCTCAGACAGCAGAAAGGAAATGGAGTGAGTGGGGGTGGGCGTGTGTGTGTGTGTGTGTGTGTGTGTGTGTGTGTGTGAGTCTTTTGGACTTAAGTCTTCCATTTCCCACCTCAACTTCCCCTACCTCTTCCCAGACATTCACAAAATGCACACACCTCTAGCCCATCAGCAGCCAAGCAGTGTAGTTACAAGGCTCATGCAAGCCACAGCCCCAGTGGAAGTTGGCTTCTTGCTAGGTTTCTCTCCTGGGTGTGGTTTTGCATTTCAATGACCAGCCTTCCTCTATCATTCCTTTAGCCCAGAGAAGTCCCTGCTGAGAAGTCTTACCCTGATGTGGCATGAAGCTGCTCAGCCATTCTGTCAGCACCTTCAGTCAGTTTAGATTAGAAAGTGAAAGTGGCAGTCGAATGACCACAGGTTGGGGGCAAATGACATTGTTTAGTATGTTGGCTTTTAAAAAGGTATTTGCTAAATGGTAGGCTAAGAGCATTTTTCCCCAGTCATTAACTAATGGAATATACTCTTTTATTTTGCTAGATTTAGATTTTCCAAAACATTTTCATGTCTATCATTTCATTTGAGCCTTACAACATCCCTGTGAGACAAATAGGACAGGTGGGATTTATTCATTCCATTTTTCAGCTGAGGAAACTGAGACCTAGAGAATCTGAGTGACTTCATAGAAACATAGGAAGTTATAGGTAAAACTGACACTACAACCCAGGTTTCCAAATATCATCATGCTACTTCTGTTCCCGTAATGATACCTGTCATTGCTAAAAATTCTCAGGTCCTAGAGCCAGTGGAGTCACTGAAAAAATATACACGGCTGGGCATGATCCTAATAAGTATGTTGAATCCAATCAATTTTTAGTGCCAGTTGTTGGAGCATAATGCCATGACCTCAGGAAATCTCCCAAGCCATTAGTCACTCTCATGTGTATCCAGCCCTGTGTTTGGAAATGGGGCAGGGGAAGGGGGTGGCAGGGGAAATATAGAAAGTTTAATATAACTGCTTCAGGGGATTAGTTATTGACATTTATTGAGACCTATCTGTACTTGTCCCTACCTCGAAAGAGCTTCTGCTCTATTTGAAGAGATACTTGAAACAATTCAGTAGCATAGTAATAGGCCAAGACTCAGGAATATGAATTCTTAGTCCCTGCTCTTCCCAGAAATCCCTGATGACTTTCTCCTCTTTTGGCCTCACTTTCCCCAGATGCTAAATGAGATTAGATCCAATGATTTCTAAGATCTCTTCCAGTTCTAAGCTGTTTTGATGGGAAAAGTAGTATAGTTTAATAGAATGAATACTGGACTGGCAGTCAGGACAAGTGGGTATTAAAACCCAGCCTAATCACTAATTCACTATGAGACCTTGAACAAATTTGTCATCTGTAAACTGGATGACCCTTAGGGTCCTTTGCTATTCAATAATTTTATTATTCCAAGTGCTAAAATATATGGTTCAGTCTAGAAGGAGACACTGTTATAAAGAAGACAGATCCCTGAATTTGGCTTGAGAAAAACTGAGTTCAAATCTCTGCTCTACCACAGGATGCCTGAGTGACTTTGGGCCAGTTATTTAACCTCTCTCTCTGGGCTTCAGTTCCCTCTTCTGTAATGTGAGAAATTGAACTAGATGATCTCTGAGGTCCTTTTAAGTTCTAATTTCTAGCCTAATTTATGACTATTTCAGATGATTAGAGAAAAGGAATGTTGACAAGGACTATAATAGAGATTAATAATAACACCTACCTCCTAGGATTGTCGTGAGGATAAAATAAGATCTTTATGAAGTGTTTTGCAAACCTTAAGTCCTATATGGAAGAAGGAGGGTCTGAGTTGGGATTTAAAGAAAGAGCAGAGTTTGGAAAAGTATGGAGAAAAGGAAAAGACAAATAGGAAGTGACCCGAGCAAAGAGATAGAAATGAAAAGAGAGAATGTCTTAGTCCACAGCCTCTTCATTTGCATTTAGCTTATATGAAAACTCCCAGCATCTAACTTTTAGAATCCCTGGCTTCCTCTACAACTCCGCTTCAGGTCCTGGAGGAGGCCTTTCCTGGACCCCCTCTTCCAGCAGCTAGTGCCCTGCTTTCTAAGATTACCTTCCACTTACTCTGAACTTATCTTGGCTTTACTGATATATATATGATAATCTATTTCATTTTAGGGTATTTAATATCTTAATATATTTTAGATATAGATGTCGTCTCTCCCATTATAATGTAAGTCCCTTGAAGGCAGGAACTTTTTTTACTTTGTCTTTGTATCCTGAGCATTTAGCACAATACCTGGCACATAGTACCGTGTTTCCCCGATAATAAGACTTATCCCGAAAATAAGCCCTCCCCTTACTGTGTAAGATTCCTCTAAAATAAGCCCTCCCCCAAAAATAAGCCCTATTGAGATTGCTACTGTAGTGAAGGTGATCCCCTGCACTACACGCTATATTACAGTACCCTCTGTATGCACCATCCCCCCCCCCCAGGTGAAACACACGCTGCGCTCCGAGCTGCATCCAATCAGAGCTGCAGCAGTGAGCGCGTCATCCTGTTCTTCCCCAGTGATTTGCTTGCTGGCACCATTGAGAGCAGTGCTGCGGAGGAGAGCTGAGGCAGGATAACATAAGCCCTCCCTTGAAAATAAGCCCTCTGGTGTTTTTCTTTCCAAAAAAAATAATAAGACAGTGTCTTATTATCAGGGAAACACGGTAAGTGCTTAATAAATGATTATTGATTGGCTCTTGAAAGCATATCCAACACAAAATTTTTTAAAATAAGCAAGCAATAAATAAATGAAATCCCTTTATGTACTGCATTGGTGTCACTGACCTGCTCTTTTCAGGATGGCTTCCCACATTTGAATTTGCTTTGTACTCTGCCACAAATTTCTTTTATTATTGGAACCAGTGACATAAATGAGACTTGTACAGAGTCTAAGAGTTACCCGACGTTTTGAGAGGGCTCTGAGAATCAGTCAGTCATTAAACATTTATTAAGTGCCTACTGTGCTAAAGTGCTAGGAGAAGCTCCGGGGCTACTAAAGCCTAAATGAAGTGTGGACTTCTGTTTTTTTGGTGTGTGTGTTTTGTTTGTTTGTGTGTGTGTGTGTGTGAGACAGACAGACAGAGAGGAGATTTTCCCTAATAAAATTGACTTTTACATGCTATTTTCTTCATCTGTCAAACTGCTGTTTTGGCTGCCTCCCTGAGACTTCCACTTTCTGGCTGTTTTTCCATTATAGCTGGAACACTGGACTGTGCAGAACTATGAGAAGACCAGCAACTATAGCAACAGGGAGTCCAGATTTCATTTCAGTGGAGGCCCCAAATCACTTAATGTCTCTGGGCCTCTGTTTTCCTTACCTGAAAAATGAGGGAGTTGCAGCATGTGATTCCTAAGGTTCCTCCCAACTCTAATTTAGGGATCCATGATTCAAAGAGCCTCTGCCCTCATTGGGGAGGTTACTTGATCTCTCCTAGAACAGCCTTCCATTGGTAACCTCCTAAAGCCCTGACTGAGGTAAGCCTGCAAATAAAGACCCAGGTCTTCTGTCCTTTGGCTTTCCTCCTTGTGATGACTAATACCGAGTGTTTTGGTAGTGGTTTATGTTTGTTTTGGATTATGGACAGTCCTGTGGCCATCTCCCTTCTCCAGGGCACCACAAAAGCCCTGACACAGACTCTCTGTGACTTAAGAGAATAATCAGAATCACCATCCAGAGGCAGCTCCCTGGCTTGCTTCAGGCCAGAACTCTGTGTCCGGGACAATTTTAGGGGAGGGCTTGTTGGCCCTTACCTAACACCACCTCACAAGTCAGAGGAATGTTTTAAATATACTGAATTCTCTTTAATAATAATAATATATTTGTTATAATTATAGGTTGACTATAATTATAATCATCATCATCATCATGTGCTGTGAATCCATCCTCAATCAGCTTATCAAAAACCTTTTTTTGAAGCTATTGTCTTTTAGGTTTAAAGATAATTCCATTGTCGTTGTCACATTCACTAACTTCCTGTTTTCTAGTTGACTCCTTTCCGTTCTTTTCAACATCTAGAAGTAAAAAGTTTGACTGATTCTCATCCTACTGTTTGAAAGAGTCTTCAAACTCTGGCAATCAGATTATTAGTGGCAGAAGGGACTTTAGAAATCATCTAGTACAGCCTCGTGTCCTAGAAATAAATTTTATTGTTGGCTTTTATTTTCTATCACTGTCATTTCTGAATGTACCCTTCCTTAACACCATACTCAATGAGTCTTTCCTTGCAACAAAGAAAAAAGTGAGCAAAATAATTGACAGACTTACCTCTTTGACAGTGTATGCAACATCTGCACCCACTTCTCTACTGAAAATAAAGGTAGTGTTTCTTCTCTCTTCCTCATTATATTTTCTCAGTTAACTTCATTTTATGGTTCTTTTCATTTAATTTATTTTGTTCCTTCTTTGCCATTCTCCTGGTTCTGCTTACCTTAGTCTGCTTTAGTTCCCCCAATAAATGCTCATTGAATGAATGTATAAATGAATGAATGAAATCTTACCCTACTTCTCTGATTCCTTATAATCAGTCTACCTTGCAAGACTCCTCATTTTACTGATGAGGAAACTGAAACTTAGATTGAAAGAAGTGACCTGTCCAAGGTCACCCAGTTAGAAGCAATTTAGAGAACAAAATCTGTGATTCTATGGGCTGAAAATACCAGCCAAGTGCCCAAGCTATTTGATCTCCTTTTCTCTCTTTCAAATTTCCAGAATTAGTCTCTAAATTCTTCATTCCCATATTTGATCATCAAAGTCTACGTTCATCCTCTCCGACCCTTTCAGGATATTATAGAAGTTGATCCTTGTCCTTTTTCAGACTTGAATCTTTCCAAATAAATGAGACCTTCTTTTCAGTCTCTGCCTATATGTACCTACCTCGTCTAGGTATGTTACATTCTTCTTGAAGTGCAGCCACCAGATCAGCTATACACAAAGCAGGGACACCATGGGTATGTCCTTCAGGGGTGGGAGGAACAATTTCCTGCTGTCTTTGCACTACCCAAAGTTTAACTTGTCTGTGGCATGGCTTTGCGTGGAAAATGGGGCAGATGGTACCATCCTGTCACAGTAGACATGAATCAGAGCATTGTAAAGCACTTTGTGAATTTTTAGCCTTGATAAAAAGCTTCTTCAGCACCCTGCCTGGGCCCAGAGCTGAACTGGATGCAATGCCAAGGAAGTGAAGCCAGCAGACGTACTACTTTTGGAACCTGTTTTAGTGTTTGGGGTGAGCCCTGTGACAGCTAAACACAGAGAGTTAGTAGGTATCCTCTGAAAGTCCAGAGAAAAGGATCTTGAAAAACCTATTATTACTTGTTTCTCCATGGGAGGAATGAAATATCCATCACAAGCATTTATTAAATTTATAAAACATGCCAGGTGCTATGCTTAAGTGTTTGAGATCCAAAGGCAGAAATAAAACAGTCCCTGATGTGAAAGATATTACATTCTGTGTGGAGAAACAATATGCAAGTAATCTGGAGTAGGGAAGGAGAGGCAACAAGCTAGGACTTCTGAGAGGTGGAGGTGAGGAGGCATGAATAACTATTGCTTGTGCAAAGACAGGAGATGAAATGTGTGTGAAGAAGAGTAATACGGACGGTATTGATGAACTGTAGGGTGCACGGAGGGGAGTCATGCAGAATACATCTAGAAAGGTAGGTTGGGGCCAGGTCCTAGAGGGCTCTAAATACCAAACAGAAGAGCTTATATTTGATCCTAGAGGAAATAGGGTACGCCATTCCTCTGAGAACTGAACCACAGTAAAATTGAGTCAGAACAATAGGATGTTCGAGCTGGAAGGTACCTAAGGTATTATCTATCCGGCATCTTCCCTCCATCAGATTCCTTAGTACCAGGCAACCTCCACTAATCTGGTTTTCCGGGG
>NW_027187273.1:811927-968335 GCF_028583685.1 Petaurus breviceps papuanus | reverse complement strand
ATGATAAATGCATATATTTTTACAGATCCAGAGCCAAATTTCATGTCAAAGTGGATTAAAGGTACTTACTGGAGGTAGGGAGATTAGGGGGGGGAAGGAAGACACCGAGGACAAGTTTCTCTCTTTGTAGCTGAAAGAGAAAAATAGGGTCATATACTCTCCCTACCTTTATGAAATATGCAGTATCTCCATCCTTCCCCAGGCTAATTTCAGTACCTCCAGTAAGTACGTTTAATCCACATCGACATGAAATTTGGCTCTGGATCTGTAAAAATATATGCATTTATCATATCTGTTTTCATAAGGTTTTGCCCCAGATAAGTTCTGTTAGTTAATGCTCAAAGCAGACCTTACAGAGAGTTGATTAAGGGGGCAAAGTTTGTACCCCGTACTCCTACCCCTCCCTAACTTCCTTGACTGGCCAATCAACCTTGCCCTCCATTAGGCACCTAAGGATCTATGCCATCCCTTACCCCCCATCAGAATTTGCTCTGAGGAAATGATACAGGGGTGGCTAGGTGGAGCAGTGAATAGAGCACTGACCCTGGAATCAGGGGTCAAATCCAGCCTCAGATACTTAACACTTACTAGCCGTGTGACCTTGGGCAAGTCACTTAACCCCAATTGCCCTACCTCCCCTGCTCCAAAAAAAAAAGGAAATGATACAATGAACTTAAAGAAATATGTGAATAAATGAGGTTTAAATATTAACCCTTCCAGGGTGACTTATATTTTAATAAGAGATAAAGCTCTGTTTGATTTAAACCAAAAAGGACTAGAGCTCTTATGGTAGAATTTCAGGCACCATCAGTCTTAGTAGGAGAGAGATTTGGGAACAGAAACCCTCGCACTAGTGCCTCTGAAATCATGCCAAGTAGGTTATGTCACCTAGGTATACACACCAACCCTAATGGCTGATCTCCAGAAATGCCTTTGGAAGTCCCCTCTGTCTGTCACTGCTTGTCACTCTCTCTGATTCTCTCTCTGAAGTCCTCCCATATCTACCATTAGACCTTGGAGGAGAAACCACAACTGCTTCTAATGAATCAAAATCCTTTGGTCTCAACAGCCAAAGACACAGATGTTAAAGCATTTTTCCAATACCAGGAAGGAGCGATGTATGCTGGAGCCAGCTGGCTAGCCTGCTTCCTAAGCCTCCTTTCTCACTCTGCTGATGTGGGGATGGGGGTGGGGTGGTCACCGAAAGTGCAGGTGTGTTCTGTCATCCAGAGGTGGAGTGAGTGGACAGAGAAGCTGAAACCCTAATATGTCATCAGTTACTCTCATCAGGAGCCCTGTTAAAGAGTCACCTTGGAACTAGAGGCTTCTGTTAAGAAATGTTCTATCTCCATTTCATATATTGAAGAGGATATGCTCTGTGTGTGTGCGTGCATGTGTGTGTGTGTGTGTGTGTGTGTGTGTATGTATATATATCAGATCCTTTTATCACTCATGGGCACGTACTTCAAAGCAACATCTGTTTGCCCAAGAACAAGCAATTCATCTTCTGCCTGTGAATTGCACACACCTTGAACTTCAGGGCAAATCTGAATTTCCAAATAAAATTTTAAAAGAAATTTGCTGCCGTCCTACTATGTGCGTGGCATGGTATAAGCAGCCTGAGAAAAATAGGAAACAGGGCAAATAACTTGCCATCTAGTTAGAGATACATGAGTTACACACCTTAAAAAGTTACATAATAGCATGAGAAGCCTCACAAGGTAGTACATGATTAATTTCCCCTTGGTTTTCAATCTCTAATTGCCCTTTCTGAAGCAGCTAAGGGACTCCTCCCAGGTTGCCTGCTGTCATCTGAAAGTGAATCTAGTTAAACATGAGGCATAAGTAGATGATTTCCTCTGAGGGGAAGAAAAATAAATTTTTTTCTTTTGTCTTTTTGGTATTTGAGAAACAAATGACTAAGATCCAGGAAGCCTGATGTCTGAACATGGGTCAAGACCAGTATGGCTTGACTAAATGTTGAGAAACTGCCCCTCTCCCTTAACCTTTCTCACCCTCCTTAGCCCCACCCCCCCCCTCACCTTCTCTCTCCTTCCCCCCCCCCCCCCCCCCCCCCCCCCCCTCTCCCTCCCCCCTCCCCCCCCACACACACACCTGTGGCTTTAGGCAGGCAGAGGATTTGTCTCCTCTCTGATAGAAACCAAATGAAAGTATTCTCCTATTCGATGAAAAACTGGAAGAGGAGAATTTGGGAATATATGATGATATCACAGTAACATTTCCTCACATTTGTACAATATATATAGTACCTTTATATTTTTAAAGCCTCCCCGCATTTACAGTCTCACTTGATCCTCACAAATGTTTACCTACTAAGGAGAGAGGGCAGCTTTGTCATCCTAATTTCCTTTTCCAAAACCATAGCTGCCATTATGTTCTCTTTGTGCCTTGGCCACAACAGGCATTTAGCAAATAAATATTTGTGTATTCGTTGAGTGAATGCCTCTGTAATTCTCTTTATATGAAGACCCATGTGGTCAGTTCTTACTTGGGTTCAGTTCCAAGAAAAATAGTTTTTTTCTGAAGATGAACATTAACTTTGCTGTTGTCCTAAAACAAAAATTAACCAGATATTTTCCTTTTTGTTGTATCTTCTATATACAAACAAATATATTCTCTAAATATTACAGTTTGCTTACCTAAGATGCTACAAGTATCTGTTTTCGCTTCCTGTGGAATTCTGGGTTTGGGGCTATTTTTTTTTCCATTTCATCTTACCTTGCACCAGATTTTAATCTTTTCACCACCTCAAAGTGTCTTAGAGGCCACCTAGTCTAATTTATTCCTCAAGTCCTTCCAGAAGTAGGCAAAATACTAATAGAAGTTGAAGCAAATTTTGTATTAAATAAATACGATGCAAATATTGAATAAATAACAGTTAAAAAAAACTTGGCTCTTCTAAGGAAATGAATTCTACAGGAAGCCCTCTCCAACCCCTGTTAATTCTAGTGCCCTCCCTCTCTTACTTGTCTCTTGTTTATCCTATCTGTAGCTTGCTTCATATGTTTGCATATTGTCTCTCCTGTTGTAAGCTCCTTGAGAGCAATGACTGTCCTTTGTCTGTTTTTGTATCCGCAGAGATTAGCACAGTTACTGGTACTTTGTTGTTTAGTCATTCAGTCATGTCCAATTCTTCATGACCACCCCATGATCCATGGGCTATTTGAAGGGAAAATACTGGAGTGCTTTGCCATTTTCTTCATGGTTTCCTCATTTACAGATGAGAAACTGCGGCAAATGGGAGTTAAGTGACTTGTCCAGGGCCACACAACTAGCAAGTGTCTATGACCAAATTTGAACTGGAATCTTCCTAATGCCAGGCCCCGTGCTTTATCTGCTGTACCATCTAGCTGCCCCATATGTGCGCTGGCATATAGTTGGCACTTAATAAATATTGATTGATTGATTGATTGATTTTCCAGATGTGGAATATCTGCCATTTTAATCACCAACACTTTTTTTCCTCTTATTTTAGGTGAAAAATCTTTCTGAAAATGTATCACGTGCTTCTATGAATAGATTTCCCTAACCTAATTAGCCTTTTACTGATGGTTGCAGGTCACCATGAATATTGGTTATTGTCACGTGCCTTATACAGTGGTAATCAGAGGGCCTGATGAGGTGTGGGGGGAGGGGGATTTGTCACTTCCCGCAGCTGGGAAGAAGCAGAGCTGGGACAGACCCCCAGACTCTACTCTCAGTGCCTGCCTCCTTGCTGTGAGCTCTCACTACTTCCTGTTGTGGCACATTCATTTCACGCACTTTTCTGATTTGCTGCTGCTTCAGATCTTCTCTTTGTGCTCAGCAGACTTGTTCAAATTATCTATAAATTAAGACTAAGTAGGACATGGGGGAAAGCCTGAAGGGATCTCTATCAATAAAATGCATATTTATTTTACGACTCTAGTAACATTTTGGCATCCTAATAGACTTCTTTTTTTTTTTGCTTCCTTTGCTGTTTTACCATACTCTGAATAGGTGAGGTTGCTAAGTAACTTAAGCCTTGAATAAATAAGGTATGACTATGAAGGTGACACCCATTATTTCTTAGATGTGTTGAAGCCAAAAAAAAAAAACCATAAAATAATTTACCCCGCATCACACAGCTGACCACTTGGCCAAGGTTTCAACTGACCATAGCAGAATAAGTGAAACTCTAGGCCTTCAAAGCTCTTGTTGTTGTTGTCCAGTCTTTTTCAGTTGTGTCTGATTCTTCTGACTCCATTTGGGGTATTCTTGACAAAGATACTAGCATGGTTTGCCATTTCCTTCTCTAGCTCGTTTTAGAGATGAGGAAACTGAGGCAAACAGGGTTAAGTGACTTGCTCAGCGTAACACAACTAGTAAGTGTATGAAGCTGGATTTAAACTCAGAAAAATTAGTCTCCTGGACTCCCAGCCTAGCACTCCATTCACCACACCACCTAGTTGCCCAAAAACCCTCTTCAGTGAGCTCCAAGTGCTTTTGAGGGCCATTTGTCTTTCCTTGTAGGCATCCCCAAAAAGAGAGAACACAGGCCATTAGTAACATGTACCCTCATCTTCCTAGCCAACAACTGAACGGACACATCCTTCTCTTTCCCCCAGACTATGAACACTCCAACTCTCTCTTCTCTCTGTGTGTGTCTCTTTCTGTCTCTGTCTCCCTCCCTCCCTCCCTCCCTCCCTCTCTCTCTCTCTCTCTCTCTCTCTCTCTCTCTCTCTCTCTCTCTCTCTCTCTCATTTCCTCCCTCTCTCTCTGTTTTTCTCTCTCTCCCTGTCATTCTCTCCCTCCCTCCTTCCTTCCCTCTCCCTGCCTTTCTCTCCCTCTTTCTCTACTTTTCCCTCTCCTCTCTCCTTTATCTTCTCTCTTTGTCTTTTCTCTCCCTCCAGGCACTGATTGTAGAGCAGTTTCAGCTGCCTGATGATTGAGTTCCTCCCAATGTGGCCACAGACCTCCCAAACTGCTCCTGGCTAGAGAATTTGCTTTGGCTATATTCCTCTGTTTTTACAAGGGCCCCTGCTGGAGTGAGCTGTAGGAAAAGAGGCGTCTACATCTTTGAGGGAGGACTGCTCAGTGTCTGATCAACAATGATGTAGTTCATATGATTAGTGATAATTTGTAGCATACAACCTACAAACTTTGTTTCCTCTGCTTTGATTTAATTTTCAAAGTAACTTATAATTAGGGATAACAAACTGGACCTGTGATTTCACTAGTAAAGGGAACTCCCGGGTAAGGAAACTCATGGGACCTTTATCTGCAACTTATAGTCTTAGAGAGTTCCCTAGAACACTGAAAGGTGACTTGCCCAGGGTCACACAGCCAGTAAGTGTCAGAGGCAGGACTTGAACCAAGATGTTTTTTGAGTCCATCTCTCTATCCATTTCACCATGCTGCATTTCAATAATTAATAGTAGTGAGCATTTATATAACACTTTAAGATTTGCAAAGCTCCTTTTATATGTTAGATCAACTCATTTGATCCTCACAACAGCTCTGTGAGGTAGGTACCATTCTTATACCCATTTTACAGATAAGGAAACTGAGGCACAGAAAACTGAAGTGACTTGCCCAGGAACAAATAGCTAATAAATGTCTGAGTCAGGGTTCCAACTCAGCTCCTTTGACTCCACATCAGTCTCCTCTATCTTCTACTATAACACATAAGAGACATTTATTATGGTAATGATAGTGAAGACTAATACCTATAAAACAGTAGTGAAAAAACTCAGTGTTCTTTCCTTTCCTTTACCCTATATATGAACTTTGGGTAACCAAATAGTCTGCTCCAAGGGTGAGGAATCTGCTGCCTCAAGGCCACATGTGGCCTTCTAGGTCCTCAGGTGCGGCCTTTTGACTGAGTCCATGTTTTACAGAACAAATCCTTTTATAAAGGGGATTTGTTTGGATTCAGCCAAAGGGCTGTACTTGAGGACCTAGAGGGCCACATGTGGCCTCCAGGTCAAAGGTTCCCCACCCTTGGTCTATTCTGATTATCATTACTTTCACACCACCCACTCACTGACTTTTCAAAGCCTTGTAGTTAAACTTTCTCCTCTCTAACCACTCTACTTAAACTACATTCTCAAAGGTCACTTCCCTATCACCAAATCTAGCAGCCTTTCTTCATCCTCACTCTCCTTGACACCTCCAGTGTTTGACATCACCCTCCCTGTGTGATTTGATGCTTCCTTCCACCCTTAGATTCCACAGCATGATACTCTATGGTTTCCCCTATTTCATCATTCTTTCTCTGCCCTTTATGTACTCTCTTAGTCCTCCCACACTCTAAATGTGGACATCCCTCAAAAAGACATCTGTCATCTCATCTTCAGCCCACTTCTTTCACTCTTCTCTCCCTTTTTGATTTCTACCCACATGTTGGCGGTTCTACCCACTAGTCAGATCAAGCCAAAATCAAGACCTAATCTCTCCCCTGAATTTCAGCTCTCCAGTGACCAGCAGGATATCTTCACCTGTGTTTCTTGCCAGAATCTCAATTTCAACACTTGTAAAATGAAACATTCTCCAAAAATCTCTCCCTTTTGTCTTTACTGTTTCTGTCTGCGGCCGTAGTGTGTTGTGTATAAACCTTCATCTTGTCCTTGGCTCTTCCCTGTCTCTCCCACACTTCATATCCATTCAGATGCCAAATCCTCTCATTTTTTTTTTCTACCTCCAGAATACCTATGGCATCTATCCCTCCCTATTCCCACTACCACCATTCTGGTACTGGCCCCCATTACCACCAGCCTGAGTTATTGCTGGAAGATCTAACAGGTCTAACCACCTCTAACTTCTCCCTCACACCCCCTTCCAATATAGCCTTCACACTATTATCAGATTAATCCTCTTTATACATACATTAGTCAGGATAGTCTTCTGCTCAAAACCCTCCCATGACTTATCTTGTACCAAATAAAGTTCAAGCTCCTGAGCCTAGCATTCAAGGACCTCCACAATCTGCTACCACCCTGCCATTCCAGTGTTATGTTGATGCTGCCTTGTACCTACTCCATGCTCCAGCCAAACTGGACTATTAGCCATTCCTCATCTATATCTTGTGCTTCACTCTCAATGTTTCTTGGAGCAGCTAGATGGCTCGGTGGATGCAGCACTGCTGAGCTTGGTGTCACAAAGACCTGAGTTCAAATTTGGCCTCAGACACTTATTAGCAGTATAACCCTGGGCAAGTCACTTAACATGTTTGCTTCAGTTTCCTCATCTGTAAAATGAGCTGGAGAAGAAAATGGCAAACCTCTCCAGTATCTTTGCTAAGAAACCCCCAAATGGGGTCATGAAGAGTTAGACCCAGCTAAGCAACAGCTCCTAGCTTGCCTTTGCTTTCTGCCCCTTTCCCCCACATTCCATCTTGACTATTAAAATCCTACCTATCTTTTAAAGCCAAGTTCAGATACTCTCTCCTCCAGAAACCCCATCACCCAATTAATAATGAGCTTCCCTCCCTCAGACCTTACATAGCACTTAATTCCTCACAGATCGTTTTGTAGACTAGCTGCCTGAGTGAGTGTCATCTCCCGCTTTGAGGCTGTGATCTCCAAAAAGGGAGATTGTGTTTTCCCTCAAATTTCTTTCAACAGTCTGTCACAGCACCTTGCACATAGAGATACTTTGTGAAATGTTCAATGAATGAATTTGCAATTGTGCTCAACAAGATTTACTCAATTCCTGCTTAGTGCTGAGACAACAAAGTCAAAAATGAAAGTCATCCTGCCCCTTCAAGAAGCTTCCCTTCCACTAGGCTGTAACTCCATTCTAACCTGGTCAAAACCATCTTTAATCTTGGAGACTATAGACCCTTCAAGCTCGAGAGTTTAACATATCATTATTATTTTTATTCACATCTGTTATCGCATCTGATCCTCACATAAACCTATGAGGGAAGTGGGGCAGAGATTATTATACCTATTGAACAAATCTGTCAGCAAGGATTTATTGAGCCCTGTCTGCATGCCCGGCCCTGTACTGTGAGCTCAGGTAGCTGAAAGGCTTTATATTGGAAAGGAGGGAGGAGCAGGACATTCCAGGAGGGAACAGAACTAGTTTAAGGAAGTGTATACAAGTTCAAAATGTGTAGACAACGGGTGAGATAAATTCTTAGACTCAGAGAGTATTATTATTGAATCCCACCTCCTCATTTCAGTGATGAGGAAACCAATGTCCAGAAAACTAAGGTTGCAATGTAATTAGTGACTGAGCCAGAGCTGGAACTAGGGTCGTCTCCCTCCAAACCCAGGGGTTTTTAAAACTGTATGAGGCATTATTTGTAGTAGGCTTGACCTTTTATTATGGAGATGAAAATTACAACTGGGGAAACTTTCTCTTTATTTATTTACTTGACATCTTGAACAGGAGATGCTGAGCTCCTTGGAAAGGCCCCTGGCTGCCTAGCTCTGCAGGGTAATTTCCCCAATCTGTATGTGATTTCTGGCATGCAGTGGTTTAGAATACTCAGACCCTGACCCAGAGGGCAGACTCAGAACTGTCGGAGCTGTCATCTCGTCTTTAAAAATAACTTCTCATGACTGCAGACTCCATGGGAGCTCTGGAGGCTTTGAGGACATGATCTCAGTCTGTCTGGCCTAGGGGAAAGGGTCTGGGGCAGAGACAGATGGAGGGCAAAGTAAGGTAAATCATAGACTTAGTGCTAGACCTTTGAGCTCAGCTAGTTCCACTCCCCTTTGTTTATAGTTGAGGAAACTGAGGCCCAGAAAGATTGAGTGTCTCACCCAAGGTCACACAGGTAGTACATACATCAGAGGGTCATAGACAGAGAGCTGAAAGGAATCTTGGAGGTCATCTGGTCCACCCCCTTCATTTTACAAATGAGGAAACCAAGACCCAGAGAAGTTCAGTGATTTGCTCAGACCTGGAACCCAGCTTCTCTGCCTCCTTATTTAGCAGTCTTACCATTTGATACCTGAATTTTTGTTTTTGGAGAGATCAGAAACTTAAACCAAATAAAATATTGGCTGAGGTTCAGTTCTAAGCATATTTTTGTGTTCTGGTTTTATGCCAGTTCAGTTATTTCAGAAAATACGTAGGTTTGGCCCAAGTTTAAATGGGTTTACTGAACAACCACTTTGCTTTAGTTCACCATTATTGTTTGTCAATAAATATTCATATTTAATTTGGTTTGAGGTTCTAACAGGTGATTGATTTGGGTTATGATACTACTGAAGGCCCCTGAGACACCTCTTGTCATTTTTTTGGTTTAAAATGGCAATACTGCCTTTTCAGAAGGTAATGAGCACTGTACCTGAAATGTGGGTAGCTGCCACCTGGTGAACTAGTCGGGCATGGATAACTGGTTCAAAGAGAAGTTGCCATATTTTTCTGCTTTATTCTTTATGCACTAAAAGAGAACAGTTTTCATCCATTTGACAGTGAATGATTTTCTCCACAGCCATATGGTGCAGATAGATGGCTATCTAGCCAGAATGAGTTGGAAAAATAGGGGTAGAGATGAGATGCCCTTTCAGGGAGGGGTATTTTATACTCCAAGGATTCTGTGCCTGGGTGATCATCCCACCCTAGAGCAGCCATAACTGCAGTCCAATGATGCTTGGTGTTTCCTTTGACAGGTGCCTCTGAATTGAAAGAGCTCTTAATTATTCTAGGCTGGGCTGAGGAGGTCCCCCTTGGGTGACTTGTAACCGTTTTAGAAACTAAATTGAATCCTATTAAATTAATTAAAGAAGGGTTTCTCCTATGCTTACACAGCTGTTTGATTGAAGAAAAGCAGGTTTGCTTCTCAAAGATCCCAGCTGCCTCCTAGGTTCCCCACTTTATCCCTAAGACTGAACCCAAAGGTTATTCAACAGGGGATACTGGGGAGTGTAACTAAGGGTGCAGATAGAGAGCTCAAGATTTTAAGAAAGAAATAAAAAGGCACCTTGGTTTTTAATGGAAAATAGGTTGCCAAAATAGTATTGGTAAGAATGATACTCTGTGGGGCAGCTAGGTGGTGCAGTGAATAGATCATAGGTCCTGGAGTCAGGAAGACCTGAGTTCAAATATGGCCTCAGACACTTAACACACACAAAAAAAACCTAACCATGTGACATTGGGCAAGTCACTTAACCCCAATTGCCCTACATTCCCCCCCTCCAAAAAAGCAAAAAAAAGAAAGAGAGAGAGAGAGAATGATACTGTGTGAGTTGTGTTCCGGTGACTAGAGATGGAGTCCGCTAAGCCAATCACAGCCCCATCCTGTTTGGTTTTTTTTTTAATATTAGAGATTTGCAAGGTTATTAACCAGGTTTAGGGTTCACTTTATAGCCAATGACTGTAGCTCAATTCTATGTGAATGGTAACTCTGGGGAAACCTAGGGGACTGAAATTCTCCTTAGAGAAAGATAAGTGGACCCAAATGTATATTGATCCTCTTGGTCTCAGGGACACCATGTACAAGTCAGTTTGCATAGAAAACCCATGGAACTAAATGGGTGTGGAATGAAAGAGGGTTTTTTTATAACTTAGTGGTCACAGGTTCCTCTCCAGCATCATCAAAGACTGCTTCCTTGTCACCCATGGCAAGGTGATGCTGATAGACCAGATGGGTTCAAGGAGGTGGTAATGGAAAACCCAACCATTTATCTCTGGGTCACCAGCTTAATCTGATCTTGTTTCCATGGATACTGAAAGGCACTATCATCTCATAGCAGTTTGAGCATCAGGATAGGAAATAGGGACTTAAATGTTAGAGCTGAAAGAGACCTTTAATCCAGACTCTTCATTTAACTAGGCCCAGGGAGGGGGAATCATTTCCTGCCTTTGAGAGCACCTCTTAGAGTTATCTTCTAGTCCAAGGATTCTGTCTCACCCACTGCAGTCATCCCATGCAGTTCCTGGAACTTCAGCTGCTAATCCACCTAGACCAGTAGATCAAGAATGCTATGAATAGGGGTGGCTAGGTGGCGCAGTGAATAGAATATCGGCCCTGGAGTCAGGAGGACCTGAATTCAAATCTGGCCTCAGACACCTAACACTTACTAGCTATGTGACCTTGGGCAAGTCATTTAACCCCAATTGCCCTGCCTTCCCCCCCCCCTTCAAAAAAACAAAGAATGCTATGAATAAAATATATTTGAATTTCAAAATGGCATTTAGTAGTCACATAATCAAGATTGAGAGATGCAGGCTGGATGGTGATAGTACAGTGAATTAGAATTGGTTCATGATCAATATTATACTTAAAGAAGGTATCTAGAAGCATAATGCTAGAAACCCTGACGTGTTGAGTCTTTTTATTGATAAATTGGATAAAGACCACATGTACAGCTCGACAATCAAATTTGGTGAGGACACAAAACTGGAAGCTGACATATTATTCAAAGAGGATCTTGAGAGGTGGGGAATGTCAGACCAAAGTCAACAAGGTAAAATTTAACAAGGATATAGGTGAAGTTCTTCTGTTTAGACCAAAAAAAAAAATTAATTGCACAAATACAGACCATGGGAGACATAGCAAAAGAGCAATTCTTGTGAAAAAGACTTAAAAGTTTCTGTTGTGTTGTATGACACTAGAACCTTTACGCTGATGTCTCGTCATGACTTGGATAGCAACCCCAGATCATTGAAGACTTTGCCTGGATAGAACACAAGCTCTGATGAGCCCTACCAAGAGCCCAATGATGTACCATATATCTGTTGTCTAAGGACCCACCTAACTAAGTTATAGAGGCCCATCACCAGATTAGCTTTGTGTGTATACATATATGTATATGTATGCATATTTATATATACATGTTGATGAATTTTTCATCCATAGCAACTCTCCATGATCATCTGGTAAGGCTTTTAAAGGGATTGCGATCTGCATTGGTGAAGGGAAAATCTATACCAACAAAATCACAAGTCTTTGACCTATGACACAAACTCACAGTAAACTAACAGTATAACAGTTGTTTAAAAAAAGAAAAGCCATTACAATCTTGGGCTGTTTTGAGAGAAATATAGTGTCCAAGTCAAGAGAAGCAACAGCCATCCTATATACTCAGTTCTTGTTTTGGTCAGATCTCATTTGGAGTATTATACCTGGTTCTAGGTAGCACATTTTAAGAGGGATATTGACAAACATTCAGAAGATGACTGTGATATTGGGGAGAGTATGAAACCATGCTACATAAGGAATGAGAGGAGAGGAAGTTGTAAAAAGAAGAAAGCTATCTCCCAGTATTTGAGGGACTGTTACATGAAAGGAGAAGCAGAACCAGGACCATTGGGTAGAACTTAGAGACACAGATTTCATCTCAGCAGTAAAACAGGTTATGTTTCAAAAGTTGCTGGAAGTTTTGAAGAAAAGGCAAGGTGACAATCTATCAGGTATGGCAGAAAGAATTCATAACTAGGGTGGGAAGTTAGGTAGATTACCTTGAGATCTCTTCCACTCCTAGGATTCTGTATTTCTAAGTGACCATGAACCCAGGTCTTTTGACTCCTAGACTAGTGGTCTAAACTGTACACTCTACATGGTCCCCATATGATCACTACAGCCTTGAAGGGCACTTGCCTAGTAAGTAGCTAAACCAGAAAAAGACCCAAGTCTTCACTCTCCCCATATCTTTCATCTCTACTACTAATCTATCTTTCTTCCTGCTGCCCCCAACCAAGAAATGCCCCTGTAAGATTTAGCTAGTCCACTCATTCTTTCTGAATTATTCTATTATTCAAATAGCTAGCAATCATTGAAGAACACCCTCATGCCCCCGGCAAGAAGTACCATTTCACCATGAGGGAGTGGTATAATGTAGAGATGCCGGCAGCCCTTTGTGCTCTGAGAATAGCAGCGGCTTTGCCTAGGCAGTGAGTTCCTCAGCAGTTGTGATAATTAATCTGCGGAACATGAGCTCCCAGCTTGGTGTTTTTGACGAGTTGACAGGGCTTTGAAACTTGATAGCTCTCAAGGGCTTGGTCCAGAGGCCAAGGGGGCTGTGTGTGTCTTGGAAACAGATCCTCTAACCTTCCTCCCCCACCCCTACCCCAAGGGAGTAGCTGGCTCCATCTAAAGAGATGGAGAATGGGGAAATTTGGGAGAAGGAAACAAAGGAAAACTGAGGCATAAACAAGTGTACATTTTTCTTTGGCATAAACATATATGATATAAATTATATTTATATGTGTCTTATGTATACATTATTTAAATCGATAGCTCATCAACTTTTATAAGGGACTGATAAGAACATAACACACCAATTATAATTTTACTTTAAATTTGGGGGGATGTGCCCATATTAGGGAAGAGGGAAGAGAATAAGTATTTACATAGTACCTACTATGGGCCAGGCATCAGGCTAAGAGCTTTACAAATATTTTATTTGATCCTCACAATAGTCTTTCCAGGTAGGTGCTATTATTATCCCTATTTTATAGTTGAGGAAACTGAGGCAAACAGAGGTTTAAGTGATTTTCCCAGTATCACACAGCTAATAGATATCTGAGGCTTCGTTTGAACTCAGGTCTTCCTAACTCCAGGCTCAGTACTCTACCCGCTGTACCAACCCAACTATCTCTTCTGCTCATATTACCCATTATCTTACTTGAGCTCATTTTCAGCAGGCAGGATTTACTTCCACTTATTGAAAGAAGAAGCAAAGGCCCAGAGAGCTTAGCTTTCTTCCCCAAACTCATATCACTGATTAATGATGGAGCCAGGAAAAGAACCCAGAACATCTGGCTCCCAGTTCAATGTGGTGTTCTTTAAAAATCTGCTCATTTAGATATCACTAATTCATAACTACATTAACTTTTTTTACTTTCCATAGAGAAATATTTACCATACAAATGAAATAAATAGGAAACGTAAAGTTGTTGGGGGAAGTCTGTCCCTTTTAATAAAATGTGTTTCTGGAGCTTTTAAAACCCCTTTGTTAGTATCCATTTGCATACAAACTGCTGTTTTCAAATGTTTTTAATCTTCTAGGTGAAGTAGATTATTGAATGTTAGAACATTCTTCCTTCCTCTTGCGGTGGTAGGCTATAGTCTTGGAATATAGTCAGCATCATCAGTAAAGGTTGCAGTATTAGTTGTTCACCTAGTTTTGTTTTTGTCAGTGGCAGTGAAGAGAGTAAGGGGGATGTATTGGGAAATGACTCTGGGAGAAAAAATTAAGAGATGCCAGCAATTCAATTCAAACATTTTTTTAAAGTACCTACTGGGTGCTAGGCTCTTAGGGTCAGGGACTGCCTTGTACCTAGCACCATATCTGGCCCATGCTTCATGAAGGCTTATTGATGGATTAATAAAGATAAAATTGCAACACATTAAATGCCTATTGATTGATACAAAGGCAAGAATGACATGTAAAGTAATTTTTTAAAAGAGAGTGCTAAAATTTGGGGAGAACAGGAAAGGCCTTGTTTTGAGGTGGTACCTGAGCTTTATTTCAAAGGAAGGTTGGTATATTGTAAGGCAGAGGTGTGGAGGAGGTGTTTTCCAGACACTGGAGGCCATCCGTGCAAAGACACAGAAGCAGAAGATGAACTGTCATTTTCAGGAAACAGCCAAATGTCCAATTTGACTGAAATAGAGAGTATACAAAGAGAAGTAAGTAATAGGACATAAGACTGGAAAGGCAGGCAGGATGTACATTGCACAGAACTGTATAAATGCCCCACTGAGGATCTTATATTTTATCCAATTGACAATAGGGAGCCATTGAAGATGTTTAGATATAGCCTGATAAGGTTCAGTCTTCTTTTAGAAATTTCAGTTGTGTATCAGATTGAGGAGGGGAGTGACTGTGAGCAAGGAGACCAATTAGAATTGTTTTGCAATAGTCTGGAAGAAGCAATGAGGACCTGTGGTGGATAGTTGAGGCTTATTTTTAAATAGCCATAATAAAGCTTACATTCTTGACAGAATCCATTGGGTAGTAGAGGGAACCCTAGACCAGGATTCAGGAACCCTAAGCTGTAGCCCAGTATCTTCTCCTGGTTATACAGCCTTAAAGTCACATCCCTTTTCTAGTCCTGAATTACTTCATCTGTAAAATAAGGGGTTTAGATTATTCGCTAAGGTCCTCTCCAGCTCCAACAATCTAAGACCTGTGACCTCTGCTTGGCAACACTTGACTTGTGCAATACCATATTTTTGGAAGTAATAAAGCTACATTTCTTAAAAAAAAATAAATAGCCTGTAAACCTAACATACATTTTTATAGTTTTAAAGTTTACAAAGTACTCTTCTCTCTTCCCTGTGAGGTGTAAATAGTACATATATTCCCATTTTACAGATGAGGAAACTGCAGTCAGGTAAGCTAAATGATTTATCCAAGTTTCTATAGCCAGTAGGTATAATTTGGCCTTTTCACAGATCATGTGTCCTTATTCCCCATAAGCCACTCAAGTGAGCCACATAAGCCAGGATAAAATTGAGGGAGAAGCAGAAGGGGGCCCCATAGAGAGAAGGAATTGTGTTTATTGTTCCTGCTGCTATTTTATTTTAATGAAGCAAGGCCAGCATGGGAAGTGAAGATTTCTTTCACTACTTTTCAATTTGAAGTTTTTCTTTCCCTTTCTCTCAGGCCTTTGCATACTTCCATGCCACAGGTTAAACAGGGCTTTCAGAGAGTTCTAAGCTTCCTGCTTGCCTTGCTGTGGCTTTTATTAGACATGTCATAGCCTGGCCCTGAGTATTTGAGTCTGGATTCCTGTCTTAGTTAATCATAGTGGGAGGATGGGATGTGGAAGGAAGACCCAGGCCTCTGTTGCTTACTTAATCCATTAATTTAAGAAAATACCTCTACCACCCCCACCACTAGAAAATGGCATCTTTACTGAACACTAAGGGAGTGGAAGAACCCAGTGTTTTTGTTTTTTGAGTGTTAAATCCTTCAGAGAGACCATTAGGGCTAGGTGACTTTGATTAGGTAACAAGTATTGTCATAAAGTAGAAACCTGCCTTCAAACTCAAATGAGACCCCTCTGTCCCTACTACTTCCCTAAACATAATATCCACAGCAACCATACTGGCCTACTCATTTGAATCCACAGGTGTGTAGCAGCAAGCACCCCAAGCGTCCTCAGGATTTGCCGCCCATACAGGTTCTTGGATCTGCTTTGTTAAAGGAAAGCAACTCAAAATGGGTTAACAAGCTTACTTTAATCAGTCAGACATATATCATTTACCTTGTTCAGGGGAAAAAGGTCAGCACCCTGAACCTCAAAGTATACAGGCATAATTATCAAGACAGAAACATCAAGTAGACAGATTTCCAAACTGTCCAACCATTACATCCATACCCAGTCAACATCTGGGTTTCCACATTCTGGGTTTTTCAAAGCCGGGGGACTCTCAACAACGGCTTCCCAGAATTCAGATCAAATCACAGAACACTTCTCAAAGTGAGTCCCAAAACAAAGCTACACATCAGGGCTTATATAGCCTTCTCCTGGCTCAGAGAATGTAACAACCTTATTGACCCACTGGCCAATCAAAAAGTATCTACTGAAAAACAAGCCTCCCACCCCAGGCTTCAGGTGCACTTTAGCCTAGGGGCAGGGAAGATCTTTAAATTTTACATTTGCATTACAAGGTGCAACAAAATTCTTTTGTCTTCACATTTGTTCACATTCTTTCCTGACTCTAAGATAATTCCCTTCTCCTACTCTGTTTAATCTTAATCCTCTGCACCTTTGAAGATCTCCCTTATATCACATCTCCAGAAAGCCTTCCCTTTCCACTCTAGTCTAAAGAAATCTTTCCTTCTGAAGCCCTTTTTCAAATACTGGAGCACAGATTAAGAGACCTTAGATGACCAGAATTCAATTCCCTCATTGTACACCATTTTTTAAATTAAATTTTTATTTTTAAATTAACAAAAACCTATCTTCTCTCCCTCCCACATCCCACCACCATCCAAGAAAGAGAGAAAAACAATCCATGTTATAAAAATGTGTAGTAAAGCAAAATAAATTTCCACATTGGCCATGTTAAAAAAAATAGTAGTCTTATTCTGCACGGAGACCTTCACCTTTCTATCAGAAGTCAGGTGACACATTTCATCATGAGTTTCCAGCATTGTGGTTGGTCTTTTTGCTAATCATAGTTCTAAGTCTTTCGAGTTGTTTGGCTTTACAATATTATTTCCATCGTATAAATTGTCTTCCTGGTTCTTTTTACATCACTATACAATACATCATTTCATACAAGTTTTCCCAGATTTGTCTGAAACTATCTGCTTCATCTTTTCCAACAGCACAATAGCATTCTATCTCATTTATAAAACTACCACAACTTTTCAGCCATTCCTCGATCAATGAGCACCTGTCAGCTTCCATTTATTTGTTACAACAAAAAGAGCTGCTATTATTTTTGTCATCCCTAGTAAAATTTTGATTTACTTTGGATTAATCATTCCCTACTTTTCCCTGCCTTTTTCTTTTCTTCTCCTGTTTCCCTGTTTAGTGAAATATGTTTCTGTAACTGTGTGTTATGTCCTTCCCTCCTTTGACCTCACAGGAGATTGAGGTTCAAATCCCAACCATTCCCTTTACCTCCTTCTTTGTATAGATTTCTGCTTGCACATAGATTATATGAGATAATTTTCCTTAACTTTTTCTCTCCTTTTCCCTCCTAGTATATTCCCCTTCCCCTCCTTTTCCACTCTTCTTTTATAATCAAGATATAACAGAACTCCCAGGCCCTCCTTCTAATTAGACTCCCTCTGTGACCTGTGGTGCAGAAAGAGTTCAAAAGGGACATACATATTAGAATGTAAACAATTTGTCCTTGTTTAGTCCCTTATGGTTGTTCACTCATGTTTGCCTTTTTTAGTTTCTTTTAACTCTTGTGTTTGTACTTCAAAGTTTTTACATAACTGTTCTTTTCACCAGGAATGCTTGGAAGTCCTCTTTCATTAAAGGTTCATTTTTCCCTCATAAGCTTCTACTTGGTTTTGTTGAGCAGGTTATTTTGGATTGTAAATTTTCTATCCTTTGCCTTCTGGAATAACATATTCTAAGGTCCCTGTTCCTTTATATTTAGGGTTGCTAAATCTTATGTGATCCTGATTGTACCTCCTTGGTGTTCAAATTCTTTCTTTCCGACTGCTTGCTATGTTTTGTTTTGTTTTTTTTTTTCACATGGAAGCTCTGAATTTGGACTATAATATTCCTGTGAATTTCTCTTTTGGGGTTTCTGTCAGGAGGTGACTGGTGGATGGGTACTTTCTATTTGGTTCTAAAATATCTGGGCAGTTTTATGATTTCTTCAAATTTGATGTGTAGGTACTTTTTTGGGTGATGGTATCCAAGTAGTCTAATGATTCTTGAAATATGTCTTCTTCTTCTATTTTTCAGATCAATTGTTTTTGCTGTGATATGCCTTATATTTTCTTCTATTTTCAGCCTTTTAGCTTGTTTTAATATTTCTTGTGTCATGCAGTCATTGTCTTCTATTTAGTCCATTTTCGTTTTCAGAAAGTTTGTTGTTTGGGCAAAGTTTATACATCTTGTGCCAAATTAGTCTAATTCTTTTTTTCTATGGATCTCATTTGACTAGGAAGTGAAATGCTTTTTGCCTCTCATTTCATTTATAAATTCTTTTTTTAACTCTTCCTTCATCTCTTCTAGGAATTCTAGTTGAATTTGTACTGAGGCTGTCTGTTTCTTCCTTTGAAGCTTTGTTTCTAGATGTTTTAAAGTCATTCTTTTCTTGTAAGTTATATCTTTTTTTTTTTTTATGGGCAATCGGGGTTAAGTAACTTGCTCAAGGTTACATGGCCAGTTATTTCTGGGTGTGGTGCTAAGTGTCAGAGCCTGGATTCGATCCCCAGGTCATCCAGACGCTGGAGCCGGTGCTCTTACTCGCTGAGCCACCTGGCTGCCCCTGTAAGTTATATCTTAAGTGTCCCTGTTACCATAATAGTGTTTTATGGTGAGATTCTTTTTTTTCCCTTATTCTTCCATCCTACTTCCTGACTTCCAACTCTATGTTAGGGCTGGGCTCCACAAACTCAGGACTATCTGGACTGGTTTTCCTGCTTTTTTTTGGGGGGGGGGGGCGCGGCATGGAGTTTTGTTTGTTTTTGTGGGTTTTGTGCTTCCAAAGTAGTTTGATTCAGGGCAGAGTCTCATCATCAGTCTTCTCTTTTTGAGCTCTGCAAGTTTCTGACCTGGATTGGGGTCTGAGCACTATGCCAATGGGCATGCCTCATTTGGAGTTTCTATATACTACTTCTGGACCCAGCTACTTCAGCCAGCTAGGAAGTTTGGCTGCTTCAAGAGTGGCACAACTGTAGACTTGCTTTTGATCTGGGATTCCTTTCTTGATTATTCCTCTGCAGGCTTCAAAATGGTTTTGGAAGTGAGACCCTGTTTCTCTTCTGGGGTCAGAGGCACACAGTTGCTGCTTCCTTCTCAACTTATTCGTTTCTCTTCCCTGGATCCATGACTCATAATTGGGTAGTGTACAACAGAACTGCCAGCTGGCACCTGTTCCCACACCCTATACCAGTTTAGGCTCCTCTGTGCTGGCTCTAGGACCTCTTCTCGCCCTGGCACACAGCTTCTCACTAATCCGGAATGCTCTGCAAGGTAGCTCCTAGCCAGATCCTGTAGCTAGTGCTCAGAGGACCCTCTGTCATAGGGAGACCACTTGTTGACCTGGGCTGGAAAAAGGACTCACTGTGATTTTTTTTTTTCTTGGATTTCCTAATCAGGATTAAGTCTGGTGCCTGTTCTAGTCCCATATGGAGAAATAGAGGAGAAGGAGAAGCTCGGTGCACTGTTTCCTGATACTTACTCCACCATCTTGGCTCTACTTATTTTATACCTATTAAGACACTGTAACCTGCCTTATAGTATTATCATCCTGTTTTCTCTATGTGCTTTATCTTTCAGAGATTATAAACTCCTCAAGGGCAGGACTAACATGTTTTTGTTATGTTCCCCACCAACACAGGGCTAGCACTACTCCTCAACAAAGTCATGCTGAACTGAACTGATTTTGATTTTTTTTAATTCAATTTTATTTTCAGTCCCAAATTCTCTCCATTCTCCCTTTCTCTTCCTATTGAAAAGGCAAGAAAAACAAAATCCACTACAAATATGTGTAGATATACAAAATAAATTTCCCTGTTAGAGAGAGAGAAAAAGAGAGAAGAAAATGTACTTCAGGTCTGCACTCTTGAGTTCATCACCTCTCTATCTGAAAATGGATCACATGTTTCATCCTGAGTACTTTGGAACTGGAACTGTAGTTAGTCATTGAAGTTCATTTCAGACAATGGAATAGCACTCTCAGGCTGGAAAACTGACGTTTGGTGAGACCTCGTTAAAGGTCAGTCACAAGATACAAAAGTATTTCCTAGTAAGAGCAATAGAAGAAAAGTCCAGTTTCACAGGAGTGTAAAATAAATCAAGAAGAGTGTTGTGAGATGAGGTTTGCATGGTAAGTTAGACCCCCTAGATTCTGGAGATCCTGAAGGCCAGACTGAGGAATGTGAACTTTGTTCAATAAGTAGACTGTGAGGAGCCATTGAAAATTTTTATGTAGAAAGATGATGTGATTAGATTTATGCATTAAGTGGAAGATTATTCTAACCATAAAATGAAAGCTAGATTGGAATGAAAAGAGTTGTTGGGGGAGGGGGTAGAGAAGAAAAGGCAGGGAGACCAGTTGGGGAGGTTGTGATAGTCTAGGTAAATGATAAGAAGGATCTGAACTTGGGCAGCAGAAATGGAAAAGGAAGGCTACAGATGCCTGAGATATGACAGGTGTTTTGGAGGACTTGATGCCTCACTGAACAATGGTAGTAGGGCATGGAAGAGGGATGATACCAGGTTTCAGACATAGGTAATTGGGGAAATAATGCTGTTCACAGAAATGGAGTTGATAAGAGGAGCAGGTGTTGGAGATAATTAGTTTGGTTTGGGACGTGTTGAGCTTCAGATACCCCAAATTGAAACCCCAGGAATAGATTTTTTTTTCCTGTTGTGTTGCTTTCCATTGAACAGTGAAACTTAACCATGTGACAAGGTAACATTGCAGCATTACTCACTTTTGTACTTGTTTCTACAGTGCCTGGCACGCAGTAAGCATTTATATGCTTTTTGATTATTCATCCATTAGTTTTATTCATTCATTCATTCATTTGTATGTTTATTTCAAGTTTGGTGGAAAAATAGAGAAGACAGTAAGATCTTTATTATCTCACAGTTAAACTAAGGAGAGCAGCCTGCTGTCCATTCACATACAGAAAAGCCATGGCCACATCATCTTAGAGTTGGAAGGGATATCAGAGGTAGAACTACACCTGGACAGGAATACATAAATTTAAAAGTACATACCTGAATTTACAATGAATTAGTTCAAATATAACATAAGGGTTTCAAACCTAATATTCAGCCTAAGGGAAAATGTTTCACTGGATGGTAAGCTTCTGGACATCCAAGGATGGTTTGTTTTTGTGCATTTTGTAAGGGCTTATTAAGTACTTGTTGAATTGACAAGAACACTCTTATGTATGATTTAGAGCAGGGCATCTTAACCTTTTTGGTGTGATGGGCTTTTTTGGCAGTCTGGGCGAGTCTGTGACTCTTTCTTGGAATAATTTTTTAAATGCTCAAATATTGAATACATAGGATTGCAAAATAAATCAAATATATTGAAATATAGTTATCAAAATATTTTTGACAAGTTTGTGGACCCTAGTTAAGAACCCCTAATTTAAAGGGTACCAAATAGGCTTTGTTGCTTCAGAATATCTTTTCTGCCCTGTTGCTAACTCCTTAGGTTACACCATTATGCCTCTGTTCCTTTGGGTTCAGACTTGTTCATTCCTGACCTTTCTTAATTTAAAAGGCAGATATGTTTAGGAGAGGTAGGTGACACTCTATGTCCTTAACACGTAGATGAGAATGACTTTGTTAGATCAATTTCCTCTCCTAGGGAGGACCGCAGGGGAGTCCTGGTAGCTGAAAGGGCCGAGAAATTAGGGGAGTCTGGAAGCCAAACTTTGCACCTTCACAATCTTGCGTCCACGTGGCCAGTCATTGGAACCGACCCTGCAACATTCATCCCACCCAAGGGCAGATTGTTAACTTGTCAACAGTCTTCTTTTGAAGACGCTGAGGTAGAGCCGTACCCCCAGGCAAATGGAGTTAGGAATCAGGAAATTCAACCATCAGCCACAAATGAACTGAACACCTCACTCTGAGCAGCTGCTGGAGTCATTCAGGCCTGGAAAATCCAATCTCTGGAGTGATTTCCTTGGCAAGCCATTGTTTGGAGCTGAATCAGATTTGCCTTTGGGTTCTGGGGGTTTAGCTTTTTCCCAGTGGAATCGCCCCCAAGGGTGTTTGCAGGAAGGGTACTATGCAAGCTGAAGCCTGGCTGATGAGCTAAATCAATTAAAAAGGAAATTGTGCCTGATAATAATAACTTCCTCCCCACCCCCACATTTAGCCTTGGCTAGTTTGACTGCAGGAACTCAATCAGAAAGAGAACTAGAACAGAGAAGTGTTATGGCTATGCAGCAGCAAAGTATTTTCCCCTATGTCCCTCTTTTTAAAAAATGAAGTTAAAAAGTCAAAAATCTATGCCTGTTATTTGTATCATGAATTAAAAAGTAATATGGATTAAACAAGTGGAGTTACCCTTTCATCTCTCTGCCATTCATACTCACCCCTCTTGCTACAGGCTAGGGCAGGCCAAGACAGGGAGTTTGGCTATACAGGAAATGAACTGGCAAATGCTATAAAGTCAGGCAAGCCAGTAATCATATTCAAAGAAGCCAGAAAAGGCGAGGAGGAACAAGCAAGCTCCAGACTTCAGGCAGTTCAGCAAAGGCAAGAGAGGGAAAAAAAATCAGACACAATAGGTCTAGGTAGGCAGAAGTCTATAATCCAAGAGATCAGGCAGCAGGAATCAGTAACCCAGGTTTAGGAAACCACATGACAAAGAGGATAGGCAAAGGGACCAGCAAGGTGGGGTCCTAAGTCCAGACCACCAAATCTGGCCACAAAGAAGCAGGCAAGAAGTCTAAGTGAGTAAAGGATACTGGATGCCAGCAACAGAAATGGAGATAGTCAGGGCCCCCTGAGCCAGTGGCTCCTTATACCTCCTCCATCCAAAGCTAGAATTGGTGTCAGAATGTAGGCAGACCAAAGCCTGTAGCATACCTTGCTAGGATTGGAGCATAAGCAAGTATAGGGCAAGGTAGTTCCTGGCACGAACTATTCTGCTCCTCCACAAAAAAGTCAAGAAGTACCCCCCTAGACATAGGGTCATAGATTTAAAGCTAGAAGAGGCCTTAGAAGCTGTCTAGGCCACCCCATCCCCTAATTTTATAGATGAGGAACAGGCCCACAAGGGTGAAGAATTTTGTCCAGGGTCCAACAGAGAATGAATTGCAGAACCAGGATTCAAATCGGCATCTTTTGATTGAAGAGCTGGTGTTCTCTTTCCTATTAGAGAAGGGAGAAGTCTTCCAGTTCTTCAGACAACCAGTAGGCATCTGGAATAGGGCAGCCTCCCTGTGTCTGGTCCTTCTCTTTTTCTTGTCTACTTTTCCCCAGCCCTTCCTCTTTCTTTCCCCTACCCTCCCCCCCCACACACACACATATTATATTCTGTGAATCCATTCCAAACCCTCTCTTCATCCCCTGACACTTTCTAATGGAGTCCTCAGAGGAAAATGAACTCTTCCCCTGGCCCCCGAAGGCAGACAATGGGCTCTCTGGATTCTCCTCTGGGGTGATGGTGTCATTCAAAAGGGTCAGAAACAATCATTACACCCTCACTTCATCCTTTCTTCCCTGAAGCTGCCATTTAGGGTTATTGATGTAGACAGCCCATTCTCCCCTAAGTTAGTCTCCAGCCCAATTAAAAGATCCCTACCTCCTCCCCCATCCCTGCTCTCCTTTTCCCCTCAGGCCCCTGATGGTTTCTTTTAGTTTATAGAACCTGTCAAACTCAAGTTCAGGCACACCCTTGGAGCCCCTGAGCTTTCAAAGGGGATGTTTTTAGCATTCAAATATTCCCCCCCCCCTTCCCTTGACAGGGAGAAGCAGGGGGCCTTTCCTCCATCCTCTGGGCATACACTAGTGTCAAGTTGAGCGTTAGTCTTGTCCTTGTTCTGTTTAACATATCCTGATGGGAAACTCTTTCTGAAAACCCTGCCCAGTGGGTTAAAACTTCAGACCCCTCAGTTGAGATGTGCCTTCAACACTGAAGTTTTAAGAACAAAGAAAACCCAAATGTTTAGTATGAAGTCAAGAGAAAGGTTGGGAGGGGGGATGAGGGAAAAAATTTATTCAGATTAAAGTTTGGAAGCGAGACTTAGGTGGCCTATGATGTAAGTTCAGCCTGAGTCGTAAAAGAATAGTAAAATATAAATTTCTCAAGATACCAGGCAAAAAAGATCTTAGACCAAGGATGGACCAACTTCTGGGGGCACAAAATATGCATCTGGACAAAGAAAATCAGTCAGAACTCTCTAGAATCAGACTCTCTCTCTCCTATCTATAAATAGCTTTTAGCCTTTATCTAGTCTTATTTTAAATATCGAACTCCCCTCATTTATAGTAGAGAATCAGTTAATTGATAAGAGTATGATTCAGAGGAGTGGCTAGGTGGCTCAGTGAAGAGAGCACCGGCCTTGGAGTCAGGAGGACCTGAGTTCAAATATGGCCTCAGACACTTAACACAAAAAACTAGCCATGTGACTTGGGCAAGTTGCTTAACCCCAATTGCCCTCCAAAAAGCAAAAAAAAAAAAGTATGATTCAGAGTGAGGAAACTTTAGATGGGGCTGGACTAGATCTTTTAGGGCCTCTTCCCACTTTAACTCCTACATTAAAAGCCCTTTGAAGAGGAATCAGAAATGAAGAGAAATGCCAAATGTCCATGGGAAAATAAAGATTCCTCTTATAAAAATTCAATATATCAGCAACTTTCTTCTAGACTACATCATTTCCTTAAGGTGAGGTACCCTTGTACCAGCCTTCCTGAGACAGCTTCTCCCTGTTGAGGGCTGTGACACATGTAAATCTAGTGTCTATGAAAGAATGGAAAAGTCTCCTTATTAAGCATAATGTAATGGAAAGAGAATGGTTTGGAGTTTAAAGATCTGATATGAATTCCTAGTTCTCTTATTTTCTGCTTCTTTGACTTTCACTTCCCTTCCATGGACCTCAGGTTCCTAATCTGTAAAATGTTGTCCACAAATTGAATTTTGTAAGGGGAATCTTATTTTCCAATGAATTTGCATTTATCTCCATAAGGAGGTTGCTGTAGATGATATGTAAAAAAATCTTTGTGGCTCTAAAAATGACATGCATTATACAATAAATATTACATTTTAGCTTTTCTATGTTCTTTGCTAAAAGCAAAATAACATAATATCAATTAAATATCCATCAAGCTCCTACTATGTGCCAAGCACTGGGCTAAGCGCAGAAGATACAAAGACAAAATGTAGACCCTGCCCTAAAGGAGCTTGTATTCTAATGGATGAGATGACATGAATTCATATGTATATAATAGAAATATTTACCAGACACATAAACAACAGATACAGGGTAGCTTGAATGGGAAGCCACTAGCATCAGAAGGGACCAAGAAAAACCTCCTATCAAAGGTGGTAAACTGAATCTTAAAGGAAACCCAGGGGGGTCAGAGAGGCAGAGATGAGAAGAAAGAACATCTTAGATGGGGAACAGCCAGTGCAAAAGTATATAGAAAAGAGATTGAGTTCTGTATTTGTGGTAAAGCAAGTAGTCCTCTATGACTAGACGTTAGGGTTCTTGGAGAGGGGGAATACATAAAAGAGATTAGAGTGATAGGAAGGAACAAGCTTGTGAAAAACTTTAGGTGCTAAATTAAAGGGTTTATATTTGATCCTGGAAGTAATGTGAAGCCAGTGGAATTGAGTAAGGGGGTAATAGCATGGTGAGGTTTAGGAAAATCACTTTGGCCAACCAACTAATGGTTTCTTTATCTTTTTTCTTTTTGTTAATGTTTCTGCTGCTTTTCTCACATTTTTGGATCTCCTCTAATTCCACCTGTGTTCTTGCCATGATCGTTCACAGGTAAGTGAATTGGCCTGTATTTTATTTTTGTGAATGTATGCATGTATTTATGTATTATAACTTTGTTTTCTGGATAAGTACTGTCTGGGTGTGTTATAACTCTCTAGGAAACATATCCATTAACCCTTTGGTCCTTATTCTCCCTCCAAATTTCAGTTCTTTCAGATTATAAGGGAAGAGAAATGTGTTTCCAAAGAACTAAGTGAAACACTGTATAAGGTTTTGTTAATTTTCCCAGTTGTTCATTTGGAGCCTAAACTCATTGATATAGTTTGTGAGAAGTTAAAAGTATATTTCCTTTCTCTCTGGAAAAAAAAAACGTGAATTCAGGACTGGGGATGTTGTTCAAACAGAGACTAGATAACCACCTAATCATCTGTCATCAGTGTTGTAAAAGGGTGGGGAGGCAGGATATGATATCTCCTAAGGTCCTTTCAGTCCATCCCTTTTCTATGATTCTGTGACTCTAGTGGTTGAGATTGAACATGAGGAGTATTCTGTAAGCAGAAAACCTGAAAGACAGAAATCTGAATCTCTCTACACTTCATCCCTCTTCCTTGTCCGAAGTTAGCATATCTGACTTTACTTAATATAGGATCAAGTGGGATAGCACATAAAAGCCTTACTAGCTATATGATGATGATGATGATGATGATGATGATGATAATGATAGTTCCATTACAGCAGTTCCCAAGAACTGTCCACACAGTTTTATGTACTAGAATTTGAGTTCATCAGCTGCATCAAATGAGAGTCAATTGGGGTTTGGACATCTTTCTGTGATATGATATAAAGATTTTTATATCTATGTCCCTTTTAAACAAACTATAAAAATCTGTAATTACATTTTAAAGGTTTTAGGGAGGGTGGCTTGTGGAGTTTAGACCTCAGGAATATTACTTGTTTTACAAAAAGATTCTCCTTTCTGGACACATTCATCATAAGGTTCTTGAAGAAGTGAGTTTTCTAATGCTTTTAACATGATTTAATTTATAGACAGATAGCATATATAACAGTATAAGAGAACATTAAACTCAAGAATTAAAAAGGTTCTGACCCTATCTACTTTCTTTTTTCTTTTCTTTTTTTTAATATTGCTGTCCCTTCCCTAAGTACTCCACTTCTTCTTACTCACCATAGAACTTTCTGTTCTAACAAGTAAGTTTAGGCAAACAAAAGAAATCAACACATTTGTCATATCTGAAAATATATACCTTGTTCCATGCCTATAGTCCACCATCTCTCTGCCAAAAGAGATGCCAAAAGAAGAAGCAGTCTTCACCTGCTAAAGTCAAGCTTTCAGTGCAGTTTTCCTTTATGTTCAAGACAAACTTCCCACTTTAAACCTCTTCAAGGAAAAGAGAAAAAAATAACCATTTTACAATATTAATTCAGTATGATGAATCTTCTGTTTTACTGTGGTTATATTATCACCTCAGAATTTTAGCTACCATATTTTCTTTTATAATGTCTGCATCTCTGCAAGCTAGGGACTGCTTCCTCATATAGAAATGTGCAGTTTACCATAGATTTGGGTTTATAAGACTAACCTGGGATCCACGAACTTGCTGAGTTGTTGCTGGTTTTTTTAGTATTTTGATAACTGTATTTCAATATAATTGATTTCCTTTGTATTTATTTTATGTATTTAAAAATGTTATGCCTAGAAGGGGTACATATGCTTTACCAAAATTCCAAGACTTCCATGACAAGCTAACAACTACAACTCTTTCATTCTCTACCAGGGGTTTGGATGCTGCAGGTTCCCCACCCCTGCACCTAGACACGGCCTAGAATTTGGGTAGCTGAAACCAAATGAAAAGTGAGGTCTGGATTATAGTTTCATAGTCTAAACAGCTAGGTTTCCCATTGGTCTGATTTTTTTTTTTTTAGACAAGGGGCAATTCTTTTCTCTACCTACCACTGACTATTAATATTTGTTGCTTGGAAGATGACTGAACAAGCCCTCCCATACTCATCCTGAGGGCTGGTTTCACTGAGGAGAGAAGTTGAATATTAGGTAGGGCCCAGCCTTGGTGAAATTATTAATTTGGCAAAGTTTGTGGCCTCCCCCATTTGCCACCCCACTTCTCCCCACTCTCTGCTTCTGGTACTCAGAACCTACTTTCTGCCTTCCACTATGGCACCCTCCCTGGGCTTCCTCTCCCCACCCCTGCTTTTAGTCAAATCCAAAGTCATTTCCTCAGGGTCCCTCTTAAGCTTTAATGTGTTCCTTCTTCTAGGAGTATTGGCATTGTCTAAAAGCTGCTTCACCCAAAGGAATAATGCTTAACATTTCAGGCCATGCAAAAGAAACAAGAGTGTGTGTATATCTTTTTTAGAGGGAGAGTAGCAATTGAAGAGCCTTCCCAAGGTCCCTCAAATCATACCGTGTATCCAAGGATCACATATTTAGGACTGGGAAGGGACTTTGATGTTCAGCTCTCTCATTTTACTGATGACAAAACTGAGTCTAAGAGAAGTTAAGTTACTTGCCTAAATTCTTACATCTAGTAAGTGTCTAAGGCAGGATTTTAACCCAGGTCATACTGACTCCAGATCAAGAAAATTCTACACCCTCTCCACGACACTGTGCCGCCTTTACTCTTGCCTGTGCATAAGGCAGGGCCCAATCCTGGTTCTCTGTTCCTGTGGTGCCAGTCTCTCTCAAAAAGGTGTTCCGCCTGTACAAAAGACTTGTTCTCCAAGAGAGAGCCAATCACACCCTCTTAGTCATCAAAGGCCTTTGGTGATTTTAGAGAGGATATGTTCAGACATGCTTCTCATTTAAGTGTTGCACCTTCCTTCTTATGCAGGCAGACTTTGGCAGTTGACTCTTTCATGCGCTGCATCCAGATTAAAAGAAAGTTCAAGTTTAATTACTGTAAGAAACAAAAGGAAAGTGTTGATTCATCCACTCAGAATCTAGAATTCTGTTTCCTAGATCCTTCCTTAACTGTCTCCCTCCCACACTCTCTACCCTTCAGTGACTCAAGAACCCTCCAAGAGAGAATGGAATAATTCCTGTTTGCATAGTATTTTCTGCTCCTGCAGGGTGACCCGGAAGACTGAGAAGAGTTCGCTCTTCAGGAAGGCACATAAGGTCTTATAAAACAACAGGCCATAAGAGTTAGAAGACCTGGGTTCAGATCCTGATTCTACCAGTTAGTGGCTGAATGACCTGAGTAGTCTTCTCTGAGCCTCATTTTCCTCATGGGGATAAGAATAAGGTTAATAGATTAATAATAAACTACCTACCTCACAGGCTTGTGAGGAAAGCACTTTGCAGATCTTCAGTGCTATATAAATGTAGTTTACTGTTATTAACTGGATTGAGAGAAATCAAAGGGGATAATGTATATGAAGCACTTTGCAAACATGACTACTCTACATAAATGTTAGCTGTTATTTCTGTTCCTGTTGGTACTTACTAAACATTCACTCACAAGTGAATGAATGAAGGAGTAAAATAAATCATTCATAAGGAAGGCCAGTTAAGAAGTTTCAGAAGAAATTCCAGTCTTTACTCTCCACCCCCACCCCTTTCAGAAATCTGTTTAAATTGGAAGATATTTTGGTTGTCTGACCTGGGAGCTTTAGAAAGAAACAATGCCAGGGAGGCTCCCAGAAGATCCACAGGTCTGTGGTGCACACTAGTAGGGATGGGAGAGACATTGAACTTGGAAGGAGTTTCTTTCTCTCCTCCGTGGTTTGGCCTCCCATATCTGAAGGTTTGGAGTCTTAGTGGCTCACCTGATGCATTTAGGCCCTGGGAAAACTGGCTCATACTGCCTCAAACCACTCTGAAATTATTTTTTAAAAGCCAATCAAATGATGTACTATGAGAGAATAGTTCTTCCTAATAGATAAGTGGACTTAGAAAGCCAAATTGATGTCAGAGGCTGCTTGGTAAGTGTATGAGGTCAGAGCTAGAAGATATCTTTAGGGAGATGCCTGCCTTGGTAGCCTAGGTATTCCTGTAAGTCAGTGATATAGCCTGCCTGAAGCTTTTTAATGCGCCCTCCTTTTTTAGTATTCCAAGTGACCCCTTCAGGTCTGATTGCCCTGCTCTTTACGATATAAAGTCCTTAACTGCTTTAGGGGAAAAAAGAAGGAAAGAAAGAAAGAAAAGAAAAAAACAAGCATTTATTAAATGTCCGATATATGCCAGGCACTTTCCAAATATCTCTTTTGATCCTCATAACAACCCTGGGAGATAGATGCTATTATTATCCCCATTTTACAGAGGGGAAAACTGAGACAGACAGAAGTTCAGTAACTTGACCAAGGGTCCCACAGCTAGTAAGTGCCCGAGACCAGACTTGAATTCAAGTCTTCCTGACTCTAGACACAGGACTTTCTCCGCTGTACCACCTAATTGCCTCCAAAAGGGACTAGGAGACACTAAGACTCCCTGTAGCACATGGTGGCTTCAGATTTTCCCTTGGGACACAGCATAACTAAGCAGAAAAGAAAAGGAGTAATGAGTATAGGTGGCCTTCTTGCTTTTGTTAAGTCAGTTCTCCCTTTCTTTCCCATTCCTTCAGAGCAATCCTGCCAAGTTCCCCGTCAGCATGTCTTTCTCTTCCCTTGTACTAGTTCATGCTTTAACTGTGGTGATTTGGGGGTTTGCATCTGCCCTAGATACAGCTGTATCTAAAGAACTGGCATCTCTTTGAAGTGAGATGTTAGACTTGTCTATGTTCTGACTGGGGCCTTGATGTTGGTGGGAGTTGGAAGCCATGTGTTTGGATGCAATGTCATTTAAAAACAGGAAGAAGAAAAAAGACACCTCTAGAAAACAGGTTTATAATCTTCAAATTGAAGACTCAGTAAGAAAGAAAAAAGTGCCAGCTTGCCTTATAGCTTGTAGATCCCTGGGAAGGTATAATAAGGTGGTGTTTGAGGATTTTAGCTTCATCGTATGTCAGATGTTTCAGGCATGGGCAACTTAATCTTTGGGGTGGCAGTTGGTAAGGAGGACAGTAAGAATGCCGGAATAAAAGAACAATATAATGCCAGTGCTGTCAGATTGTGTATCTCTCCTATGGGTGATTAACCTAATATAGTAGAGTAAATAAAGGATACTCCATATTCTCATTGTCTCATGAACATTAGTCCCTCATAACCAAACTATGAGCTCCTTGAGGACAGGGATCCAGTACAGAGTGAAACACTCAATAAAAATTTATTGAAAGGGAAGAGGGAACAAAAAAAAAATCCTGGGATGTTACGTTGTATTCCCTATAAGAAGTACTTCCAGTGCAAAAAGTGAAAGCAGTCACCCTGGTACTTTCTTTAGAGGTAAAATGTCAAATAGAAATCCCATGAGTGTAAGCAAGTATCTCTCTTCAGTCACCCATCCTCCTGTCTCCATTTCTCTGGCTAACAAAGCCCTTGTCTGTCGCTACCGTCAGTCCCTAAAACCTCACTGGGTGTCTCTCTTCTGGTCTTGACAATATCTAGAAATCATTAAAGATTCTGTTCCACAGAGCTGTCTCTGTCCCGGGATGTGTTAAGTCGTCAGTTATGGTTAACACTGGGGCATTGAAGGCTTTGTACTTTGATGATTTTGTGTGTGCCAGAGTGAAGCAGTGTTGTTTGCAGAGCTTGGGCATGGTACATTATCATCAGACACACTCTTGGGGCTGGTGAGCGGGCTGGCTGGCTGGCTGTTGCAGGGCCCTTCTGAGAAAATAGATCACTTCAAGGGAGCTGAAAGAGGCTGCTCAGTTTGTAGTTGAATTAGGGACGCCATCATGAGATTGGTGGCTTCAGTTATTAGGGAGGTATTTTGGAGACATTGGGGAAAAAAAATACTGGGTTTGGAGTCAAAGGTGCTTTGTTCAAATCCCAGGTCTGCCTCCTGTGTGATGTTGAGTAAGTCCTTTAACTTCTCTGGGCTTCAGTTTCCTCAACAATAAAATGGGGGTGTTGGATTAGATGACTTCAAAGGACCCATCCAGCTCTAAACTATGATTCTAGAAGATGGCAACAGAGTCCAGTGACCAGAGCATGAGCCTGAGAGCCTGCTAGAACACTAAGGAGAGCAGAGTGTCAGGCTATTTTCCCATCAGAACTTTGATTATCGCCAGTCAGTCAAGCCATCAATTATTAAATACCTCTTTGTGCTAGATGCTAGGGATGCAAGTACAAAGAAGGGAAACCTCTGACCTCAAGGAACTTACATTCCATCATGGAAGACATGTACACCTATAGATATAAGTGTGTACAAATGTATAAAAATTAAGATGAGGTATATCTGGGGATGGGGAGGCACTAGTAATTGGGGGGACCATGAAAGAACCCCATGAAGGAAGTGGGATTTTAGCTGGCTTTGAGGGAAACTAGAGATTCTAAGAGACAGAAGTGAGGAAGATGTGCCCATCTTAAGGATGGATCAGTACCAAAAATCCAAACTTGGTGAGTCTTCTTGGATCACCTTGGGTCATATACCTTTAAAATTCTCTGTTGAGGCAAAACAAATAAAGCAGGGATAATTATCCCTGCTTTCCTTACCGTGAAGGCAAACCTACAATTAGATCATTGATCAAATAAAAATGTTTGAATCCAGAAGCTCAACATTTCACATGGATCTGTGGGCCCACAGTAACTTTTGAAGGAAGTGAGTAATTTTGACGAAATTGCTGAGGGGTCACATTTGATTTGTGATTCAGCAAAAGGATAACTAATAAAAATTTCCAAGTATGTTTTGATTCTCTGGCTCTTCATAGCTTTGCTTTTCTTTTCTTTTTTTGGAGGGCAGTTGGGATTAAGTGACTTGCCCAAGGTCACGCGGCTAGTTTTTGTGTTAAGTGTCTGAGGCCGGATTTGAACTCAGGTCCTCCTGACTCCAGGGCCGGGGCTCTATTCACAGCGCTACCTAGCTGCCCCTCTTTGTAGCTTTTCATAAAATGTTGGGTATGGAAAGAAGTTACAAAGGTATGTGATTAATCTGAGTGAGGCATACAATTCACAGGTCAATGTAATTCAAATGTTTTGCCTTAGAATGTAAAATATGTGCAATCATTTTTTATTCTGCTGTGTTATGGAAATGCCTGCTTTATTTCATGAATTAAAAATAAAAAATTTTTTAAGTACACAAAATATTTTAGCTTAGAAACAAATTAAATTCCGAAAACATTTATTGAATTGTCTTTATTGTATAAGGCACTGTGCTAGATTCTGGGGATACAAAGATGGAACAATACCTGCCCCCAAGAAACTTACATTCTACTATAGTTTTTTTCAGTATGTAGTTCCTGAATCGACCAGTTCAGAGTGTGGTCTTTTGGGGTTATCTTAATGACCAATTTTGGCAGAGGTAACTAATATTGGTCATGATTCAGAATGAATGGGAAAGTGAACTAGACTTGAATCAACATACTTAAGTTCCCATACCAGCTCTTTGGCAAAATAGCTGCATAACCTTATGTAAATCATTAAATCTTGATTTTATAAAGTGGGGGTGGGGAAACTAAATGATCTCTAAGGTACAGAATGATAAAATGCTAAACCTTAGAGGAATCTCAGACTACCTAGATCACCATTTATCTGATACATTTTTAGCCAACCCACACCTTCACTGTCAAAGACCTTTTCTTCAAAAAACCTACAGACTTAAAAAATTGGCCTTCTTTTCCTCTTTTTTCTCTGAAGCCAGCTCCTCCTGCCCTGGCTCCTATCCCATTCTATCTGGCTCCCCAGTTCTCTGGTCCTTGAACCACTGAGAGCCAGAATATTATTTGAGGTGAAATTGAGGTGGTTGCATAGAGCTACAAGACAGAGATTAGGTTATTATACCAGGTTTGCACTTTAGCTTGGAATAGGAAAAGCTGACATGTAGTCCAACCCCCTTATTTTACCTCTCTAAATTTCTGTACTTCTGTAACTACTCATTAATGTAGGTCAGAGGATCCCAAGCTCTTTGGAACAAAGGTGGATAGACAGCCAAAGTATGTACTAATAATAACAGTACATGGAAAAATCAGGACAGTTGCTTGGCAGGGCCATGCTGCCCCATTCCTATTTTAGAATCTCCTTTGTTAAAATATGGCACAAGGCTTTGAAGACATGTGGCATCCTACTTTAGATCAAAAGGGATCTCTTTGGTCTTATTCTGGAGGGCTATATTGTCTTGTGCAATCAAATGAGCAGCCCATGTATTTATATTCAGATGAATGCCCTTGTTGCAGTAGACAGCTGTCTGGGGGCATTTAGCTCATTCAGATAGAGCACAGTGCAAATGAGGCCAAGGTCATAGGTTTAATCCTTGTATTGGACAGTTTTCTTCATGGAGTGGAGGCAAAAAAAAAAAAATCCCACCATTCCATGGCACATCCCTGACCTCAGTCTCACTGTTGTATGCCCTTGATCTCCATTATTGAGAACGACAAAAAGTACACTCTCCACTGGTGATAGATAGGTCCACAGTAACATCTTCATACATGGGTTGGCTCTATTTTAAGAACATTCACTACAGGAAATCAGACCGTCAATACACAGTTATTAGGGGATAGTTAGTCACATTATGAAGTAGTTCTTCAGTTTATTGAAAGATTCCCTGAAATACTGGTTCCATTTAATGGAAACACCCTCTACCAATTCAGAACACAAAATTGTAACCCATCCACTACTTAGTAAATAAGTCTTAGAGAGTTTGCCTGAGGTATATACAAGTTAAGTTGAGTCAGAGGTGAGATTCAAACCCAGGTCTTTCTGACTCCAAGCTCACCACTCAATTTATAACACCAAGCTACTGCTACAGTACACCGAGAACACTGAAAGTGTTATCTCTGTCTACCAAAATAAAGTTTACCTTTAGCTTTTTAAGAAAAATTCCATTTGGTGAAATGGCATCCATGTGTAATTGTTTTGCCAAGTTAAGAAGGAAAGGTCTTTTAAATGGGGAATCCTCAGTGGCCTAATAAAGGATTCAGCCATGACATTATGAGGGAGAGACTCTCCTGGCTTCTCCTGTCCCCAGAAGATACTCTTAGGCCACCTGCACATACAGGAAAGAAGTCTATATGCCAACAAAATGAACAGTGTGAATAGCTTTGAGAGGAAGCAATTATTGTGCACCCTTTTTTCTTCCCAAACCCGTCCTGGGAAGGCGCCTTAGTTTAAAAAAAAAAAAAAAGTAAGCACATTCTCACTTTATTCTGTTTGTAGAATCATGAAACGTAAGCATTCTCTTTCAGGTTCTAAAGAATGAGGCCCTATTTCACAATGGATTCCCCCACACACAACAGGAAGTGTCTGAATAACAGGAAGCCATCTACATTAGAGATTAATGGTGTATTTAGGGATTTGGAGTCTTTCCTCCTTCCTTTCCCCACCCCTTTCTTTGTGAAAGGGAATCCTATCCTGTGACTTGGATGTTCAAATTTAATGTGCATCCACTAACTCAACTCACAAGGCCTGATTTAAACCCCAGAGTGTCAGCGCCAGACACCGAGGAGCACCCACTGGAAGGGAAGCGCTCTTTGGATATTTATTTCATGAGATAGTCATGTTATCCATGAGTAACTGTAGCAGCAGCAGCAGCAGCAGCACTAGTTGTCATCATCATCGTAGTAATGATGATGACTGATGATAAGTAGCATTTATGTGGCACTTACTATGTTCCAGGCACTGTGCCAAACATTTTGCAGTTATTATCTCATTTGATACTCATAGCAACCCTGAAAAGTAGGCACTGTTATTGTCCCCACCTTACAGATGAGAACCTGAGGCAGAGATTAAGTGACTTGCCCAGGGATGCACAGGTAGTAAGTGTCAAAGGACGGATTTGAATTCAAGCCTTCCTAACCCTAGACCCAGTGCTCTCTATCCACTGCAACACTTCCCTGCTCCAACAGGTGAGGCAGAAGCATAGACTCCACAGAGAGGACCCCAATTTCAGAATTGCCAGTGCCATGTTCAGTCCAGTATCCTTGGGTATGGGCAGAACTTGTCTTTTTTCCAAATATTTTCGTGTCTGTGTTCTTATTCAGTCCTCAAAACACACCCATGAGATAAAAAAAGTAGGGCAGGTATTAGTGCTCTGTTACTACCTCCCTCATGAAGTTATTGGAAGGAAGGCACCCTGCAAACTGGAGCACTAGATAAATGTTGTGAGCTGTTTAACAGATAAAGAACTGAAGTTCACCAGGTAGCCCTGGTCTGAGACTTCACAGGGACTTGGGACACGAAACTCCTTGGTTTCTTTCACAAACTTCTGTACTGTGTGCCCAGCATTGAGCAGGGTACTTTTTTAGGCACAGTTTGATGGGACAAAGTCTGCCAATTAAATGTGCCCATCCATCTGCTCCTACCTATGTAAGAACCACTGTGGTTACATAAAGGCTTTGCTCCCCTTGGAGATTTCCCATTTTGGAAAGCAGACACTCCTTCCTGTGGATGACAATGGAGTTCATTTTTACTTTCTTGTTTCCTTTAAAGAATGTGCTATTAGGCAAAGGAAGTGGGGGGAGGTTAATCATTCTCGTGTTTTCCTATTGCCTCTGGTTTCTTCCCCTCCCTCAGTCAGCTATGGAACTTATAAGAAACACTGATGACTGTAAAGTATGGGATTGTAAGTCAATAAGTAAAATCCTCAGGTGTTTTTGTCAAAGACCTTAACCTCCAGTACCAGTATAAGAGGTATCTAGGCAGAGACCTTCTTCTTTGCCAAGCTTCATGTTATTCAATCCATATTGTTGCCAAATTGATATTCCTAAAACACTTGGACCACATTATTCCCCTACTTGGGAAACTTTGATAGCTCCCTGTTCTTTTAAGGCAAAACAGAAATTCCAGGGTTTAACATTTAATGTATCTTTCCAGACTTGAGATTTCATATTACACCATCTCCACCCCTACCCTCTGCATCAGTCACAAACTTAGTTGCTCAGCCATTCCCATCTCCATCATTTGGAATCTCAAGCTCCCTCCTAGGCTGGCTTGGGTACCACTTCCTCTATTAGGCATTTCCTGATGCCTTCCGGTCTTAGTGATCAGATCTCCTGCCCCTAAAATTATTTTGTCTATATTTTATATTTAATCATCTACATACATGTTACATTCCCAACTGTTCTCTGATTATTCTAAGTTCCTTAATGGTAGGGATTATTTCCTTTGTAACCCCAATGTCTAACACAGGGCTTTATGTGATAGGTAATTAATACCTGCTTGAATTGAATTGAACTGTCTTTTGAGCACCTACTTCAAGCTTAGTGGGATGCTGTCAGTGGAGAGAACAAGGAAAAAAGACAAGGTTCTTTCCCTGGAGAAACTAACAGTCTGTTTGGGAAGATGAGACCAGAACCCTTGAAACAAAGAATAGTACAAGGCAGAATATATTTGTTTTATATGGTGTAGCCAGGCTTAATCTCAAAAAGGTAACTTGGTCGTGCAGTGAACAAAGCCTTGCACCTGGAGTCAAGAAAATGAGTTCAAATCCAGCCTCAGACACTCTCTGTGTGACCCTGGGCAAGTCACTTAACCTCTCTCTGCCTTAGTTTCCTCAACTATAAAATGAGAATCATAATAGTACCTCCCTTGTAAGAATCAGATGAAATAATTTTGTAAATTTGTAAAATGCTTAGCACAGTGCATAGAATATAGTAAGCACTGTATTAAAATGCTTATTGCCATAGGGGCGGCCAGGTGGCTCAGCGAGTAAGAGACCGGCTCCAGTGTCGGGATGACCTGGGGATCAAATCCGGGCTCAGATACTCAGCACCACACCCAGAAATAACTGGCCGTGTAACCTTGAGCAAGTTACTTAACCCCCATTGCTTTAAAAAAAAAAAAAGCTTATTGCCTTTCCCTCCCTCCCAAAGAAGAGATACCAGGACGCACTCGTCTTCCTTTTTTCCAAATCTGTGGAAACCTATATAATATTGGATTTGATTAATATGTCGATTAGTTTTACTAAACTCCTTTTTGTCTTTTTTAATTTCTTAAATTCTTTATAAGGACTGACTCTCTGAAGGAAAGGTGAGGGAGGGATATATTGGAAAATGAAGGTTATATAAAAACAAAATACAATAAAAATTTCAGATAAATAGTATGGTGCTGTGGGGGTACAGGGGAAAGGAAGATCAATCACCACTAGATAGGATAGCAGTAATGGTAATAAGAGCTGACATTTATATAGCACTTTTCATATTTTATTTCATTAAACAATCAGTCGGGGGAGGCTTCATTCAGGAGGTGAGATTTGAGCAGGATTGTTAAGGACAGGTCCAAGTTAGCTAGGCAGAAAGGGGAAGACATATCAATGAAAAAAAAATGACCTTCCAGAAAGAAATTCTCATGCAGACAACAGTCTGCCATAGCATTGGGCCCAGAGTGTGCTGGGTTACATATTTAGGCTTACAAAGTCTTCTGGGAATCAGGGTATTTTCTGATATATTTTCAGTTAACAGTAAAAAAAAAAATCAACCCAAAGGGGTATGAATTCCACAGCTGCTCATATTTTCACATCACCTCTGGAATTTATTCCTAGAGATCAGCATTTTTTTGTGTAAAATAATTCTGTCTCAGAAGTGTTTGGGGTTTTTTTTTTTGTTTTTTGTTTTTTTTGTTTTTCCACAAAGCCCATTTTTAAAAAATTCACCGTTTAGGGGGCGGCTAGGTGGTGCAGTAAATAGAGCACCAGCCCTGGAGTCAGGAGGACCTGACACTTATACTTACTAGCTGTGTGACCTTGGGCAAGTCACTTAACCCCAATTGCCCTGCCTTCCCCTCTCCAAAAAACAAACAAAAAAATTCACCATTTAGGCATTTTCTTCCAAGGCGCCATTGTGATAGGCAGTCATCTCAACATTTGGGGACCAGCATGTCTGAGGTGATAGGTTAGATTAGGGGAAAAAGAACTAGCATGTTTCAAAAATGGCCCATTCTAAAATTATTCCCATGGATGTTATTAATTGGCCAAATGATAACTCTTTTACAGCCTGTTCTTTCTTAGGAAGGATACGATATCAGTGTCCACAGTGGCTTATTGAAGTAACTTGTCTTAGATCTTCACATACCTGCCTTCATAAGATCATAGGGCTAGAGCTGGGAGGAATCTTGTGGGGTTCCCAAGACAGTCCCCTCAATTGACAGATGAAGAAGCTGTCAGATGTGCCAGGTACTATGGGAAGCACTCCACAAATACCCCATTTGTTCCTCACAACACCCATTTTACAGGTGAGGAAACTGAGGAAGATGGAAATTAAATGGCTTGCCTAGGGTCACACAGTGTCTGAGGCCATATTTGACCTCAGGTCTTCCTTAGCCTAAGGTCTCTTCTAACTCCAAATCCAGTGGTTCCTAATTCTTTGACTCCACATGAGTAAGTCAGACTGTGGTATTCCAATGAACCCTGTAAGAATTCACAGGAGGGTGAAGGCTGGAACTTTACACATGAGAAAATTGAAGCCCCCAGGGAGGTTCCTCTCCTCCCAGAGACTTTTCCTAGTTCACTTAGCTAGTAAGTGGCAGAGCTGAGATTACAGCCCAGATCTCCCGACTGCTAATTCACTGTTCTTTCCAGGACACTATTCTGCTTCTAGCCAAGGAAGGATGAGTAAGATTTGTATCAGTAGAAAGGAGAGGCAAAAGGAACAAAATGAATGAATCGATAGCGGAAGGAACAAGCATGTATTTTCTTAAAACAATAAAGAAACTGGCACCATTTGAATCAATAGAAGGTTCTTATTTATTTCTCCCATCTCTCTTCTTCTTTTTACTCAGGTGACCTTCCGCTCCCTGACATTTAGCTTGGCTAGGATGACTCAGTAGGATAGAGTCCCAGGCCTAAAGACAGAAAGACCTGAATTCAGATTTTGTCTCAGACACTTAATAGTTGTGGCACCCTGGGCAAGTCCATTAAAAAAAAAAAAACCCTGTTTGCCTCATTTTTCTCATCTGTAAAATGGGAATAATAATAATACCTATTTGTTGTTCTGAGAATCAAGTGAGATAGTAATTGTAAAGCACTTATAATGCCTGGCACATAGTAAGTTCTTTATAAATGTTTGTTATTATTATGGAGGTGTGAAAGTCCTTTTATATAGAAGTAGTCAGGTTTTGGACTAAAGAACAGCATCAAAGGTCATACGACTAGTGTAACAATGAAAAATTATTACCAAATTCCATGCAGGTAAACCGTGCTTTACATAACTGGGAAGTTGGCAGGAGGATTGGATTCTTGCAAATCACAAACACAGCAGGGGAGCTGGCTCTGCTGGAGGGAACCGTGTGAGAAACCCCCCCCCCGCCTTTTTTTGTAAAGTAAAACATATTTATCTACTTTATGAATCCAAATAAGGTAATGTGCCTAAACAACAAAGAGTTAAATGTGTATGTAGAGTAAGCTACTTTTATTTAGAGTAAAGCAAGGTACGGTCTTTGAAATGGTCATTTTATGTGAAAGGAACAACTGCCGTGCCTGTCACCTAGCTTCCACCCCCCCTTGGACAGGATTAGGTCCCAGAAATAAAACCTTATTTAAAAAAAAAATAAAAAGGAATTCAGTCAGCCCGCCAGTTATTGTGCTAAATTTTGACTATTTGAATCAGAGTTCCCTGCAAGGCAGGAGGGGTGTGTAGGTTAAATGCTTTACAAGGCCAAGGAATTCAGTGAAACTGGCCAGCAGCTGCTGGAATCTGTTCTAAGATGGGAGGACTTTATAGGAAAGCATAAACTTGCCTGGGAACTTCCCAACCTGATCCACTGCTGTGTTTGACTGGCCCTAAAAATTTGTGTGTGTTAAAAAAGAAAAATGCAGTTTGATGAGCTAAAAACACACAGGCCTTTCATACATGCCTTTAGCAGATGTGGAATTCAGAACCGGGGCCAGCAGCTCTTGTGCTAATGGGAGACTGAGTTTAATGAGCTAATTAAGACAGTTTTATACATCAGGCTCCTCCAGCTTTAGCTGAAGCACTTAAAGGTTTTTTGTATCCTCAATGTGAACCTTGACCCCTGTCCTCGAAGGTCAAATAGTTTCTCACACTGGAGCTCAGCTCCTTCTCTTTGGTGACTCCTCACTAAGCCTATTATAGAGATGAACAAACTGGAAATAAACTCCCTCTGTCTTATCTCAGCAGTTACCTGCTCACACCATATTTGTCTGCATCTGTCTGCCAGGGTTAAGCCAGGTTATATCGAACCTGCCTCTATGAAAAAGGACAGCCTGAATTTAAAGCTACCTTCTATTTTCATGCCCCTTAAAATTCTCCTAAGTAAATGTCTCCCTCTTAAGAGTTTTCAGATGTGGCCTCAGAATACAATAAAACCCCATTAATCTGGGCTTCACTAAAATGGATTTAGCATAGTTCGTTTAAACAGGGGCAGAATTAAAGCATGTCTGTGTACTGCTTTGAAAACTGGGTATGTATGCTAAAGAAATAAATGGCATAAAGTAGATTGCAAGAGGAAATCTTTATAACCTGCCCACAAGAACAAACTGTTTTCCCACATGGTAGGTGTTTGATAAGTACTTATTGAATTGAAGTACTAATGGGGACCTGAGTTTAATGAGCAAATTAAAACAATTTATACCTCTTGACTTCCCTTGCTTTAATGTAGAAATGGCCATTTACATAGAGACAGTAGATCTGTTCATTACAGATTATTTCTATATATTAATTAAAGCAGACCCTCAGGAAACCCCTCAGTTGACGAACAATATTGCCAGCCTTCTTATAGTTAAGACACTAGAAGGCATATATCTGAAAGTAATGAAACTGCATTTTGAAAAAAATAAGTAATTAGGATTTACCATTCATTCAAATAGAATTTCCCTCAAATAGTCCAAATTAAGTTTGTATTGGCAAAAGTACTGTATTGTTAAAAGTAAATAGCTTACTGAACTAGGAATCAGGAGACTTTGTGTCTGAAACCTCCTTCTGATACTTACTATCTATGTGACCCTGAGCAAGTTCCTTAATTTCTATGAGCCTCAGTTCTCTATCTGTAAAGTGGGGATAATAGTAACGGTAATATCTATTTAGATATTTAGAATAATTTATTTATATAAAAATTTATATAATAATTTAGAATAATAAATAATTAGAAGCATGATGGAGACTTAAATGAGAACATGTTTACCAAGTACCTTGCAATCTTGAAAGCCCTATAAAAATACCAGTTATTTGGTAAGTAGTAGTGCAGTTTATGGAAAGAGTCAACAAGACTATTCCCCTGGGGAAAAAAAGACAAAAGGAGTGAGAGATTCAATGCCAAAGAGAATGAACATTTACCAAATCATTTGTAAACCTCAACTCTTCTGGTCCAGTAATTGTAGCTCCTGTGCCTTGTCAATCTGAATACCCTGTGACCTTAGACTGGAGCTTCTGTGGAAAAGATTGGGAATGTGATCCCTGTGGGCACAGTTGTCCGAGATATAGCTGCTCTTTCTCTTTTCAGACTGGATTTTGTGGTCCCTTCCTCAGCCCACCATTCTTCTGACTGTCCAACAATTTCTCTGCCACATAAGAGAGTCAGGAGCTTGTCTCATTTTTGTGCTGAACAGAAACCGCTTATGAATCAGAAATGGAAAAGCACCCTTTTCATGGTTATGAACCTTTTTTTTTTTTAATCATAGTATAAAGAGAGAAAGGAAAGATTCCTAGACCTGAAACTAAGGGAAAAAACAGATTTAATCCCAGTTCTGCCAGTAGAGCTCTGTGAGCTTGGGCAGGTAGAGTAGTGTCGATCCAGTAGATTCCCCTAACTTGGGAATCAGATCTCTAAGCTAAGTTAAATGGCTAACATTTATATAGCAGTTTCAGGTTTGAAGAGTGCTTTTTATATATTATCTCATTTGATCCTCACAGCAATCTATGAGGTACATAGTGTGATCAGCATTTTACAGATGAGGAGCCTGAGGCAGAAAATGGCCAAGTGACTTGCCCAGGATCACACTGCTAGTAAGAGTCTGAGGTAGGATTAGAACTCAAGTCTTTCTGAATCCAATTCCATCACTCTACTATGCTGCCTAGTTGTAATGTTATAATCCTCTGACATCCCAGGGACTCAATATCCTCTTCTGCAAAGCAAGTGGCCTAATGAATTTTAAGGTCCCTACCAGTTCTGATATTCTGTGGTTCTGCAGTTTAAGGGCTATGAAGGTCTTATGGACCTGTGATAGTTATGGCAAGGGAATCTGGCCCTGCCTGTCTTTATAGATCCCGCCCTGAAGAACTGCTCTCCTGGGGTGGTAGTGATGGTGGAGAAGAGGGAAATATCTGTAACCAGAACACTGACATGAGATATAGCTGACCATGGAGCTCACAGGTCCTGAGATGGAAAGAAAAAAAAAATTCTCCTCCATTTCTTCTACAGGTGTGTTACAACAATGACCACACATTCATTATCTGTCATTTCCTTGTGAACTGTTGAAATGGAACTTAAGATGTTCTCAGTCAGTCTGTTCATCAGTTAGCCCAGATTCACCAAAGTCTATGTGTCTTGACTGGATTGGGAATTCCAAGGCCAGTTATGAAAACACAATTATTTCATATTCATTCATAAAACTGTAGGATTTTATAACTGGGAGAAACCACTAAAATCTTTTGCAAACATTTTTTGAACCCTCCTTACACACCCAGCTGTGTTCTTAGTGGGACACAGTAATGAAAAAGACCTGCTCTCTTGTATTGTACAGTGTTGCTGGGAAGACAGGGTATACAGATGGATTCAGGAGTAATACAAGGCAGTATGAAGTACCAAACTGAATGTAATTTAATGCCAGTATATATGGTAAAAGCTATGAACTCTATGGGTCGTTGAGGAGGAGAGAATACTCACTGTCAGTGGGAGTCATTGGAAATTTCCTGGGAGAGCTAAGCCTTTTTGGTGGGATTTGGATGGGGGGGGGGGGCATTCTATCCAGGGAAGTAGCATGAGCCAAAATAAAAAATAATGCATTCAGTCCAAACCCACAAATAGTGACTGTGTGCAGAAAAGTGTGCTGTGGGCTAGGTATCTGTCTTTCTGGTGAATGACAGTCTTGTTGGCAGTATGATTCAGTGCATATAGTATAAAATACTACATGATGAATACATAAAGGTGGTGCAAGCAGAGTTCCACGTGAGATCCCAGGGGACATGAAGAAGGGGGTGACATTTTTAACAGTTGGAGTAAAACAGAACCCTGGATACTCTTTGAATTCCATTCCCCATCATCATGCCTTTGTACCAGGTGCCTTCTTCCTTCCCTCAGCATTTTCATCTTTCTTTTATGTGTTGTTCCCCTCTTTACATTGACTCGTTGAGGGCAGGAGGCCCTCTTTCCTTATTTGCATCCCTCAAGCTTAGCATAGGGAATGGTGTGTACAGATGTAAGGAGCAGAAATGTGTGGGGCATGTAGGTGGACAGTGGACCCTATTGGTTAAACGATAGGAAGTGTAGGGTTTAGATTTAGCACATTAGAAGAGACCTTAGAGATAGACAGATCATCTGCTCTATTACAACCCTTAGATTTTACTGAAGTGAAAAAATGAGGTGTTAATATAAGAAAGGACTGGCCCGGAGTCACTCTGATGATAATAAGTATCAAAGCCAAGATTCAAACTCAGACCTTCAAATTCAACACTCTCTCCATTGCACCACACTAACTACTGAGTATGAGATGAGACTGGGAAGGTAGCTTTAAGCTAGGTTTTGGAGAGGCTTTAATGGCCCACAGAGAAGTTTGAAATTCACTTAATGGGTAATTGGGGTCCATTGAAAGCATTTGATCAGAGGAGACATGACCACATCTATACATAAAGAAGATAAGTCTGGCTGGCAGCAGTGCAAAGGACAGATTACAGGGGCCAAAGAGTAGAAGCCAGGAGAATTCTCAGAAGGCTTTTTCTACAGTCCAAGAAGGTAATAATGAGGATGATAGTAGTAGAAATTAAGAGAAAGGGACAGTTCTAAAAGATGGACAGAGTAAAGTCAAGTATGGCAAAGGAGATAATGGAGTGTCCTGACTGAAATGGAGTATTCTGGAAGAGAAGCCAAATAAAGAAAGTAGAGTCAGATTATGGAAAGTTTTAAATGCCAGGGTAAATAGTTTGTCCTAAATGTTTTGAGACTTTTTACTTTAGTTTTTTAGATCTCGAAGACCCTGCAGTTGAAGAAACTGTCTTGGAGAATGATTTTCCCCTGTCTCTTTGAACTGAGTAGGATTGCCCAAGAGAAGGGAGAGAGCAGGGCCAGGTGAGCCAGAGGGACCCAGAGTGTAGATTAGCAATCATTATAGACCTATAGTAGGAAACATTCCTCCTGGAACAAATCTGGGGCCTCCAGCCCCACTCCCCAAGCACGCTGAAGTGATTGGAGGAGGCAGCCTTGGCTAACAGCTGCACAGCGATGGGGAAAGCACATGGTGCCCCTCCTGAAGGCAAGAGGGAGAGAGTGTGAGGAGGGAATGTATTAGGACAAAGTACTATTCTTCAGCAGTGAATAGAATTATAGCTTCCCCAACTCCCACCCACTCCCACTCCCCCCTCAGCTCCTGGGATTGTGAACACCATATGTGTGCTTATGTAAGGCAAGCCCTAGGCAGCTCCCCCTTCTCTCCAAGGGGTCCCCCTACTTCCTGCTGAGCAAAAACAGCCTCTTTTCTTGCCAGCCTGCCCAGGAGGCAAGACATGCCATTTTGGAGGCTGTCAGGAGCCTGTCACAACGCTTGTTGGCAAAGCTGGGATGAAGCATTTGTCCACTGTTGGCAGAGTTTAAAGATTACACACACCCCTTCCCATGTGTGTTACTGTCCACCTGAGGCTTTTAGGCTTTCCCAAATGTCAAAAAGTTTCTCTTATCATCTCCTTCCCCATACGTGGTGCCCTAGGCAGCTGCCTCTCTCACCTATTCCTGGCATTGCTTAGTCGTCTGCCAGTATTGTAAAATTTCCCAGCCCTGCTGTGAAAAAAGCTGGGCAGAGGCCTGGTGGGGTTCTCAAGTGAGCATCCCCATCTCTGCTCCAGTAACTGACGCCAGGTGGGAAGAAGAGGACCCATAAAGGAGACACCCTTTTTGTGGGCCTCACAACAGAGACTTCCTCAGACTCAACAGGACAAAAAAACACTGCTGTACAGATGTTCCTGATGTTGCATCGTAGTCTGTGTCCCTAGAAGGTTATGCAGGGATCAGAAATTTGTCCACAGGGTTTGGTTTTCATACTAGTTTTGATTATTTTCTTACTGGACTGACATTCACATTTCTATCATGCTTTCCTTTCATTTCTGATCCATTCAAAGGTTTTCCACATGCTAGCTTTAAGTTCCTCTGTCCCCCAGTCTCATACGCAATTGAACATAGATTAAGAACCTCAAAAAAATTAAGTTCAGTCTCCTCAAAGCAGGGAAAGCAGAGGGAACAAGGACAACTCAAAGAGTGACAGGAAAGTGCTGGAGATAAAACTATCCCATTTTTCTGGAGAGCGTGGTAGAGACTCTGGATACAAGAAAGAAAGATAAGAGCTTATCTTATTGGAACCTTTTTTTGATTAAATATACTTCATTACAGTTTTCAAAGCACTTTCATATATGTTAGCTTACTAGAGTCTTACAGCAGCCCCGTGACATCCATGAAACAAGCATTCTTAGCCCCATTTCACAGATGAAGAAGTGGTTAAGGGAATTAATTGCCTCCAGTTTATATAGTGACTCAGGGCTGGAACAAGGAGTGGAATCCAGATCTCAGAACTACAAGTACAGTGCTCTTTCTACTTTATATACCTCCATAAATTTCCTTAAGCCAGAAGTACCCTTCCCTCCTCTTTGTCCTTCCCACTCCCCACTCCAACTGCTTTGGGGGTAAGCTTGCAGCTCTCCTTAGACCCTAGTGAGTCTTGGGAGTGAACAAAGGAAAGAGTCGGGAAGAGGGCAACTGAAGGCAGTGGTGAGCTCTCTTATCGATGGAACAAAAGGGATAAAATTGAATTATGACAAGGGGGATTTAGGTTAGACTTGAAAAGAACTTCCTGTTGTTGTGGTTCAGTCATGTCTGACTCTTCCTCACCCCTTTGGGGCCTTTCTTGGCAAAGATACTGGAGTGGTTGGCCATTTCCTTCTCCAGCTCATTTGACAGATGAGGAAACTGAGGCAAACTGGGTGAAGTGACTTGCCCATATAAGTAAGAATATGAAGCCAGACTTGAACTTGGGAAGATGAGTCTTCCTAGCACTCTGTCAGGCCACCTAGCTGCCCTTGAATGTCCTTATATTCAGGGGTAATTGGTGACTAAGGGAGGCTATAGAGGAGAGCCTTAAATCATTCCCTAGTAGAATGTAAGTCTCGTAACGGCAGGGACTGTTTCTTATTTTGACTGCCTAGGTCAGCATGTAGTGTTTGATAAATAGTTGTTGGTTGATTACTTGTTTTGGGAAAGGTGCTCCATAAATTTAACATAAATTTATCGATGCCTTTTATCAGGGTGAGGAGGAATGTTGTCAGTGGAAAAAGAGACCTTCTGGAGTTGAGGGAAAAGGAGTGTTTGTGCGGCTCGGGGGCAGACAGCAGGACTGGGATTGGAAATTGCATTTTAAGAACATTGGGCTCATCAATTTGTTCATCAGTGAGCTTCCCTGATCGTAGCATCCAAGCCTGGAGCGAGGTCTTCTTCCTCATTAGAGAATGATCCAGATGCCAGCAGCCTCTTGTTGTCAGCATCACACACTGAGTGAAGAATGCCTCTCAGATGTCATGCCCTTCAGTGATGAGAACCCCCTGCCTGCCTCTGAGGCAGACCTGACACCTGTCAGGCATCGTCTTTGCTCTGCGGGGCTCCATGTAGTAGAAGAGAGTGTTATGGTATCCTCAAAAGGACCATGCTCCAAGGCAGGAGACCCGGAGTTCAAATTCTGGCTCTGAGGCTTTCTACCTGTGGGACAATAGGCAAGTGATTCCACCCCTTCAGGACCATTTTCCTCATCTCAAATGTGGATAGGAATACTTTTATATTCCCTTCCTCTCAAATTTGTGGTGAGAAACACACTCTGTAAAACATGATACAGCTGTGACATTATGACTGATGACCGTAAATTCAGAGCTGTGGGTAGGCCAAGAGTAGACTGTTCAGTAGAGCAGTGTTGAGTGCCAGCTCCTTTTCTTCATCTATAAAATGGAGTGTTGCGCTAGATGGTTGTTAATCTCTGAAATCCCTTCCAAATCTAACATTTCTCAATCAAGTATTCATGGTGAGTTTACTGGAAATTCTAGGTTGTAATGTCTGTGTAGGAAATATACGTACATATATCAGAGGTGTATGTGTGTGTGTGTGTGTGTATGCCTTCATTTTTCATTTTGAGATTGTCTTTAAAGCCTAGAGAGTACAGGAAAGAGACTTCATTTAAATATTTTTAATTTGTGCTTATCCCAGTGTCAGCTGAGCTACAGTTTATACTTCATATTATCTGTAAAGAAAAGGGCTTACTGAATAAATCAGAAGTGTCAATAAGGGTATAAGAGAGACTGCCTGTTTTACAGTGATGTCCCAATTATCCAGAACTTCCCAGTAAATAAGGGGTTTGATCTAACGAAGTTTTCCCATAAGTTGAGAGTTACTCTTTTAAAGTATAAAAACCATTTTTTTTAATTTACCTTCTTTTGGATAGAAATGTTTCTAAAATATAACTACTTCCCTGACTCCTTAGCAGAAGATGCTCAGCCTTAATTCGATCATTTTTGATGACTTAGAATTATACACTTTAATCACAGTTAAGAATTCCCAAAAAGTGTTCATCCAGCCTCTGGGGGGAGATCTTTAGAAATGGGGAAGCTCTTATTTGCTGACATCCCCACTTCCCAACCTTAGGCAGCTCATTCCATCTGAGAACTAATTGTTAGGAAGTTTTTCTTCGTATTAAACACTGCTTCCCTCTAGTTTCTTTTCATCCATTAGTGACCTAGAGGGCCAAAGAGAACTCGTCTAATCCCCCTTCCACATGGATTATTGCATGCTGTTACAATACAGTGATGTCCTCAGTGCTTACTTAGGTAGGGAGGGATGTTTGTCCCAACACCAAACGGTCTGGATTCTGGTGCTTTCCCAGTTGTTACACCTGCTTTTTATAGTTGAGCAGCCTTTGACGTATAGTTTGTGTACAGCACTGGCTACAGATTATTCATACCAGTTAACTAAACCAATTCTTCCTCCAGCTTTCTAAGCATACTAGAGAAGGTGAGGGCTTTGAAGTTTAGATTTTATGTTTCTTTTAAAGTGATTTCCCAAAACATCACCTGTTGTTTCACTTGTGAAGTATTTGCTGTGGATAAGGGCTAGCCAGCATTGATCAGAATAGACCTGTGTGAGGGAACCTCTTTTCTTCCCTTCCTTCATATCAGGGAAAACTCCTTCATTGACTAAATGTTAATTGGCAGATGATAGGTTGGCAGATATGCAGGGTTTGCCTCAGCATGTCTTAGCTTTGCTGTTGAGGTGTTGGAGACCTTTGACACACTAGGCCTCCATAGATATACTATACTGTTTGGGGCCACCACCCCTTTAAGCCTGTCTCTGTTCATTCTGGGGCTGGCTTATGCAAGTAACAAAGAAACCAACTGAATGGCAGCTCTCCCTTTCTTTCCCACTCTTTGACAATTCGGGAATGTTACTATTCCCAGGATGACAATGAGGGGCCTCCTCATTCCATCCTCCACCATGAAAACAGTGTCTGGGGAAGGCAACAGTATTGTCAACCACACACATGTCTCATTGATCAGTAGAGGTTATTGTAAGGGAAGCATTTATAAAACAACAATTTTTTTATTTTAGAAGTAAAATTTCAAAATAATAAGATATGCCTCCTTCAAAATAAGACGGGGATATGTTTGTTGTTGTTTTAAGTATACATGTTGTTGTGAAGAAATTGTTTTATAAACCTTAAATACTCTATAAGTTATTTATAATTATTATCACTGAGAGACATATGGTACATACTGGATTTGGAGTCAGAAGACCTGGGTTTGAATCCCAGTTCCACTGCTCCTGCACCTTTCTTGAGGCCTTAGTTTCTTCATCTATAAACTGAGAAGGTGGAGCTAGATGAACTCTTAGGTCCCTTCCAGGTCTAAATCTGTGATCCTGTGATGTTGTTGCCTAGACCAGTCTTCACAGAAATTTGAAATGAAAATTCTCTCCACTAGTCCAGATCCAAGACTGTGCGGAAGAAACAGCCCTGGATTTGTAATCAAAAGCCTGACATCTGTTCCTGATGACCTATAGGAATCTTAAACAAGTCCCTTACCTCCCTGGACCTGCTTCCTCCCAGCCTTTAAGTCCCTCCTAATTCTAAATCTATTAATCCTATGAGCCAACAGCCCTTCTTCATGAAAACTTCCCTGCAAAATCCCATACCACAGTCTCTTAATTCTGAGAGTTGTTCTGGTACTTTATGTCTAAACCACTGGATCAGTACTTAGACACATCTCTCTGTGTTGCTAGATCACTAGGTCTTCCTTTCTTCTCCTCTAAATTGTTAATTCCTCAAGGGCAGAGAGACCGGTCTTCTCTCTTTTCCTTATTTAAACCCTTACACAGTCTAGTACATGGAACAGATACAAAACAAGAAGTTTTTAACTTGAAAGCCTGAATTAACCCATTAAGTCATTAGAAGTAGTCTCCTATGCCTCTCCATCGGTTTGTTAGCGGCATTGAAGGAAAGCCTTCCTCCAGTATCAAGGTGGTCCCGTACTTTTAACAAAGGTTTGCTTTTCCCTTCTTAAAGTTATTGTGGCTGCCACATTAGAAAGACCTTCTTGGGTGACTACACATTACGACATGGACAAGAGTTATACAACGCAGACAGTCATGGATTTTTTTCGTGATTTTCCATGCCAGAGGAAATTTGTCATATTGATAAGATCATAGATTTCATCTAAGTAGTTAAATAAATGACGCAGCTAGGTGGTGACACAGTGGGCAGATAGTGCTGGGCCTGACTTGTCTTCCTGAGTTCAGATCTTGCCTTACTTACCAGCTGTGTGACCCTGGCCAAGTCACTTAACCCTGTTTGCCTCGGTTTCCTCATTTGTAAAATGAGCAAATGGCAAACCACTCCAGTATCTTTGCCAAGAAAACCCCAAGTGGGGTCACAAAGAATCAGACATGACTGGAATGACTGAACAGCAGCAAAAGTTTAAAATAGAGTATGTTTATTGGAGGATATCATGGCAAACAAGTCGAATTACCTTCCCTTAACTTGATTTTATTACATGTGTATGGGCCTGTTTGCTCTCTCATAGTACCACAAAGCAGTTGGACTCATTAATAGATAATTAGTTAGAGCAACCCCCAATAGCTCTCTGGCTGAGCTGGGGGCTGAAAGGCCCATTTTCACCTTTCCAGAACTTGTAAGCTCATTAAATGCTAATAATGAAGAGAGATTTTTTTTCTATTTCCCTGGGAACTTTTCCTGATCGATAGCCAAGTATGTGTATGCGTGTGTGTTTGCCTGCTCTTGGGAGAGCAGAGGATTCTGGGCTGCCAGGGCTGGTGAAAGTAGAGCTTGGGACCATTATTCAATTGGAGAGACACAACAGAGCTTATTCAGCTGGTCTCCGAGAGAGGCTTTCTGTTTAAAGCGACACTAAGCCAGATTATGTTCACCTACATTCTATAGGCACCTCTTGACAACACTCACATTACTTGGTTTCTAAATGAAGAAAGGAGTTGAAAAATGAAACAATAGAAGAGCTTAAAGGTCCTTTCCGGCTCTAGAATTCTGTGACTCTGTGACTTCTATCTCCCACAAGTCCCTGGGGGATTGGTTTTTCTTTGTGTATACCTTAACCATTCGTCTAGCTTTCTCTCCCTCCATTGAGTAGGGCCCAGAGAAACTGAGCCGTTTTGGAAGCATAAAGACAGAGTACAGTTCCTGAAAAGGCTGCTATCTGTTTTAAGGATCGTCATCAAGCAGGAAGCAGGATGTAATGGAAGGAACATTGGACGCAGTCAAAAGACATAGATAAAAATCCCAGCTCTGACACTTAACCTCCATAAGCCTTAGTTTCTTTATCTGTATCTCTACCTCACAGGGTTGTTGTAAGGATCAAAATGAGATGATGAATGAAAAAAATACTTTGGAACCTGACAGCAATAATGACTGCAATTTGAAATACTATTTTAATCAATTTTTATAAAAATGCAGGATTTGGGGGGGGGGTAAAATCTTGTTTTGATGGTCAGCTGTTGGAAGCCCTATTAAAAAGTAAGGCCTGAATTCCCTATTTTGTTCACACTGAATGAGTTGGGATCACTTCCAGTCACCTGGTAGAAGGCAAAGATAATCCAAAAAGTCAACCTACCATCCCCCTGCTAGGAGGATGAGGGAGAGATCGTTCTCTCCCCTATGCCCTCCTCCCATGGTAAAGGGAGATGCCAGCATTTGAAGGAGATACTTCCAGTCATTTATCATGACCATTGTCATTAGAAGGGATCACCCTCAGGTCTGTAGTCTAAAGAAACTTAGCTAAAAATCAGCCCGAGTAAAACTTACTTAAAAGCAGAATATGTTCATTTTCATCAGTTTCTGTTTTCAGTCAATGAATGGTGGGTCTGTTGGTAGATTTTTTTTAATTCTCTTTCATAAAATGTTAGAAATTTAGACCCAAAACAGACTTTGTAGATTCACCTAAGCCAAGTTCCTTTCCATTTCCTTTCAGCCAGCTATTCAGGAGGCAAAATACAGCCTGGTCTCAAGCTGGCAGATTTTCTTCCTAAAGCACTACTTTCATTCAGTTCAATTCAACGGACAGTTGTTAAATACCTGCTTACTCTGTGCAGACACTGTCCTAGGTATTACATGGTACATTGGAAAGAGCCTATCTCTAGAGTCAGATCACATGGTTTTAATTCACACCTTGGACTACTCAGGAGACCTTAAGTAAGGGACTTAACCTCTTTGGGCCTCAAAATCCTTTAAGAGAAGGATATTGTACTAGATACTATCAGAGGTCTATTCCACCTCTGCAGTGCTCTGATTCACAAAAGAAACCACCACACAACCCCTGTCCTCAAAGAGTTTACAGTCATACAGTGGTACGTCATGTGTACAGATAACTGTTATATGATTTAGAATGGAATAAGTGCATAGGAGAGATCAGAAAGGCATGAGAGATTGTCGAAGGGAAAGATCATTTCTAGCTTCATTTGGCTAAGCTTTTTGATTCACATTCCTTCCATAGTAGGTTATCCAAAAGAGTTGCTCATTATGATATAACAGAAACAACAGTGAACTGAGACCCCACAAATTTGGGTTCTAATGTTGGCTCTCCCACTAACTCATTGTGCAACCTTGGGCAAGTGACTTGGGCCTTTTAGTCTCAGATTCATATTGTAATTGAGGTTCCATTTGTAAAATGAGGTGATTAAATTAGATGATCTAGCTTTCTTAAGTATCTGATTTAATTCAGTGCAACAAACATTTTTTTAGACACTTAGTATGTGCAAAGGACTGTGCTAAGTCTTAAATACCGACATAGAAAGTTAAAACAGTTCTTGTCCTCGAGGAACTTACATTCTACTACTTACTAGCTCTTAAATTCTCTGATTATATAGGAGCATAAATTTTAAGGTGAATGGGACTTTGGAGGTCATCGAGGATTTCAGTTTGACCTCAGAGGATGGGGGAGATTTGAACAGGTGGATAGGAAGGATATACCTGTCTATCTATCTGTGTGTGTGTATGACAGCTGGACACTGTCCCACAGCAATTTCCCTTTCATGCCTCTCTGTTAAGAATTCCACACGTGCAGTCCTCTTTCTCCCCTTTCCATCTTCCTAAGTCCCCCAGTCATGCCTTTCTTTCTTCACCATCATCCCTCCTGGGGAATTCCAGCCCCCTTGTGAAGCCCTTCCTGAGTTTAGGGAGAAGGTGGTATTTGGCAGGTTAAGTCTTGCCTTACCAAAAAAAGGCCTCCACATCCAGACTTTGAACAGGAAAAACAGAGATCTCCTGCCCTAAGGCAAGCTTTACTTTGTAGGATGATAACTATCAGGTGTAATTTTTGCATGTGTGGGAATTACTGTTTGCTGAGTGCAGAAGATTGCTGGGTGGCCAATTCCACTGACAGGACAAACAGAAAAAGAAAATCTGACCTTGCCCATAAGAGATGGTATCTGAGAATGAGGGGGGTGGGGGGAAGGGGGGAGGCAGGGGGCAGAGAGGGAAGGGAAGTAGGTAAGGGCTCCCCTCGTCTTTCATTCTAACTTCTCTGAGGTGTTGCCTTGGCATAGTTTTATACCCTTATATACACTTCATCTCACTTATCCATCCACATCTCTTAGTCTTCCCCTAATGTAGACTTTCTCCCCCAGGCAGCTTTGTCTTCTAGTATTCCTTTACACTCATCATGTTCACTTGTGTGCTTATTTATCTTTTTCTCTCTAGTATACCCTCCTTCTTCCTGTCTGCCTGTCCAAGTCTCCCCATCCTCTAAAGCCAAGCTGAAATCCAGCATCCTCCGTGAAACATTCCTTGACCACTATAGCTCACATTGATATCTCTACTCTTGGGACACATAGCACTTAAACTTTAATCAGATGCCATCTGGCATTTGTATGTATTTTATAGTATACCTTAGATTATTATAGTTATTTGTATATGTGCCCCATCCCCCTACTCTATTGTAAGTTCTTTGAGGCCAAGGTCTATGTCATTCATTTTTCTATAACCAGCCCCTTGTACAAAGTAACCCTTCATAGATGTTTGTTGAATTGACTAGTAGATTCTTGTGGTTAAAATTGTCCAGTGACTTTAGGCTCCCTAGGAATATCAGAAGTTCACAGATCTAGCGCTGGGAAGGACCTCAAAGGCTATTTAGTTTAACTCTCTTATTCTGCACCTGGGGAAACTGAGATCTAGGGAGGTTATGTGAGGGGTAGGGAGGGAGCCTATCTTTTTCTCCTCTGTATGCCTCACAGAAATTTGAAGGTATTCAGTTAATACATATTGAATCAATATTCTATGCCTCTAGGGAAAAGGATTCTCCAGTCAGGCGACCATACCCATAGAACCATCCACTTTGTTTATGTAGGCAGGTAGACAGTAAGCACTTATTAAACATTTACCCTATGTCCGACACTATTCTAAGTGCTAGGAATATAAATATAAAGAAGGAGAAGGAGGAGGAGGAAGAAGAAGAAACTCTTCCTGGCCTGGAGGAGCTTACATTCTAATGAGAAAAGACCACACATAAAAGGAAACTGAAGTAAGCTAGTGCTGCCCTGGGGGATCCCCAAAATGAAAGCCCCAGGAAAAAAACTTAAAAATTAAAGAAGGGGACAGGCATGGTGGACAGATATTGCAGGTACAGAGGAAACTGCAGGTGCTATAGCATGGTCCAGGGTGAAGACACATAGAAGAAAGAGGAATAGAAGTTTACAGAAGGAACCAAATTGGACAGTCCCTCTCCTCTGCCTTGGCTTCTGAGTCTGGGTATCCAGGGGTAAGGGCCCAGTGTCCCTAGAGGGGAAGGGCCTAGGGGAAACTGCCTGGACAACCCCAAATCACAGAATGTTCGAACCAGAAGAACCAACAGGGATCATCTAGTACCATACTCCCTCCCTCAGCACCCACCCCACAGTTGTCTTGATTCCCAATCCTATGTTCTTTTCACTACCAAGGCTGCCATAGGACTAAAGCGAGGAAATGAGAAGACACAAAGAGGGTCAGTTCTTTCCAATTGTGGTAAAGGAACAGCAGAGGAAGGATAAGTGTCCCAGAAAGAGAGGAGGAAGATCATTAAGAAGACAAAAAAGAACTGAAATACAATATTTCTATCTCACAGTTAGAAACCTTGTGATTTTATACACACACACACCCCTTTAATAACACCATTTTCCATTTATATGGTGCCTCGAAAAAAATTAAATGCTTTTTAAAAATTATATACAATCTCCTTTGATCTTCCTAAAACCTGTGAAATAGGGAGAACAAATAGTTTATCTCCCAATTGACAGATAAAGAAACTGAGGCCTGTGATATTAAATGAGTCATCAGAAGCCATGAAACAAAGGTAGTAACAAAAGATCAAGCTAGAACCTCTCCCCTTCACCTAGGACTAAACTGAAAATCATAAATCTTTTAATGGAGCTCAGGCATACACAGATATTCCAGTACAACCTAAAAGACTGCCTTATTTTTCTTGCTCAGGTGGTTCTCTTGTCAGTCAGACCTCAGTGTACTGTCTGTCAGGTTCCCCTGATAGGTTATAGGGTTGCCTTCCAGGGATACCAAGGAATATACCAGGATCAGCCACCAAATCAAACGAGAATCCAATTTTAGGAGTCAGAGCAGTTAAAGAATACTAGAGCTGGAAAGGGACCTCAGCACTTATGTGTTCCAGCCCCTTCATTTACAAATGAGGAAACGGGTGCACAAAGAGTTAAATGCCCAAGGTGACATGGCTACTTCATGACAAAACTAAGGATAGAATCTCGGGTCCTGCTCCCCAGTTCTCACCCCTATACTGTAACAGAATCCCGCCGCAGGAATCAGGAGGCTCCTGTCACTGACTTCTCTGGGGCACTCTGCCTTCTTACAGATCACAGTGCCAGTGCCCCAGCCTCAGAGATGGAATCCAGGTCTGTAAAACCTTGAAGCTGGAACATTTTGCCCACCCTTCTTCCAGGCAGGACAAGAATCATCACCCCTATAGGCAGCTGGTCCCAGGCAAGGAGCAGAGTCAACATCTTAACCAGGGCCAGGGAAAGACCCTGACTCTACAGAATTAGTGAAAAGCACCTTTTGGAAGGATCCCCTTTAGGTGACTTCTTTCTGAATGCTAACAGTACATTCCCCTCACCGTCCTCCTAAAGAAAGAAGCAGCTAGCCTGATTTTAGCCTCCTCTTCAGACTCTTTCCCATACCTACCACTCCAGCATGGTGAGACAGTCTATTTCAGCTTTCTGTGTTCTGGCCAGAATCTGACCTCAAAGGGTATTGGCAGCGCAGCCTTCAGAATGATTTAAAAAGTGGGATGGAATGGAATAAGCATTTATTAAGTGCCTCCTATGTGCCAGGCGGCATGCACAGTGCTTCACAAATCTGATCTCATTTGAGATACCTTCTATTTGTAAAGCTCATCATAACTTTCAAAGCTCTTTTCCATCCATTATCAGCAGCAGCAGCAGCAGCAAACTTGTATTGAGCTTCTATTATGCAGTAATCACCGGGGATAGAAAGATTTAGAAGACATAATCCCTGCCCTTAAGGAGTTCACATTCTTGTTGAAGAGACTCCCTCCCTCTCCCTCCCCTTACCTTTCTTTCTCTCTTTTTCTTCTCCTTTCTCCCTCTCTCTCTCTCTTCAAACACACACATACACACACACACACACACACACACACAATTTAGAGTAGGACAGAACTAATGGAACCAAGTAAACTGAGGCCCAAAGAGGTTCGGTGACTTGCCTGAGGTCACACAAGTGTTAAGCAACAAGTCTGGGTTTTTAACCTGGGTCCTATGCCTCTAGGACTTTTTTCCACTATACTGCATACATGTGTATTTTCAGTTTTCCATGATTCACAGCCATGGTCTCTTATATAGTTTTAACTTTTCGTGTGTGTGTGTGTGTGTGTGTGTGTGTGTGTGTGTGTGTGTAAAGATAAGAAATACTAAAATATATATACTATATTTATGGTATGTATTATCCATATACAGTACATGTACATAGATATACTGTACTAATAGACTCAGATATATACTATATGGTGTATGTATGGCATATATAGTATATATGCACATATATATGCACTATATGGCATGTGTGTTATACAAATATGTAATACATATGCATATATAGTATAATACTAAGATAAGATACACTACATGTTGTATATATGTGTGTTATGCATATTTCTTTGCGTATATATATATACTAGAGATAGATTTAGATGTGTCTGTCAAACCCACTATATACTAAGATATGATATGTGCTCTTTTTACGGAATATATAGATGTGTGTATTTTATCTCATCCCCAACTGAACTGTTAATGTCCTCAAAGGCAAGGATAATATTATCCTCCTGACTGTCCCCTGCAGCCTCTAGCACAGGGCTAGGCACACTTGGGGAAGGAAGGAAGGAAAGGCACAGTGGGAGGTGGTTGGATGGGGCTACACAGGAGCCAGACTTAAAGGTGGGTTTTCACCCTCATCTGCTTGAACTCCCTGACGGCTGTGCAAGATGCTTTCCCGCCTCCTGGTTTCCCTGGCACAGGAAACTGTTGTTTTCTTTCCTTCTTGAAGCACTCTGGGGAGGGGGTTTAGAGGAGCTCACTGTGGATCAGGCTCACTGTGTTAATGTGTCGTGAAGCATGTTCCTGAATGCTCATGCTGGGGGTGTGAGGGGAGGGGGAGGCTAGCCCCTTACCTCAGCAGGAGGCAGACAGTGGCCTTTCGCTTGGTTGGGCAGGAATTCTCAACATTTTCCCCTTTGCACAGAGCTGCCTGTTACCTGAAGCAAGCAGCAGCTGAGTCAGTGCTCAGAGTGGGATTGGGAATATTCTGACCTGGGAGGGAATGCAGGGGATGGGAGTAGGAGAGAAGACTTTGATCCTGAACCCAAAGAAAATCCCAGTCTTTCCAAGTTTCATGTTCCTGCCAAAGGATGTCATAAGAAAGATGACATTGTAGAATTCAACTTCTTCTTTCCCCCTTCTCTCCCTTTTTTGGGAGAGAATGGCATGGAGGGTGGGGGTGGGGGGTGGCCTCTATTTGTATTTCTAGGTCCTTGTGCTTTTCCAGTTCTTTCTTCAGTAAGAGGCCAACAAGATTCCCACCCTGCTGTGAAACGTGGCAGCTGTCTAGTCTCCTCTCCCTCAGTCAAGGGCTAGGCAGAAAAAGCTTTTGATCTGTGACAAGCAGGAAAGCACTTACCCCTTCCCTGCCATCCTCCCATCCCCTTCTTCTTTCAGACCTGATTTTCTCCAGCCCAGCAGATGGGAGGCTGAAAGGGAAAATGGCAAAGTCCCATCTGGGCTATAGACTCCTCCTATTTTAAGCTCTTTTTGCCATGTTCAGGAACAGCACAGAGTAAAATTGTGGTCTTTAGGACCCAAGGCCTTCTCTTTCTGAGACCCGTCCCATTACCTGGGTCCCCTGCCTCTTCCTCTAGGACCTCATACTACAGAATCTCCTCTAACCCCTGCTAAAGAGAAAACAATAAGAATTTAAGGTATCCCTCCTCCCAGGCTCATTTCATTTTGATATAGGTACTCTCAAAGCAGTGAATTCAAAAAAATCATACAGACACCATCAGAAATGGAATCTTAGTGATACTCTAATTGTGCCCTTTCTACAATTTTATGGATGAAAATGGCAGGGGGAGCTTAAGTGATTTTCTCAACTCACATAGTTAAGTGATTTAAACCTACATCCCCTGACTCCTAGTTCATTGGTCCTCATAGTGGGTCACACTGAATTAGTTAATCATTCTAGTTAATCATGTCAGGATTCACAGATTTTATCACAACCATCAGAGCTCCCTTAACTCAGGGCTACTTAACCTGAGGCCTATGAGCCTTTTTTAAAAAATAGAATTGGTTTTCTTTTCAGTCCTTCATATTCTGCTTTACTAAATTTAAAACATTTTGAGAAGGGGTCTTTAAGCTTCACCAGACTGCTTTTAAAGGGCTCTGTGGCACAAAATAAGAATGCCTGCCCTTTCCTCTGGTTCATCTAAATGACCATGACAGGCACTGAGTTTCAGGCAGTGAGCCACAGTTCTTCCATTGGGTAAAATTAGTCACAGTTAGGGTCTACTGTAGAGTCTTAGGCTCTAGAAGACCTGTTTCTTGGGCCATCCTGCATATCTCCAAGATTGGGGAGGACAGGCTTCGATACCTCAAGGCAAAGTCCACAATAATTAGAATAGACTTCTTGCTATGCCTAGGCAAAGGGCAGGATCTCTTTCATGGGATACTAGCCAGTTATAAGTGGAAAGCTTTAGACCTGAAAGCAATTAATCTTTAAAACAGGCAGGTTTAGGTATATGTCAGGCTGGTAGGGGAGATGTCTTAGGGTAGGGACACCCTTTTGGCACCCCTCAAGTCATATCTATTACGAACCTACTCTGCATATGATTAGACTACTGTGCTGGGCTAGAATATTACCATTTCTCACTCTCTCCTTCCTCTGCCTTAGGAAAGGAGGAGGCAGTAAATGTCACTAATACTTACCCTGCCTCTGCTAATCCCTTCACCTCCTCCACCCTCTCAGGAAGTGGGCGCAAAGAACTGCATTGCTAGATTTCTGTCACACTTTTCATGTAAAGAAGCATTTTAAAGGGGTTGGCCTGGGCTTTAAAAAAAAAAAATCAATAGCCGTTAAATATAAAGAGTCAGCTTGCCATATAGTATGCTGCTGTTCAGCAGAAAACCAGGCCCTCCTCAGTCAGCATTGCTTTTCTGGACCTTGCAGGAAGAGATTCTCTGAGGGGTCTTCATTGCCTAGAGGTTCAAGGTGCAAATTCTTGTCCTGGCATTCAAGGCTTTCCATAATCTTGCCCAAACCTACCCAGCAAACTTTCTTTCCCACTGTTCCTCAGTGAATACTACTGTAATCATGTGGGAAAAAATCAGTGCTCTAAGAAGGCTTCCCTGAATACTGCAGTTTAGGGTTTCCTCTTCAGTCGGTTTCCTCTCCAGGTTTCTAGGCCATCTTTACTGTTTGCACCACGTCATCCCTAATTATAGTCTGCCTTAGTTGTTCTCTGTTTGTTGAGCATGGCTGTGTGTTATTTGTCCAACTAGAGTATGAATGAGTCCCTTGTGAGCCAGGACTGTCTTCGCATACAATCTTGGAACTGGAACGGACCTTCAAGATTTAGTCCAAACCTCTCTGCTCTCATTTTATAGACAAAGAAACTTCCTCCAGAGAGAAGTGATTTGCTCAAGGTGACACAGGTGAAGTCAAAACTAGAACCCTGATCTCCTAACTGCTGATGCATGCCTTTACCACTACGTTACGTTGCCTGCCCTTCTCTAATGTTCCTCATAAATTTCCCTGATAGTGAGTCAGAGTTCCTAATATTTAAAGTATTCACAGTGAATGGAGCATTGGGGCCAGAGTTAGGAAGACCTGAGTTCAAATGTAACCGCACACTAGCTGTGTGACCCTGGGCAAGTCATTTAACTTCTGTCTGCTTCAGATTACTCACCTGTAAAATAGGGATAATAATGCCCCTACCTTCCCAGGTTGTTGGGAGGATCCGGTGAGATAATATTTGAAAAGCTCCCAGCAGAGAGCCTGGCACATGGTAGGTACTATGTAAATACTTATTCCTTTCTCCCTTACCGTCACAGTACTTAAACAGACCTTTAATAGCTTTTTAATAAAATACTTGCTGAAATTAAGAGGTTGATAGATGATGCTAAAGTCCCTTCCGAGTGCTGACATACAGTTATTTCATTGGAATAGCAGAGAAGTGACAGGACTATGCCAGTGACCAAAAGCTGAGTTCATTGGCTTCTGAGAGCCCCAACATATTCCTGATGGCCCTGAGCCCAAGGTCATCCCTGATTTCCTGAATCAGGCAATGACCCTTTATTTGATTCAGATGCCACTTGGCTCTTCTGAGTCCACCTCCCTGTGAGACAGAGTCAAGGTAATTCTCTGTGAGCCAAAGGATGATCTCTCTGCCCAGAAGAGAGCAGAGTTCTGGCCTTTGACTTATATGTGCACCTGGCATCTTAGGATTTTTGCTCTCTGGTGGTATTTTGAGGATTTTTTTTATTGGTTTGGAGGTTAGAGGGGAAAAGCAGTAGTTCAATGAGAATTTAAAAGGAAAGGAAAATTCAACTTTGAAATATAAAAACAATTTTATTATTATTATTATAGGCAGTATATTTATATAGTGCCTACAATGGGTAATTTTATCTCCTTTGTTCATCATAACCTTGGGAGGAAGGTGCTATTATTACCCCTATTTTATAATTGAGGAAACTGAGGCAAACAAGTTAAACAGCTAGTAAATGTCTGACTTTGAACTTGCATCTTCCCGGCTCTAGGCTCAGTGCTCTGTTCACTGTGCTGCCTAGCTGTCTCCAATTTTAAGTTGCATAAAAAGATATAGTAACGTCTGTCCTTCACGTAAACAGTCTTATTTCTTCAAATTGACTATAAATCCCTTGAGGTTAGAAAAGTATTTCTGTCTTTATATGTATCTTTGTCTCATCGGGGCCTATTCTAATAAATTGTTGGTGTTCGGTCATTACAGTCATGTCCAACTATTCAAGACCCCATTTGGGGCTTTCTTGGCAAAGATACTGGAATGGTTTGCCATTTCCTTCTCCAGATCTTTTTACAGATGAGGAAACTTGAGGTAAACAGGGTAAGATGACTTGCCCAGGGTCACTCAGCTTGTAAGTGTCTGAGGCCAGATTTAAATTCAAGAAGAGGAGTCTTCCTGTCCCCAGGCCTGTTCTCTATCCACTGCACCACCTGGCTCTACCCTACTCCAGTGAATAGTGAATAGTTTTACCCTGAGCCCTCTCTACAACAGTCTTCGTTAAAGGCCAGAATTAGAAACAAGTCAGATTCATCTTTCACCCTATTGCAGGGAAATGATTGATGAAGTGCAGAAAGACCTTCATAAGGTAGGTCAGTCCCCAAGGAGCACGTTATCTGGGTACACCAAACACTTCTTAGGTACCATCCATCCTGATAAAGCTAAGAAAATTTTGCAGGCTGTGTGTTAACTCAGCATGTAATTATTGCAGCTTTCTTCATAGGATCTAAGGCATTTTACATTAAAAGCTTATTTCATTAATACCATTGTCATCAAACATTTATAGGGGCTACACACCTAAGTGGGGAGAGGGCTGGACTAGGAGCCAGGAAGACTCAAATTCAAATTCTGCCTTCAATATTTAACAGCTCTGTGATGCTGAGCAAATCCTCTCACCTGGCTTGATCTCAGTCCTTTTATCTACAAAATGAAGGGATTGGACTAGCTGACCTCCAAAGTCCCTTACATTTTCAGATCTGTGATCCTATTTATGGAGTACCAACTGTTCAAGGCATCAGAATAGGCCCTGATGAGACAAAGACACAAAAAGAGGTAGATATATACCCCTTCCAAGACTTAGAGGCTACTTGGAGAAACAAGACTGTTTACATAAAAGATAGATGCAGTTGTAACTTTTATCTTTTTTATGAAACTAAAGATTGGAGGCCCCCATGTGACACAGTGAGTCTGGAGTCAGGGAGACCCGAGTTTAAATCCAGCCTCCCATACTTGCTAGCTGTATGACCTCAGGCAAGTCACTTTAAAAAAAAAATCCTGTTTGCCTCAGTTTCCCCAATGGAGATAATAATGGCAAGTCCTACAGTTGTGGAGAACAAAACAAGATAAGATTTGTGAAGCATTTAGTGCAGTGCCTGGCACATAGTAGGTGCTGTATAAATACTATTATTATATAACATCATTATCATCATTAGGCATTTATTGAGTAGCATTTACTGGGAGCCTATCATTTATCAAATGAGTGGTGCAAAGAATGAATGCTTTTGGACTTTAGAAGAAGGCTCTGTGGTGTTTGGGGAATCCTTTATGAAAGAATTATTTGAACTGGGCCCTGAAGGGTGGAATGATGAAAACCCAACTTGCCTTTTTGAAAGACAGGGTGAAGTAAGCAAAAGAGGAGAATTATGATAGCAATACATATATATATGGAGAGAGAGAGATACACACATATACAAAACAACACTAAAATGAAGCCAAAAATTGAATAATTGAACTGAGCAGAGAAGATATGAGGAATCAATAGAGAGGTAAGGGACTGCTGGTACAGAGTGTTGTACACACGGTCACATGCGGTCACTAAATTGGTTTGTTTTACTGTTTTTCTGCATTACAAAGGAAAATTCATTTGATTCAGGCTTGGAGGCTTTATAAAGGAATGACTGGTATAAAAACAAAAGAAATTGATGGAATTTATTTTTATAGTATTCAGAAGGATACTTATGATTTTGTGACTTAGATCAGAACATTTGAAAAATAAGTGTGTCCTTTTGGGAAGTGATACCAAAATTTCAGGACACCAAAAGACATATAACTGGGTCTCAGAGTTGCTTAACCCAAAATGGAAACCGTAAAGTGTCTGCTTCTGTGTTGGGGGAGAAGAAGGGGGTACTACCTAGAAGTAGGTCCTGTCCTTTACCTTTATTGTAATCAATGTTGGCTTCTGGCTATAAACCAAACAATTAGGTGAGTCTTTTTCTTCCCTTCCCACACCTCTTGCCTTAGGCCAGAGCTCCCCACAGGAGGAACCCTGAGCAATAACTAATAAACCTAGTGTTATAGTTTGGCCAGAGCCCCCTGCCTCCAACTCACATTCCAACAACTCCTGAGATTATTTTAGTTTGTAGCTCTCTGCACTTCCCTGTCTGGTTGTTTTTTATGGTTTTTATATTCAATGGAGTTTATTTCAGGCAAGGATTCTTAAACTGGGGTCTGTGAATTTGTCGGGGGTTTTTTTTTTTTTATATTTTGATGACTATATTTCAGTATAATTGACTCCCTTTGTAAGCCCTGTGTATTTTATTTTATGCATTTAAAAAATATTCTGAAAAGGGGTTTATAGACTTTACCAGACTGTCAAGGGGTCCAGGACAAAAAAAGCTTGCCAACCCCTGATTTAGGGTATATTTGAACTGCTGCCTTGCATTCCAGCATTATATTATATCCCTTTCAGTTGTGGCATGCCCAAGGTACAGCATTATCTGACTTTGGTGGAAGGGGTACATTATTCATCAGCCTTATGGTTTGATGGGTGAGCTGAGATCACATCAGCATTTTCTGAAGCAAAATAGGGAGAGAGGTATATGGTTAGTTGTCAGTGTCCATTAGTGCCAAGCCATGTCTTCACTGTTTCATTAAGAGACTTTTAGAATAAGAAATTTTTCCAATGCTACATCCCCCATCCGTGTATTGGGGTAGCTTGTAACCATGGTGTCAGACTCAAAAAGGATTCATTGACTTTGAACACATATTAACATTACCTATGTTCTATTATTTTCTTTTTTTTTTTTACTATTTTTCAATTACATTTTAATCTAGTTCTGGTGGCACTCTGGAGTGTTTCACACCTCTGGTTTATGAGATTAGAGCTGGAAGGGACCTGAGACTATCAAATCCAACCCCTTTACTTACTAAAGAAACTTAGGTCCAGTGAGGCTAAATGGCTTGCTCAAAGTCCCACTGGTAGTAAGCACCAGAAGTGAGATTTGAACCCAGGTCCTCTGAGGCCAGAGCCAGGTTTCTTTGCCTTATTGTAGTGTTACAGGGTGGAAGGGGAAAGAGATTAACTATAAAACAGGAGGGTCACAGGACCAGTTCAAACAATTCTTCCATAAAGGATTTTTCAGACACCACAGAGCCGCCTTCTTCTAAAATCTTACATCACTAATTCTTCGCACCACTCATTGATATGATAGGCTCCTAGTAAATACTACTCAATAAATGCCCGATGATGATAATGTTATATAATAATAATAGTTAGCATTATATGACATCAGGCAAGTCATTTAACCTATATTTGCCTCAGTTTCCTAAACTGTAAAATGGGGGCAATAATAGCACGGACTTCCCAGGGTTGTTGTGAGGAACAAATGAGAAGAGATCAGTAAAGCAGGTGCTATGTAAGTGCTAGTTTATATAGTAATTATAGGGTCCTAGACCTGGAGCTGCAGGAACCTCAGAAGGCAACTGGCCCAACTCTTTCCTTTCCTGCTCAGGAAATTCAGGTGAGAGTGATGTAAGTGATTTACCCAAGGTCACTCAAGCAGTTAACATCCAAGATAAGATTTGAATCCGGATCCTCCTCACTTGGCTTTCACATTCGTGATCTCATTTGATCACTAGAGGAGAATAATCTGGACAAGTGTTACTCATCCCTTTCCAGAGATGAGGAAATTTAGGATTACAGAGGGTGAGTGACTGGCCCATCTTTATAGGTAACAGCTGTTTAGCACAGGAAACCTCCATTCCTGACATCTGGGCCTCAGGACTGATTCCTAGACCAATATTCTTTCTTTCCAGACCATGCTGGGAGCCACAGAAATATCAAAATTTGCTTCTATGAGTGGGAGTCTTTTCAGCCTCTGGATTTAGGTCATCTCAGTAAGAGCTTTTACTCTGGGGCATGATTTTAGTTCTTTAGGCCACTTAACATATAAGTACGTTCAGTTGCTCATAAAGTATAACATGAAGAAGATGTCTGTGGGTCTTGAAAAGTGTTTCTTCCCCTAAAAAAGAAAGACAGCTGTCAGCACCCATTGAATTGGTTTATATATAGCCCTACCTGAAAGCAGGTGATCATTTTAATGCCGTCTGAAGTCCTTTTTAGGCAAGAGGCCAAGCTTTTATATTATGAAAATCAAAAGGTATGCATGTTTTATCAGTTTCCAGTTCCATTGGCTTCACTGTGACTATCAGGCAAGATCTGACATAAATAAATGATTGGCCAGTTTTCCTCAAAGCTTAAATGAGGTTACCATGAAATATTGTAGTTTGTGTGCTCTGAAGCAAGGAGCAGGTTATAACTTGCAACCACATTTCCACACCCAGATTGCTAGGCATAGATGACCCTTAAAATGTTAGGTCTGTGTTTATCTAATCTCTCTCTATTATCACAATTCCATTGGCTCTGCAAGAAAAATAAAAGTTAGCTCAATTGTTTAAAACACATTGTTAATGAAGACAAGGTTTGGGGATTAATCCCCCATAAGACAGTTTACTTGAACTTCCTCCTGTGTCTTCTCTCTGATTCCAAAACCTGACCACAGGCTGATTCATCATCCTGGCTACAGACAGTCCCTAATCTTGAGCTATGATAGTCCCAATTCTGACTGACCCACTTATGCTGTTTAGACATTTCACAAATGAGTGTCCCTGATCATGGTGGAAATCTGAGGGTGAGAGGGCAGGACAGCTCTCCACTTCAGAAACTACTCCAAATCCAGTGTCTTAATTATAATGAGCCTTTGGCATCCAGAGCCATGACTAGCGTGGGACAAATGGGGCTATGTGCCAAGGGGCCAGCGTTGAAAAGGGCATACACCCCTTCCAGACTGACTGCTGTCTCCACACCTCAGTTCAAGGTCCTCTGCCAGACAGGCCTGCTAAGTGGTACGGCGGCTGCCACTGCTACAGCTTCCTGGTGTCCGGCTGTCATCTGTGCCGATAACACCCCCTTCATTTGGTTATTTTTCCTCTTAGTTGTGCCTCTGATGGCACCGTCTTCAGTTACTTCCCCTTCCAGAGCAGTGGCAAGGCAGGTAACCAGAAAATGAGCATTTGTCATTTCAGTTCACAATAACCGTCCCCATTCTGGGCCTTTGGCACCAAAACACACCTGTTTCTGTCCCCCAGCTGTTAGCTGAAGCTGGTGCTCTTGGTTTGCCGTTAGAATCAAAACCAGTTGCCATGTTATCTGCAGGAAGCTGATTACCCCATCTGAAATTCCTCCCTCCATCAGCAGCCCTCCCTCATTTTGTTTTGTTTGTTTTGTTTTGTTTTGTTTTCTCCAAACGCCATCTGTTTAGTCATTAGCCCAATCACTTCTCATCACTTGAGTCATGGCTTCTTTCGGCCCCTGTATTAGGCCATCCTCATTCCCCGGGTAGGAAGAGACAGGCTTTTTTGCAGATGTCGCTCTTCCTGTTGAGGGCTGGACCAAGTCAGGTGTCAGCTGGAAAGGAAGCATCGGTTCCAGCCTGAGTCTCTTTCCAAACCTAGACGCCAGGGTGCCAGCCTGTTCCTACAGGGCACCAAGTGCCAACTTCTATGAACTGGCTTCACTCCAGGGGTGCTCATGGTAACGCCTTTGCTAATGGTAGCAACAAGCCCCCTTTACTTTTCTAGCTCCCCTCTTCTCACCTGGGCCCACATACTCCCTCTCTCACTGCTGTTACCCTCTATTTTCCCTGACCAGAAATGCCCTAACTCAGCAGGAAGGCATCCATCAAGCCCATGGCACAGAGCAGATCCTGAAATGGGAGGCACCTTGAATAAATAGAGGAACAGCTGCTGGGGAGTTCCTGGGCATCCATACAGGACCTTCTTGTCAAGGGGGTACAAGAGCATGCACACACACAAGGAAACATGAGTGCACACAGGAGGAACACAGGTGCACAAAAAAGGACAGAGACACCAAAGTCATAGAATGCTAGAACTGGAAATTATCTAGAGCATTACACACACACACACACACACACACACACACACACACACACACGTCCCACCTCATGCTACAGATAAGAGAGAAGATCATTTAATTGCAAACATGGTAGAGCCAGGAAAGAACCCAAGTGCAATATTCTTACCTTGTAACACAAAATGTACCACCCAGAAATATAAATATACAATCTCTCCTCCCTCTCTCTTTTTTCTCTCTCTTATACACACACACATACACACACACAAACACATACACATACACATGCACACCCCAGTCCTGTATTATGGACAGACAAATAAAGAGAGCTTTGTAAAGTGCATATGTTATCCCCTGTATTCACTTTCTTTCAGCACCTTAGGGTGTTGAACGAAAAGTGCTGAGACTTTGCATTTTTTATCCTTCGGTGCTGGCAAAGAGAAGAACACTCCAAATATTAGCTTGTGTCTCTTGGTCCAAAATGAAATGTAGGTATGAGTTCTAGGGGGCCAGGGGCGGGGTGAGGGGAGGTTCAGTGTGGAGAAACCAGACTCGGAAGCATAGAGTCATGGGGAAAATAATCAAGACTTTTCCCAGTAATTTGTAGGAAATGAATTAATTAGGGGAGTTGTTGATGAGCTCTTAGTCCTGGTCTCTGACCAGCCTGTGTGATGCTGAGGGGAAGTGGGGGGAGGGCAGAGATATGAGAATAGTACAGTGTTCCCTCCAAGTCTCCCACTCCCTCTGAGAAAAATAAGAATTAGGAGATTAGGACACAGGGTTAAGGGACAAAGGAAGGTCATGCTTTTTCTCATTATTTTCTTCATTTCTACTCAGCCATTTTTTAAATACTTGTGGTATAATGGAAAGAGCCAAGCCAAGAATCTGGACCCCACCTCCAGTTGGCTTTAGACAAGGCTTCTGAAGAAGCAACGTAAAGGTTCAGGACAGAGGTGGGGTGGGGGGAAGTGTGGTGCTTTGAAAGTTAGCCATATCTCTGATACCCTCATCCACCCACTTGGTTTTTTGCTTGTTTGTTTTTTGAGAGGCAATGGGGGTTAAGTGACTTACCCAGGGTCACACAGCTAGTTGTGTCAAGTATCTGAGGTCACATTTGAACTCAGGTCCTCCTCCTGACTCCAAGGCCAGTGCTCTATTCACTGCACCACCTAGATGCAGGCCCACCCCGACCCCACACACACACACACTTGGGAGGCATCAGAGCAGCACCTGAATTGTTGAATTCAAGGTGTGTGCCCAGTCACACATGTTAACAGCACCAGCCAGGAAACCCCAGGCTCTGTGTTCTGGAATGCGGCCCCCAGTTGTAAAATGTCTGAGCTCGCAAGGGTATTAGTCATGTCATAAATAATCGCAAAGGTAGCCAGCCAGTAGGGCAGGCCTGAGCAAGGTGAGCCTAGGCCACAGGATCGAGCAGGAGATTGAAGAATGAGATAGAAGAATTCATGAAGGGAAAACGTCCTGACTGAAACCAAATGGTCCTGCCAGAGTCCCAAAAAAAGAACAGGAGGGTAGGGGGTAGTGCAAGGGGCTTGGAATAGGCCACCTTTTCATTTCTTACAATCCTACTCTCTCCCTTTCAAGTCTTATTTCTCATTTCTATAGGTTCCCTTCACAATCAGATTGATCTGTCTGCTGGCCCTGTCCAGCAGTGATCACTCCTGCCCCACCCCCTACTGTGTATTCTTGTTTTTTACTCTCCCCCTCCTTTATAGGAAGGTAAGTTATAGCACTGGGCCCCCAAGTCAGGAAAACATGAGAAGAAATCCAGCCTCAGATACTTGCTAGCTTTGTGACCCTGGGCGAGTTACTTAATTTCTATTTGCCACGTTTTTCTCAACTGTAAAATGAGGGTAATAATAACAGCATCTGTCCTCCCAGGGCGGTTGTGAGAATCAAATAGGTAAGTGGTGCTATATAAATTTGCTTGTTCCCTTCCTCCTCCATTATCCAAATGCTACCTGTCCTTCAAGGCTTAGATTAAGTGCTGCCTCCCCCATGAAGCTTCTCCAAAGCCCAACCATGCCCTCAAGACCCTTCAGTGATCTTGAGCTCTGTAGCACTTACCAGTAACTCTCTTCAATAACATCCTTATCAGTAAACATTTATTCAATATTTGTTATGCATAGGACACCAAACATGTATATATCTTGTCTACCCAATGATACCATAAACCACTGAAACATAGGGGCTTCTCATTCTCATGTTCTTCCTGAAATGTCCAACACTGGTTTGTGTACATACTTAGTAAGATTTTTCATAAAGACTTAAGTGAATGAATGAGACAGAAGCTTTGTGTCCATTGCATATGCAGTGATAAATGCTTCTTAGGTATTGATTTCATTAGCCCAGTATTGATTTACTGATTTTTTAAAATGTTACAGTGTTTTTTAGCATTAGAGTAAAATAACAGACCCATTTGGCCTCTGGCTTGGTAGGGTATCCCAAGGACTCAGAAAACCTTAAAAAGAAGTTCAAAGGTAGCAGGAAGGAATGAGGGATAAATGAGGAAGGGAGCCAGAAGGTGAATGCAGTGAGGTGAAATCAGGGGTCTCATGAAATCTTGGAAATAGCTACTAACCCATTGGTCAGTGTGATTAACAGTTTCTTTCCAAGCTAGTAAGAAAGACTAAAGACATCTTTCACTTTTTATCCTCTGAAACCGTTTTTGAGGGGGGAAAGGATAAGGGGATAAGAACTAAATAGAAAGAAAATCAACATTTGTGAAAGAAAAATGTAAAAAAGGGAAGAAAAAAACAAATTATGTGGGCTAGTGAATGTAAGATTTTTATTTGCAAAAGTGTTTTATGGGTTATTTTGTGGAGAAAAGAGAATTTAAAAGGTCTCTGGAGAGGAAGGGAAAGAAAAATCCAGAAAGGGAAGTATATAAGATTTAGCCAATGGTCAGAAGGTACTTTAGTAGCTGAGAATGAATCAGATTTTGCCTGATTTTCTCTGAAGTTCTTGGACCAGGCAAAAGGGGGAAATCAGAGTCTGACTATATGAACAAATTGCTGTATTTTTCCCATCTTAAAAAAAGATGAACCAAGAAGATTTACCACACAGGACCACCACCATTCACAGCCCTGCACACAGATGAACAGCTGGGTGGTGGTGGTGGTGATGATGATGATGATGATGATAGCACTTTGAATTTTGTAGTGCTTTTCCCCGGGGTGCTTTTGGATACAGTACATTACCTCACTTCACTCCCACATTGCTATGACATAGGGAGGGCAGATATTCTTATTTCCATGTCATATTAAAAAAGAAAAGAATATGAAGCCCAGAGTGGTTAAATACTACCCAAGTGTCTGAGCTGGAGCTCAAGCCCAGGTGTCTCCTGACTTCCAGCCATGCTTTGCTGTTTATTGAAAAAGATCAAACAACCACAGACAGAAGACACAGGGGCTGAAGCAGACGGGGGTGCATCCTTTTTAACTCTCTAGGGATAAATCTTTCATCATTCTCTCCTCTGCAAAAAAAAAGTTAGACCAATTTCAGCCCTCTCCAGCATTTTAGTTGGGCATTTGTTCTGGCTTGTGCTGGCTCTGAAAGAGGAGAGGTAAGTGTTGATGACAACAGTGATTAAAAAAAAAAACAGTAGTTTTTTTTGGCAACTCCTTTTTTTCTTCAGAGTTTTTTTTTTTTTTTATAGTTCAGTTAACAAGTCTTTATTGAGTAAGCATCCTATGCTGGGTAGTGCTGTAAAAGAGAAGGCATCTACCTTTGGAGAGCTTAAAGTTCTAACTTTAGAGACTGTACAGAATGCTGTAGAATTATGGATAAGCAGGTGCCCTCAACTGTGTGACAGGAAGGGAAGCTATGAGTGTGAACGCACAGGAAGGTTTCATGCAAAGGTGGGATTGAGCTGGGCATGGAAAAATGATTAGGATTTGAATCAACAGAAAGGGGGATGAGTCGAGGTGAGAATAGCATAAGCCAAGAGTGAAAAGCAAGTTAATTCATGTCAGAAGTGCGACTCCATCCTAGTCAGTGGAGGGTTTACTGGCCTCCAGAGATGCAGGCTGGATCACATCGGTTTCTTTCCTACTTCGAACAAATATTTACATTCTCCTAGCAATTCCAGCTGATGTCAGCTGAGGACCGCTCCCCTGTTGTCTTTCCTTTGGGAGAAGGGAAAAGGTACTTCTTGACTTTTCCATCTATCCAGACTATGTTTACTAGGCTTCAGGTCAAAGGAATCCCCCTTACAATTCAAAGTTGGGTGGTTTTGAGAATAATAAGGGTAGCCAGGTGTCAAATTGGATAGAGTTCTGGGTCTGGATTCAAAAAGACTTGAATTCAAATGTGATTTTAGTTATATCAACCACTTAACATCTGTTTGCCTCAGTTTCCTTAAGAGCAAAATGGTGATTATGCTAGCCCAACTCACAGGGCATTGTGAAGATTAAATGAGATAATATTTGTAAAAAATTATTACCCCAGTGTCTGGCACATAGTAGGTACACAATAAATGCTTATTCTCTTTCCTTCCCCCCCCCCCCCAAAATAGGAGCTTGTACTTGGAAAGGACTTCCAAGGACAATCTTGTCCAAACCTCATCCATGGCATCCCTCACAAGTGGTCATCTGCCTTCTGCTTTGACAACTCCACAAACAAAAACCTCTTCTTTCCTCTTCTTCCCATCCGTTCTACCCCAAGGGGAAGAGAAATGGGAGTGATCTCATTCCATTTTTGGAGAGCTCAAGTTATTAGAAAGTTTTTCCTTATGTTGAACAAGAATCCACTTCCCTTTAACTTCCACCCTCTGCTACTAGATCTGCCCTCTGGGGCCAAGGAGAACAAACCTAATTCTTCATCCATATGACAGCCGCTAAGATACTTGAAGCCATCTGCGATCTAAGTCTTCTCTTTTCCAGGCTACGTAAGTAGTCCTTCTATGGAGAGGCCTCTAGTCCCCTTACTCTGCTGATCTCAGTTCTGCCTGGGCCCCAGTTTGTCAGTGCCTCCTCCAAAGCAGAGTTATCCCAGAGTGGACAGGATGGTCCGGATATGATCTGCTCAGGAAGGGAGCACAGCAGGAAAAACAAAATATAGAAAATGTGTCTTGCCTCACACCTCCCTGGGAGCAAACATCAGGATCTTCTTATTCTAGGAAAGATTGACACACAAAAATTTATACAAAGAAATAATGGTATAAGGGAAAATGGAGGGAAAGCCTAAGTTTCTTTTCAGGTTGACATCAAGAAGGATAACCTTGGCCTTTATCTCAGCTGTACTTTGGAGCTGTTAGATGGGGAGGGGTATGTGTGATCCCATACAAACATTTCTAGTGTCAAATTCTGTTCAACAAAGATTAAGTGCCAACTGTATGCAAGGCTTTATTTGGAAGGAAACAAAACAATATTTATTAAGACCTACTATTTTCCAGGCAGACACTGGCTAAGCACTTTATAAATATTATCCTATTTGATCCTCATAATAGCCTTAAAGGGTGGGTGCTATTTACTATCCTGTTGAAGACTCTGAGGCAGATGGAGATTAAATGGCTTGCCTGGCCACTTAACCCAACAGCTAAGTAGTAAGTATTGTATGCTAGATTTGAACCTGGGGCTTCCTGACAGCATGCCCATCTCAATCCACTGTGCCACCTAGCTAGGTACTGTTTGGTACTAAGAATAGAGAAATGAAACAAGAAAACAAATGAAATCTGTAACAAAGGCAAATGAGAGAACCAAAACAAAACTGAGACATTTTTAGCGCATTCAGAATCAGGAGAGGCAACCTGTAGGAGCTGGCATGTGAGCCAAGCATTAAAGAAACACAAAAATCAGCAGTTGGAGATGTAAAGGGCTTCTTACATACTCTTCCAGGTATGAAGCCTGGCCTAGAATGCAGGACTGGACCAAAAAAAGTTTGAAGAAGAACCAGTATCCAGTTAGACTGGAATAGAAAGGGAGCAACATGAAATGAGACCAGAAAGGTACGTAGGGAGCAGATTGTGGAGAGCGGTAACAACCAGGTCAAAGGTTTGTGTTTAATTTTTAGGCAACAGCAAGTCACTGAAAGTTATTTTTTTTTTAATTGCGTAGAGAAATGGCATGATCAGACCTGTGAGTTAAGAAACTTACTTTCTTAGCTCTATAGAGACTGGGTCAGAGAGGGAAGAGTCTGAAGGAAGGGAGTCTTTTAAGAGGCAATTACATTCGTCTGAGTGAGTGGTGATGAGAACCTGAACTAGGGTGGTAGAAATCTGAGTGAAGATCAGGGGACAAATTTGAGAAAGATTGTGAGAGAGAGAGAAACTCAGTAAGATTTGGCAAATATTTGATGTTGGGGCTGAGGGATAGGGAAAAATGAAAGATGACTTGAGATTCTGAAACTAGATTAACTGAAAAGAATGGTGGTGCCATTGGCAGAAATAGAGAAGCCAAGAGGATGAGGCAGACCAGGGGAACAAGAAAATGAGTTGTTTGAGATCCAGGTTGAAATACCCCAAAAGGTAGCTGAAAGTCTGGGACTGGATCTCAGGGAAGAAATTGAGAGTAGAGATGTAGAGATGGGCATCATGTCTGCATAAAAGTGATGATTGAACCCATGGGAAAACATCACAAAGGGAAAGAAAAGAGAAAGCCTAGGACAGATACTCACCCTGGGGATACAGGAACCATCAGGTAAGTCAGAAAAGAACCTGGACAAGTGACAGTGTCACAAGAGCCAAGGGAGGATGTGAACATTATTACAATAACAAAATATTCCACATATATGCAATATTATAGTTTATAAAGTATTCTCCTCTTAACTACCCCCATGAAATAGATATTGTTATCCCCCTTTTATATATGAGAAGATAAAGTAATTTTGGCCATGCAGCCAGAAAGTGGTAGAGCCCAGACTTCTAATCCCAAGTCCAGAGCTCCTTCTACCGTGTGACCATACACCAGATAGGAAGGTTTATCTTCTAACAGAGATTCCCCAGATTGCCCAGAAAATTTCTGACTTGACTGCCCCAACTGTCCAGGTTTTATTGCTTAATTTTTTTTTCTTAATTTTCTTTCATATTATGAATTTACCATCATCCGCAAACACAAATTTCTCCATATAAAAAGAACAAGAAGACTGTATGAGAAACCAAACTTCTGTTACATAGTTTGTTTTTGTAATTAATAATAATAGAGAGTAAAGATGACTCAAGATTCTGAAACTGGGTAACTGGGAAGAACGGTGGCACCATTGGCAAAAAGAGAGAAGCCAAGAGGATAAGGCAGGTATAGGAAAGAAGACCATGAGTTACGTTTGAAATCCAAGTAGTAATAATTAATAATTATAATCACAACTAGCATTTATATCATATCCACTAAGTTCCAGGCACTGTGCTAAGCACTTTACAAATGCTATTTCATTTGATCCTCACAACCACCCTGGTAAGTAGGTAGAAACAGATGAGGAAACTGAGGCAGCCAGAGGTGGTATAAGTGCCCAGGGTCCAACAAGTAGGAAATATCTGAGGCCAGTTTTGAACTCAGGTCTTCCTGAGTCCAGGCCCAGTGCTCTATGAATTATGCCACGTAGCTACCCCAAGAATATGCCTAGATACTTATATGTATATGTAGCGTGTCTGTCTTTCTATCTCAGTGTGTGTGTATATACAATCCTTATAGATGATATATATAACATAAACATATATAGTATCTAACAAAAGTAGTAGCAAAATTGCCCTATTTGTGGGGCGGCCAGGTAGCACAGCGAGTAAGAGCACTAGCCCCAGAGTCAGGATGACCTGGGATCGAATCCGGGCTCAGACACTTAGCACCCACCCAGAAACACCTGGCCGTGTAACCTTGAGCAAGTTACTTAACCCCAATTGCTTAGGGGCAGCCAGGTGGATCAGCGAGTAAGAGCACCGGCTCCAGTGTCGGGATGACCTGAGATCGAATCTAGGCTCAGATACTTAGCACCACGCTCAGAAATAACTGGCCGTGTAACCTTGATCAAGTTACTTAACCCCAATTGCTTTTTAAAAAAAAAAATTGCTCTATTTGTGTCCCCTTCTGTACTTCTGTTTACTTTTGGGGATTTAAAAAATGCCTTATTAATGCTCTCTTTTTTGTACATGCACCATCACCCACTAACCTACCTGCAGTACACCCCAAATAGAAGCCTTTTCTTGTCACAGGAACACATAGTCTGTTGTTTAACTTCTCTGGGGCCTCAGTCTACCCTCTGCACATTAGAAATCTTTCCTCATATTGGCTGCCTCCCTCTAGGGAATGCTGGGAAAATTAACAAGTTCATGTGGGACTTTGGATGAAAGGAATTAATTCTATTATGCAGACAGAAAGCAGCTGAGTTATTAAGTACTAAAATAGGACAAAACAGTGTATGTGGGGTGAATAATTCTTTCCTAGACTCACTTGGACTTGCCCTGGCTCCAAAAAGATGGCTTGAGGAATAGTGGGGACAGCCCCATCTCTAACCCCCAAATTCTTTCTACAGAAATGGCTAGATACACACACACACACACTTTTAAGTCCCTATAGAGTGTTTTCATAGGACCAAAGAAAGGGAAAAAGCTGGGGAGTGGGGAGAGGAATATGGGGAGCAGGGACCAACCAATGACAAGATGGGAAATGCAGCCGGCAAGTCAGGGAAGGAGAGCTCCCCACTGGGCTCTCCAGGGGTGCTTTTGGATAGAGAATGGAGTTCTCTGAATGGAGATTCAAAGAGCTAGCCCTTCCAGACTGGACAAAACCTGGCTAAAGAGATTATCGGTGGCTGTGATTGTGTATGGGGTTGGTTATTTTACATGATGCTTCTGATGTCTGTTTCTATTCCAGAGATGGAGCTAAAAAAGCCCAGCTTTGTTTATAGTGCCTTTTTAGTGGATGGGAGGTGGTAAGGCAAGATTAGAGAAAGAGTAAGGAAGAGAGAGGAGGAAGTGGGCGATGGAAAGACAGAAGAGGAGCCAAAAGCACTTGAGTCTCAGTCATTTTATAGTCTTCTCTGTCTGTGTATGTTAGTCTCTATCTGGATTGTGTGAACTCCATGAGGGCCAGGGCCTCATCTTCAGAGTGATTCAATTCAACAAGCATTTATTAAGTACCTATTATGTACAAAGTACTTTATTAGGCACTAGCAACACAAAGACAAACAGCAACACAGCCTTGCCCTCAACTTTATATTTTACTGTTGTTCAGTCATTCAGTCTTGTTGGAATGTTCTTGACCCTGTAGACTATAGCCCCGCAGTGCTGCCCATGGAGTTTTCTTGGCAAAAAATACTGGGGGGCTATAGTCTACAGTACCATTTCTTATTTCCTTCTTCCATGGATTAAGGCAGACAGAGGTTAAGTGACTTGCCCAGGGTCATACATCTAGTAAGTATCTGGAGCTGGTTTTGAACTCAGGTTTTGCTGATTCTAGGCCCAGTGCGCTGTCCACTGAGCCACCTAGCCGCCCGCGTATATTCTGCCAGTGAGATACATATGTTCACAAATACATGTAATACAAGGAACGTTGAGGAGAGAGAGGATAACAATTAGAAAAATCTGGGAAAACTTCACAGAGGAGGTGCATCTGAATGAGCCTCGAAGGAAGACAAGGATTCTGAGAATTAAAGATGAGGAGTAAGGGCATTCCAGGCCTGGAAAACGAAGTGGCCAGAGCGAAGTGCCGTGGTCAGGGAACAGAGACTGGAACGCAGTGTTTGTGTAGGAAAGTGTGAAATAGCATAAGAAAAGCAGTTGGGAGCCAGATGGTGAATCTCAGCCTGAGTTTGTATTTCATCCTATAGGCTAATATGCAATTTAGAGCCATGGAAAGCTGCTTAGCAAGATAGCGCTAGGTTCAGACCACTCCTGCAGAAGATTATGTTATCAGCTGTGCAAAGGATGGATTGGGAGAGAGACTGTGGAAGCAGGAAGGCCAGTGCCTCTTATGAACCCCTCTCACCCGGTTCAGGGTTGAGAACACAGTAGGTGTTTATTAAATCTTTACAGATTTGCCTGACAGCTAATAAGAGCATGAATGCCTCTGGTGTTCATAAGGGTCTAGACCAAGGTGGGCATGGAGTCCAGAACTACCCTCACTTCCATACTGGACCACGTAGACAGGGAGGGACAGCTAAGAGTGCTGGCAGCAGTTGGATTGAATTGTTTCTGAGTGACCCTTTTACACCTCTCGACTGCACACAATGGAACGGTAGAAGGGGGTGGGGATGGGGTGGCGAGGTCACTAGAATCATTGAGCAGTGTCCTAGGAACATGTTATTGGATTTTGAATATGAAGACACGGCTTCTTAGTCCCAGGTGTGTCACTGACTTGCCATGTAGACATGTAACAAATCACTTAACCGCTCTGTTACATATGTGATAAAATATATTTATAATAGAATATTATATTTATAGAGTTCTTTGACGTTTACAAAGCACTTTACATATGATTTGACATATCATTTGATTATGCAGTATCTCCAAACCAGAATAACAATCCCTGATGTGTTTACCTATAGGGGTATTGTGAAGATTAAATTAGCCTGGTACAATGGAATAGAGCACTGAGCCTGGAGTCCTGAAGAGCTGAGTTCAAATCTGACCTCAGACGCTTATTAGCTGGATGACCCTGGGCAGGTCACTCATCTGTCAAATGAGCTGGAGAAGGAAATGGTGAACCAGTCCAGTATCTCTGCCAAGAAAACCCCAAATGTGGGGTCACAAAGAGTCAGACACGACTGAAACAACCGAACAACAACAAACAACACAAAACTGATATGACTGGACCTCAAAAGTGACACACGTATAAAGAATTATTATTTCTTCTTAACCATAGTTTAATACATGTGAATAACAATGGTCCGATCCCAGATATCCTCAGAGTTGGAAGGAATCTTAAAGGTCGCCTAATCCACCTGTGATCTGCCTAGGAAGTGATCACAGCCCAGCAAAAAAAACACTCAGGAAGGGAGTCTTACTCCCTTCAGGGTCTTTTTATTCTAGGAAGGATTTACACAAAAAATAAATTTATAGAAAGAAAATATAGGATGAGGGGCTCCCTCATTTTAGTGATGAAGAAGCTCGAGCCCAAAGAGGTGACTTATCCAGGGATCTGGAGTATATCAATGGAAGAAACTAGAAGCCAGCCAGGACCAGAACTCACGTCTCTTGACCTCAGAACCAGTATTTTTCCTACTACACCAAGGATGCTGAATACAGGCAATAGGGAATTAACATTTATGTAGTGCCCACTCTTTGTCAAGTACTGTGCTAAGCATAGGATGGAAAACAATGAATGTAAAAACATTGTAAAGCACTATCCAAAATTAAGATATTCTTATTGTGATTATCATTACTTGAGTGTTTCTGAAGCATTCATCAATTTCAGCTCTTTTTGTTTTTCTCTGTGTTCTCAGAACTCATGCTCGGGCATCAGTAGTCTTGTATAAATAAATAGTTAAACATTGGAGCCCGGCAGGAGTCCCCTCCCATTGTGGCGAGCAACCATTTAAAGTACTGATTAATCATCCATCTCTGCCTGGGATCCACTAATACGTTCACATGGAAATAAAACAGTTCTTTTCTCTGGGAAAGGAGAGAGGAAAGGGCTGCGGAGTCTTCCCCTGCACAATACTCCCTCGGGCTGCACCGACCCAGACGGTACTTGGAATCGCCTCATATCACAGGCAGCAAATATATGTGTTTCATGTCTCTCCAGCATTGCCGACAACAAGGAAAGCCTGTCTAATTTACCCCCCCTCCCTGACATCACAGCAAGCATTCAGGGAGAAGGGCTGCCTTTTACATGATTAGTGTCGGCAACTTTTCATTAATTTTTCCAGCTGACGGGGCTTCGACGCTAATGCTAGCATGTAATCCCCAGCTAGCATTTTCAAGAGGCATGGATTGTTTGGGTGGCCCCTGCTGTTGTTGTGGAGTCTTACACTGGGGCCTTCCCTCTTCCCCCATTCCCTCAAGAGATTGCGAACTTCATTGTTCCAGCTGTCATCCTCATTCTCTGAGCACCTGAGCACCAAGCCTCTTGCTTCACCACCTCCAGGAGGCCTCCTCCCTTCTCACTACCCTCTTCTCCACTGTAAATTTTGTATCTCTTTTTTGATTCTTTCCAGCCTTTGCATGTTCTGTTTAGACTTCCACCGGTTGAGAAATCTAAGGAAAAGCTGGGCTGAAGGAGCAATAGTACTAATTTACAGATCACTCTCAGAATTAGAAAATGCTATTTTATCTTCAAGAAAGTTTAACATTTTAGGATCATGGTATTTTAGATTCAGAAGGGACCTTAGAGCAAATCTAATGCAAGCTTCTCATATTACAGGTGAGAAAACTGAGACCTCAAGAGGGAGAATGACTTCCTTGGTAATTCCAGCCAGTGGCCTAAGATCTTGGCATTGTGATACAATTAAAGAAATGAATCTTACTGGACTAGAAGAGCTCTGGGTTCAGGTTTGAGCTGTGCTGCTCACCGGCCATTTGGTCAGTTAACTTTTCTGGGACTCAGTTTCCCCCTATGCCAAGGGGAAATCACAAAATTTGTCTTTCTTATCTAAGGGAGTAAGTCAGAGCATCATACGAGAACAGATGTGAAACCACTTCGAACATGGAACAGGTTGCAGTGAGACAAGAGACTACTGGGTGATTTATTCATATTGTTCCCTTTTTCTCTTTCTTTCTACTACTCCCTAACAGGTAGAGAGGCTGAGATCCTGTTTTCCCAAGTATGTCACCTGTCGAAGAGAAATCATCTTTAGCTTCCTTTGCTCTCCCCACGGTGCCATGCTTCAGTGAAGATTCCCACTCCACATATACCTAGGGAAGCAGCAGGTCTCCACGGGCAGCTGGGGTTATGTTTATTCAGGAAGCAGCTGGGGGCTTGCCTGGCTGGCCACATGCCTGCCCCCTGCTGCCTTGCTCTTCCTCTGCTGGGGAATAGGAGCTGCCAGGGCAGGCCCGACATAGACCTTCTGTTTTCATGCCGGAGGCTCTGTCCTTCATGAAATAAGCCAGCCAAACATTTTGGGGGACTGTCGCCAGGCAGAACTGACAACTCAGTAAAACATTGGATAAGAATGTTCATTTCAGGTCATTGGCCCTCATTCTTTTTCTTTCTTTCTTTTTTTAATGAGGCTGGGTCTCCCCATCTCAACCAGGCCAGAAGTACAGGAACTATTCACAGCCCAATCCCACTACTGATTGGCATTGGAAGCTTTGACCTGCTCCATTTACAAACTCAGCCTGGGATATTTTTGCCTCTTTGCCCCCACCCTGCTCCTGGGGGCCTCACCCTTTGGGCTCCAGACAGTGCAAACATCCAACTGTCATAGCCCACTGCAGCCCAGAACTCCTGAACTTATGAGCTCCAGCCTCAGCCTCCATAGTAGTAGCAATTACAAGGGTACACCATCACACTTGGTGCTGTCTCTTACTCTGAAAGCTACTAGCATTGGTTAAAAAAATAAGACTGAATTCTTCACTGAGTAGCCTTTTTTTTTTTCTGTAGCATGGCACTCTTGGCTTTATTCATGTTATAACTCCAGTATTAAGGGCAAGATAATACCATTCATCCATTCAATTCAACAACAACTTCCCAGATTTTTCCATATTAAGCACCTATAGAGCTCAGTGGGTCAATTAGGAGGTACAGTGGATAAAGTACCAGGCCTAGAGTCAGGAAGACTCATCATCTTGAGTTCATATCTGGCCCCATACACTGGCTGGGTGACCCTGCACAAATCGCTTTATTCTGTTTGCCTCAGTTTCCTCATCTGTAAAATGAGCTAGAGAAGGAATGGCAAACCACTCCAGTATCTTTGCCAAGAAAACCCCAAATGGGGTCACAAAGAGTCAGACGTGACTCAACAACAACATAGAGCTCATGCTAAGTTCTGGGATGAGTCCCTGTCTTTATGAAGTTTACCATCTAGCAGAGGATGTGAAGCCTTAAAAATAACAATAACATATAATAGATGCAGAAGAGAGATGCAGAGGGCTATGTAATGTCCAAGGCAGTAGGAAGGTCATTACTGATTGAGGGATCCGCGGAAGGACTCCAGGAAGAGGTGGGATTTGACGGGATAGGTAAGAATTCAAGAGCTGGGGACAACAGTGTGAGAAATGTGAGGAGGCAGGGAAGTGTGTGGTAGATGTCTGGATAGCAAGTCAGTTTGGGCTAGAATATAAAATAAATGGAGGGAAATAATATAAGGCAACACAATTTATAAAGCAACTCATAGAATATATTATAGGCTCTGTTTTATATAATGAGGGAGGCAAACCATGCACCCCTGTGATAGTGGGTCACTCAGTTCAGCTCAACCAGTTTCTCTCTAGCACCTCCCGTGTCTTCATCCCTTTGTTAGATTCACCAGGTTATTCAGGAGATATGTTCCCTGCCTAAAATCTAGGCTACCAGACAGGATTTATACCCTTGAAGCAGTAATTCATACCTGAAATAATAATTCAAGGCAGCATATGACTAAGTGTCAAAACTAGAGACACAAACAATATAGAAAGGGAGAGTTTTATAGAGGGGAGAGGTCAACATGGGCCAGAGTAATCAGGGAAAGCTTCAGCAAAGGAGTGGGCTTTGAGCTGAACCTTGAAGGATAGGTGGCATTTGGATAGACTGACAAGTTTGCCTCATCTGGCAGAGGTCTTTGGTGGAATGGAAAGAGCATGGAATAAATAAGATTTCCAGCCTCAGGCAAGTTGCTTGACCTCCCTGGGCCTCAGTTAACTTATCTGAGGCAGAACAAGAAGGCTGGACTAGATTCCACCTCTAACATTCTATCATTGGCTTTATTACAATTGAGTATTCTCTTTTTCCAGCCTTCCCTTTGGGCAGCAGGACTTTGGAGATTGCAAAATGATCTCACTTTCTCCAAAAAGCATATTGTCACACAATATAGTCTCTTCCCCCTTTCCTACTGACTGTATGTTCCGTCACAATACCTAAATGACTAGGCTTCTATGAGCACTGCCCTAAGCCTAGTATTTGTCCATCAGAGAAGGAAAACTGGACAGATCCTCAAAGTGTAAAGATGTTTCTCTTTCTCTTTCCAGGGCCTCCAAGTAAGGTTGCACTACTCATTCAAAAGCTCCCAACTCTCCTGGGTCCCTGTGAGAAGTGAAAGGTCTCTGTCTTGTAGCAAGGTGTTGTTTCCAAGGCATGACATTGCTTTACAATCTTTTTCTCTAGAAAGAAAAGGGCATTGGCCCTGATGTGAACCCCAAACCACAGGATATTGTATGAGCCTGTCAGGAAGACAAGAAAGGATCCACAATCCATGGCCAGGACAGAGAGGGATTGAATTCTGGGGGGCTCTCAGGGTCTGCTGATCTGGAAGGACAACGTTTCAGAAAGGGAGAATTAGACTGCCTTATTTGTGTGTGTGTCTGTCTTTGTGGTACAACATCCCTTAAGGGGATATGAGCACTAAATCCAGGAAAAAGGAAAGCAGGAGAATGAAGTAATGGTTCATATTTCTGTGGTACTTTAAGGATTACAGATTGCCTTTCTCAGAACAGTGCTGTGAACTAGTGCAAATAGTATGATGCCCATTTTATAGACTGGGAAACCGAAGCTTAGAGAGGTCAAATAATTTGCCCAAGGCTATGTAGGTTATAAGTACCAGAACTGGGACTCAGACTTAGGTTTCCTGATTCAAAGTCCAAATCTTTTTTCATTACACCATGCTACCTAGTGCGAGGAGTGAGGAATGGAAGGCCTGGGTTCTAATCCTGGCTTTGCCCCCATTCAATGTGTATTCTTGGGTGAGTTACTTTATTCCTCAGTGTCTGTATTTCCCTCAAATGAAGGTAACTTTCCCTACCCCACCTACCTTAGAGGACTATTGGATGCTTGGATCAGATGTTCTTGAAAGTGCTTTGAAATAAAGCCTAAGGGATGTCTGTGGTATTCCTAAAGGCGAATGTTGCCTCTTCTTCCTTCTCTGTGAGCCTGCAGGTTTCTCTCCACACTCCCACACTCCCAAGAGCCAGTGAACATGCCCAAGAATCACCCCTGTGATAAGGACACTATTAGGTGAGACCAGTCATACACATGAACTGATCCCTACCATAGCCAGTGAATGCTGGACAGTCTGCCAGCTTCAGAACTTTATCCAAGGGTAAGACCTGCCCTCATCTGCCCCCCTCAGCTCAGGCCACCCTGGAGGACTATAGGATCCCAAAAGAAGAGATTTCTGGTCACTATACTTTCCCCATCTTCACAACTTCTGAGATGTTGGGGAGAGCTGGGAAAGGAGCACTGCAGATTAAGAGTCCTAATGTATAGACCCTGGACCAGTTTGGACTCAGTGTGTTTGATTCTGACCTGGAGGAGAGGGTGGGACCTTAAGACAATAGGTTCCCCACCCCTGGTCCAGAGGGAATGGGATTTTTTTTCAATTGAATATGATTTATTAATATACTATTCTAGATACTAGAAATACCAAGACAGAGCCCCTGACTTCAAAGAGCTTATATTCTGCTGGATGAATACAGTATCTAACACAAGTTAAATTAAGGCAGAGATCGGCAGAGGAAGAGGGTAATGGTGTGGTTATTTCTTCTTCATGGAGGAACTGGGACTGAAACAGAGAAGCTTGAAGGAGATCCAGGATTCTGAGAGGTAGAAATGAGGAAAAAGGGCATCTTTGATAGGAGGTAGAAGATCGGGGGAGGATACCTTGGGAGTATAGTAGGTTCCAGGAAGAAAAGGGCAGGTAGGTCTGGGTGACAGCATGAAAGAACTGGGCACCAGACTGAGAAACTGTTGTAAGGAGAGGGTTGGCAGTCAAAGACAAACTTTGTCAACTCTACAGTTTCACAGAGGGGTTAGCCCTGCCAGTATGTGAGACAAGGTAACTACCTGGAAACATTAGGAAATTATAGGGGATGGGGGAGAGGGGGAGTTTATCTTTTGAGAAAATCATACCTTCAACGAATTCATTGAAAACTCTTGCTGGGTAATTTGCAGTCTGTTTGTGTTTTCAAAAGTATATTTTTGTAAAATATGAGAGTCAAAGGAAAATGTCCCCTAATGATTCAGATCTGCCACTTTTTCCCTCACATTCCTTGCAGGAGGAGCCATCAGACACCAATAATTCTAATCTCTTGCCTAGTGTCTAATGGCGGCAAGCCAAGAAGGGTTTTAAGGAATAAATCAGAGCTCTTAGAGCAATGACTTCCAGTTTTGCCTAATCTGTGCAAATTGATGACTTAGAGCTCTGAGCACTGCAAGCCCACTGGGGCATTCGCCTGGCACGTCTTTCAAGCTCTGTAATTCTCTTTGCCTGCCCGCCTACAAAGTCTGGCCCTTCTGGGCACCAGGAATAGTCCTCTGAATTGAGAGCATCTTTACCTCACATTTATCCATGTGACAGACTTTCTTTTTTAATCTTTTCATAAATTTAAATGTTCAAACTCAGGTTAAGGTGTATATAACACAGGCTTAGATATACTTTCACATGAAATATATGAATACACACATACGTATATATAATCTTACATAGGGTTCCTAATGCACATATCTTGTTATTGTCCAATATTGACTATGTGGTGATTTAATTAAGTGCTTTCTGTATGTGATATATAATGCCACTGTTTTCATAGAATATATGATCAGGATATCATGCAATTTACATGGTATGTAAATCACATATGTATACATACATGTACATGAGAATAGATATATTGCAGACATGTATTACAACAAAGGGAAGTGAACTGGTCATATGTTAAAAATTAGACTTATGTTGCTACTGTATGTTGCATCTATAATATTTTTTTTTTTGCTTTTTTTTTTGGAGGGGGGAAGGTAGGGCAGTTGTGGTTAAGTGACTTGCCCAAGGTCACAAAGCTAGTATTTGTGTGTTAAGTGTCTGAGATTGGATTTGAACTCGGGTCCTCCTGATTCCAGGGCCGGTGCTCTATTCACTGCACCACCTAGCCGCCCCTTGCATCTATAATATTATAAGAATAGGGTGGTGGGGTAGCCTTCTAGTGCCTTGTAGAGCTACAATGGGTAATTCATGGATAAAATGAGAAAATTGAGAGAGGTTTCATTTTGTTTCACTGAAAGTAAGTATAGCTTCATCTTTGTATACTTTACCAGAAAGTGCCTCTGAAAGGGTAGTTTGTTTTTTTAACTTAATTTTTTTTTGGTTACATTTTAAGTTCTGAACTGTTGCTCTCCTTCCCCACCCCCACTAGAGAGGGCCATCATTTGATATAGATGTGTGTGCATGCATACACACATACATACATGCATACGCACATACATACATGCATACACACACCATACTATGCATACTTACATTTATCAGTTCTTTCTCTGGAGGCAGATAGTATCTTCCTTCTTAGGATCTTTGTAGTTGACTTGAATATTTATAGTACTCAGAATAACTTAGTCATTCACAGTTATTCTTCAGACAATATTGCTGTTACTGTATACAACATTCTCTTGTTCTGCTCATTTCACTCTTCATTATTTCATGCAAATCTTGCCATGTTTTTCTAAAAATCAACCTGTTCATAAATTTCTTACAGCATAGTAGTATTCCATCACAGTAAGATACCACAGCTTCTTCAGCCATCCCCCAGTGGATGGGCATCCCCCTCAATTTCTGGGTCTTTTGCCACCACAAAGAGAGCTGCTATAAATATTTTAGAACATGTAAGTTCTTTTCCTTTTTCCCTAATCACTTTGGGGGAAAGACCTAATATTCGTGTTGCTAGGCCAAAGAGTACACACAGTTTTATAAAGCCAATAAGGAGCAATCTGGCTTTATTTAATAGATACCTCACTTGTTAGAACTTAGGAAGAGAGCATGGTAGAGCAGAAGAAAATTCTGTTCTTGAGGTAAGAAGGGCTGGGTTCCAATCTTGACTTGACCTTGGGGAAATCCCTTCTCTGGGCTTCATTTCTTCATCTAGTTAGGGGGGAGGGGCAGGGTTGAACTTACATGATCTTTACAGCCCCTCCTAGCTCAAACCTTTAGTTTTCTGATTCCAGTCTTCAAGGTCATCTTGTCCAGTCTCCACATTTTATAGCCTAAGAAACTAAAATTCAGAGAGGTTAAATGACTTGCCCATGGCCACATAGCTCAGAAAAGTTGGAACCAGGACTCAGATCCAGGTCTTCTGATTCCAAATACAGTATTGCATCCATTGTTCCACACTGCCTGCCCAGTCCCCCTTATTTTACAGGTGAGAAAATGAAGGCCCACAAAGTAAAGCATTTTGCCCAAGTTTACAAAGGTAGTAGAACAAATTATAGTAGATAAATGAAATAAAACATTGAAAGAGGAAAGTATTTTTTTTCTTTACAGAAGAATTCATTACAGGAAGGATTTTAAGTAGAAAGTTGAAAGGAAGAATCCAAGATGGGAGATGAAGATGAAGTCAACAAGACAAGTCAGCCGACATTTATTAAGTGCTTACTCTATATCAGGCACTGTGATCAAGAAAAAATAGAGAGACCCCAGAGAGCTTGATAAGACTGTAGTTAGGAGTATTATGAAAGGGGAGCATTGGCTACTGCCTTAGAAGTTCAGAGATCTAGGTTCTACACCCCGATCCATCATTGACTTGCTCTGTGACTTTGGGCAAGTCATGTGACCTTTCTAGGTTCAAGTTTCCTCATCTGTGAAACAAAAGGAGTGAACTAAATCTCCAAGATTCCTCCCACTCCTTTCATTGTTAAACTGCAAATTATGATGCTGAGAAGGAAAATGTGAAATCATAGATACATTGAGTATTTCTGGGCTGGCCGAGCCTTGACTAGAGGCAGAATAGGTGGCTGCCTATATTATAAAATATAATGGGTGCCCCAAAAAGCCTCCCCAACTAAAAATATGTTACTGACTTGCCTGACACAGGACCTGGAATTCTACTTTTGGATTATACTTTAAAGGTTAAGTCTTCCCTTAAAGAATGTATTATCCCCAGATGTAATTACATATTAGCAGGAATTAATTTATTTTATTACCTTATTAGCACGCATTGTCAGGAAGCTGACAGTGTAGTTCTGAGTATATGGGACACAGAAGGTTTTAAAGAAAGAGGAAATTAGAGAAAATTGTGGAACATGTGAGACTGGGGAAAGGACCCTAATAATAATAGTAGCTAGCATTTATATAGAGATTTTAAATTCAGTGCTTATAAAGTGCTTACATTTGTTAACTCATTTAATCTTCACAACAACCCTGTGAAGAGGTGCTGTCATTATTCCCACTTTACAGATGAGGAAACTGAGGCATAGAGAGGTTAAGTGGCTTGCTCAAGATCACCCAACTAGGGAGTATCTGAGACAGGATTAAAACTCAGGTCTTCTGACTCCAATTGATTACCAAGAGGAAGTTACCAGAGGGACTGGGAGGAAGGAAAAAGATTGGCAGGCTTCTGAATGAAGAGTTGAAAATGATCATAATAAGTCACAGGTTAGATGACTAGGATTTAGGATACAGCATGTGACTCTAACCTAACCGTGAAATTTGAAGTAACAAAACAATAAGTTTAGTGTAGGGCCAGAAAAGTAGGGTTTCCAGTACACTTGGAGTCTGTTATCAGGGGTATTTCAAGATTCCAACCACCGTGTATTGTTTAGTTTAGGCAGAAAGCCAGCATATTCTTGTTGCCCAACTTGTGGGAAGATAAGCCTTAACATGCTTACTAGCCAGAGATGGCAGTTAGCACAGAAAGCCTTGGATTTTGTTGAAGGGGTGGGTTTGCTCCCAATATCAGATTGGAGCTCAGAGCTCCTACCCCTTGAGGCAGCCATTACTCAATTTTGCTGGAAAGCCAGTGCCCTGAGGTAGTTGCTTTGAAGCAAGGAAGGTTTTATGAATCCTTTCCATTCTTCACACACTCTCTGCTTTCTGTGAATAGCAGATGGACATAAGATGTTGCTGGGGTTAAGAGGAGCTTGGCTCCAAAGAGGTTGTCAGTCCTCTCCCCTATGGTGAATTGGCTCCCAAATAACTTGCAGCACCTGCTAACTGAGATGTAGTACGTTGTTGTTATTAACTTTTTTTTTAATTGATGTTATTTTAACCCACGGAGTATAAATCTCAATGGGAAACAGGGCCCTTCCTTTCCCAGGAAACCTTCATCCTCTTTGTACCCAATGTTTCTCTTAGAACAAATAAAACTGCCCCAAAAGAGCTGCCCAGTGTACAGGAGGACCCATTTTAGGTTGGAATTTGACTCCACCTTTTCCAAAACAGGGACACTGAGTCACAAAGCAGCATTGTTTTCCATATATTGGCAAATCTCCTTAATGTCTGACTTAATAAAAGACAGCTAGATTCTAATATCTGCTTTTACAATTCTATCTATTACAATAAGTTGTTTTGGTTGAAATATATGGAGAAAATAAAGCCTCACGTTTATAACACCTTAGGATTGTATGAACATAGTTTTAACCTCACAGACTCCCTGAAAGAGTCCCAGGGACCCATGGAGCTCAGCAGACCACACTTTGAAAACCAGTCGTCTCAACCATACTGGACTTGCATTAGTTCAAAAAAGAGAAAATTCAGTGTGGATAGAAATAATAAAGAAAGGCTTCATGGACAAGGCAACACGAGCCGAGCCTTGATGTATAGGGAGGGGAAAAGAGAGAAGAAACAAGGCAAGTGAGTTGGCTGACATGTGGGCTCTTTTGCTAATAACACCTAACTCCCAGGGTTATTGTGAGGATCAAATGAGATGCTTTTGTATAAAGCACAATGTCCGGCACATAGTAGGTGCTTAATAAATGCTTGTTCCCTTCCCCCATTCTCCCTTTATGTAAGTAGAAAGGACTAGGAAAAGCATAGCAAACAGAAGGAACAATATAAGTAATAATTACATAGTTCTTTAAATTTGCAAATCACTTTACATTACCTCATTTAACTTTCAAAATAACACCATAAAGTAAGGATTACAGGTACTATTATTCCCATTTTGTATATGTGGAAACTGAGGCTTAAAGAAATTAAATGACTTGATGATGAGCACACGGCTAATAAGTTGGGAAGGGATCAGGTTATGAAGGGACTTGATGAAAGGCATCTCCTTTGCCACTGCCCCTCAAGGACCATGGGACTTTCCCAAGGAACTTAAAGCTAAAGCCCTCCATATCTGTTGTCTCCCATGTCAGAATGTGAATTCCATGACAGCAGGAACTGTCTTACTGTTCTGTTTGTATCCCTAGCATTTAACATAGTACTTTATATGTAGTAAGCACTTAATAAATGCTTTATTCAGTCATTCCTTTATTCCAGTCAAGCATTTATTAAGCACCTGCTATATGTTAGGGATACAAATAACCAAGAATAAGTATGATAAAAGGTTTAGATTAGGCAATCTCTAGAGTACCCTCTGTCTCTAACCCGATGCTTTAATTCTCATTAATGTATTAAGGACTTTAGGAAGCTCAATAGACAGGAATTTGCTTATTTAAAAAAGTAACCCAGGAACATTTAGCCCAAAGAATGAGACTTTCCCTTTGGAATTTCAAGTATTAAGTGGGGAAGATATTTTTGAGTAAGGGGGCCTTTACCTAGGAAGCCACCCTGCCAGGCAGTCTCTTAAATCAAGTCTCCTGTCAGCTCTGACATCCAAGTTTTTTTATATATGTACATTAAAGTAAAAAGATGTCACAGATGCCTGCTCCAAGAATAGGTCATCTCACATTATAGATCTATGTGAGTATTTGGGATGTGTCTGGGATACATGGAAAGGACTGATTTATTAAAGGAATACATGCTCCCAGTCTTTGAGAGGAAGGCTTCATGCAGGAGAAATTGCCTTCAGATCAGTCTTACACTCTTTGGTTTGGAAACAGTCGTGCAAAAGGAAACAACAGAAATAACCACAATGTTTTTTAAAAATTGACATTTATATGACATTTTAAAGTTTGCAAAACACTTAATATACATCTCATTTTCCATCTGCAAGATAGCCCATTTTACAAACGAAGAAACCAAGGCTTAGGGGTTTAAGTGACTTGCTTATGACCAAAAACATCAAGGAATTGTCAAAGGTGAGATTCTCTAACCCAAGCCTTCCTGACTCCAAAGGAAAGTCTTATAAAAGGTAGGGTCCTGAGTGTGTTCTTGATTTTAAATGCCCCAAGCCTTGGGAATCAAGGTGTGAATTGTTAGAAAAGGTGGACAGCTGATCCAAGGTTAGCAAAAAACTAGAGATCAAGATAAAAATGTAGAATGGTTTCTCCAAACAGCATGAACGTTGCTGGCATTGGTCTGACTTTGGAATTCGGAAGTACCCATCATTTTAAACATTAGAAATTAGTCCACAGATATTTATCAAACACCTACTCTGTACCCAGTCCCACCCAAGACTTTGTAGTAGATACAGAAAAATAAAACCCATTGTTGCTGTTTTCAGGGATTCTGCCATCGAATTGCTGGTTTGGGGGTTTTTTGTTTTGTTTCCAATTGCTTCTTCTTGCCTCCCCAGCTAACCTGTAAGGTGAGAAAACTGGGTCTATGCTGTCCATAGAACTAAGAGCCAGACGGAAGAGGTGCATAGAAAAAGACTGGAAAGAACAACGTTAGAATGTCTTGGTTTCTAGTTCATTGTTTGATTCTTTGTAAACCTTTTGTAGGAGATGTTGAAGAGTCCCTGCCCTAAATGTAATAGATTCCATTCAGTAAGTGCCAGCTATACTCAAAGCACTGAGCTAAGTACCAGGTGATACAAAAATGAAAAATGACAGTCTGCCCTTCAGTGGTTTTACAGTATAATGGTGAGGTACAATATACAGACACAAATAAATGTGATGCAAAGTAGGATGGGATAGACAGAAAGAAAGGATCCAGACAGAGCACTCAAAAGAAGTCAGAAGAGTGAGAGATCACTTTCAACCAAGGGCACCCAACCTGGTCTTGCAACAAAGAGAATTTCAGTAGGAGGGGTTGTTTCATTTGTCTCCCCAAATACATTGTAGTCTACTTAGGGCATGAGACTACATATTCTGCTCCAGTATCTAACCCTATTCCTCCCAATACCTTGCATGCAAATATACATCAGTAAATTCTGGTTGATTACATATGGGTTATCTGAAATCCTGCCCTACTGAGAGGCTGGAGTAAATGGGTGCTTCTGTTTTCCTTGGGTGGTTACAAATTGATTGCTGTGGCTTAGTTTCCTAGAATAGCTGAGGCTAATGTTACAAGGACTGGGCTATATGTCGTTAGCTTTCTCAGAGCCTGGAAGCTTTCCAGAGCCCCGATGATCTCTAGGGGTCCCCAATAGTGTTCCTGACGTCACAGGCAAGTCTCCCCAGGGTTGTTAAGATGTCCAGCCAGGGTCCCTCTGGATTTTGCAACAGCAACTCAAAATCTTAGCCAATGGAATCAATGGGCTATGCTTATTGAAGTTAACAATTCTAGCAGAAATGAAGTATTATGGGACTTTAGAGGAATTTATCCAGCAAATATTCTGTGACATCTCTCAGATTTTCCAAACAAAAAAAAAACCTATTGATTTCCAAGCATATGTTGTGAAATAATATACTGTTTAAGGATATCCCGTTGGTACCTTTGATAGAGTTTGGAATGTAGCTAGCTTTGGCTTCAGTCAGTCAATAAACACTAAGTATGTACTCTGTACCTATCTCTTTGATGATTCTGTGAGGAAGGGATCCCAAGGAGTAGGACATTGCCATTAATCTCAAGAATCTCGGAATCTAATTGGGAGGACAAGTTACGGACACATGAAAAGGTTACTAAACGCATAAAGATATAATGTAAAGTGGTTTGCTAATCTTAAAATATAATATAATTGTTGTCATTGTTAGAAGCTAGTGTATGTAAATATCCTTATTTTCACCAGCTCTTAGCTGAAATTTAGTATGTCTTATTCTGAGAATGGGAGGGGGAAGTGCCAAAGGTATCCAAGATACAAAACAGATTAAGAACCACGAGCCCAGACTCTTCACTTTTCAGAGAAGGAAATGGAGGCCTAAACAGATCAGTGACTTGCTTAAGGTCACACAGGTAATGGCAATAAAGCCAAGGTTTCAGCTCAGGTCTTCTGGCTCCAAATTAAGTAGGAGCTATGTGGTACCACACTGCTAGTCAAAGAAGACTTTCTAAAGGAGATAGAACTTAAGGTAGGCCTTTAAGTAGGGGAGTAAGATAAAAGAAGACATTTTAGGCAAGGGAAAATGTGAGCTAAAAAGTGGAGGCAGGAAAATACAATATGTATTGTTGTTTTTTATAATGAGGAAATATGTCTGGTGACAAAAAAAAAGTTTCTAGCAAAAGTTTCCAGTAGGGAACTTGTGGGAAGTAATGTTGGCAAGGTAGCTTCCTATGTCACTTGTTAATCAAATAGAAATATAGTTATGCTTCCAGCCCAGTCTTGCTTCAAACTAGAGATCTGAGGAGGGTTCCTGAGATATAGTCCAACAAGAAATAAGACCCATAATTGTGATAGGAAGGGAAACATAGGCAAGAAGAACCAAGCAGTTAGGAGAGCCAGGATGTTTCCAAGTCTAAGCCTGGGTACCTGACTAAGATTCAGTCTGGGTACTAAAGGACAGGGAAAAGAGGTATGACATACTATTTATCTGACTAAGACCACCAATTTCTTTTCCTTCCTTCCTTCCTTCCTTTCTTTCTTTCTTTCGCTTTTTGGAGGGGGGAAGGCAGGGCAGTTGGGATTAAGTGACTTGCCCTGACTGGTATCCCCAACCCCCAACACTACCTCTTGGAATTGTAGAAAAAGTGCTTTGTAAACCTTAGAAGCACTATATAAATGTAAGCTATTATTTTTCCCCACATTAACTCTCAATTTTATATTCCAGTCCTACTGTTAGTAACTATCAGGAATAAATAAGAGAGGCCACCATCTCTCTCATGAAGACCCAGACCAGACTGACAGGTAGAATAGAGTAGAGGTCACAGGCAGAGTTCACAGACATATGTTTATTTTGAGTGTTGAGGGCAAGGACACAATTTTCTAGATTGTGAGCTCTATGAAGGGGCCAGACAGTATGAGACAAGAGTTACAGGATCTGGCTTCAACTCCACTTCTGCCATTCACTACCTTTATGACCTTGGGCAAGGCACCTAAACTCTTTAAGTCTCAGTTTCCTCATCAATAAACATGAATGGCTTTCAAGTATAAACAATCCAGAATTGCTTGCCTTCTTAATGGAGGGGGATAAGAAAGGAGGAAGCGGGAGAATTTGGAGTCAGATTTTTAAAAACAAAAAAAAAAGTGCTGAATTTCTTGTCATTATTCTTGTAATGAATGGTAAATAAAATTCCTCAGGTGCCTAATACAATAAAAAACTGAAGGGGGTTTGTACAAAAGGATTCCCAAAGTCTTTTCCAACTTTCAGTCTTGTCATCCTATGACTGAGTCCTATTTCACTTTTGTCTCTCCTAGGAGAGACCTAGCACAGAGCACAGAGCATAGTTGGTACTTGGTAAATGTTTATTGGAGTTAATGACTTTGAAGGCAGAATCAGACACCAAGATGTCAGGCCCAACTGGAGCAGGAAAAATTCAGAGTCTCATCAGGTACACTCGGGAGTCAGCATTCAAAGGATCTAGCCAGGAAGGAGACTACAGCAGAAATTGTACAAGCCAGGAGCTGGTGTTTAGAGACCCATGCCAAGCATTAGGGTACAGGCCTGAGTACATAGGCTTGGTGGTTGGGACCCAGCCTATGCATGAAGATGAGTGTGTTAAGACCAGTAACAGGCAGATACATGCAGAAATGCAGCCAGGATATAAAGTCTGCCCTCTGCTCTGGAGTAGTCAAATAAGGGCCAGCCAAATGAGGGAGGTTGTACTAGAGGACACTGGAGGTCCCTTCCAGCTCTCAAGTTCTGTGAGTCTGCTCCTCAAAGTGAGGACAGGCTCTGAGGAAACCCATCTTCCAACACTGACCTCAAAGGAAAACAGGATTAACACACATGACTCAGAGAACAGGACATGATACAATAAAATGCTAAATGTACTCAGTCAACACGCATTCACTGAGCACCTGTATGTAATGAGTTTGTGTCATTAATTCAAGGGCCAAAATGCATAACAGAGATAAGTGCTGTTGGGAGGTTGGAAAGATGGAAGATTGCTGGGCTGAAGCTGTCAGAAAAGACTTCACAGAGGAGGTGTAGAAACAGGGAGGGGATATGTGATTTTGTGAATATAGATAAAATCATGCACAAGAGGAAGGAGGGTTAGTGCACATGTGTGATGTGTGAAGAGTCCCAGATGTTGCTGATTTAGACGGGAGAGGGAGAAAAGGCAGGAGAGGCGCATGATTACAGATTCTTTTTCCCATGAACGTAATTGAATTTTGTGGATGTTTTTTTCCTTGAGGGTGCGAGGTGTCAAAATTGGCCTGTTTTCCTCAAAACTCACAAAATGATTTTAGCATTCTTCAAATGAGGACACATTCCTAGAAACTTGCATTTGCCTGAAAGTTTCCAGTTGGGCTATTTTTCAAAAATGCTCATAGGGAAGGAAACAAAAAAAAAAACCATATTTAGCCTGAGCCTTTAGACATTTGGGGTCTCAAAGGGACTGACTTCCTATGCAGTTGGGAAAAACTGTGAAGACAGTTTTAAGTCTGGGTGTATATATGTTGGATGAAGTAGTGCTGGTTAGAGTTCAAACCTCTACACATTCCCAAAATTCTTGAATCTCAATATTCTTAGAAAACTGGCACCTGATGGATTCTGGGTTGAACTCTTTTCCTTTTCTTTAGTCACAGCTAAAACCTTTCTCTGAAGCTTGAAAATCAGGGATTATGGCAGCATAGTGTGGTGCAAAGAGTTCTGACTGGAAGGACGGGAGATCTGGGCGTTCTTCCTAGCCCTACCAAGAGCTTAACATTTAGAAAAAAAAAACTTCTTTAGGCCTCAATTTCCTCATCTGTAAAATGAGAATGTTGAATTAAAATGGCCTCTGAGATCCCCCAAAGTTCTGACACTCTATTATTCCTTTTTCCTTTCTTCACAAAACAAGTAGGAACATCCCTTGGGTCCTAAAGTCCAGAAGCCACAACTGTTACCTCCAGTCCTTCTCCAGACCTTGGATAGTCTTTAGTCCTTGTTTAGAAAGAAACAAAAAATTCTATTCTTCATCATTCTAAGAACCTCTTTTAATGAAGGGCAACCACCCATAGTAATTTTCTATTGTGCCGTGCGTTCTATGGTTGTGTTCTTAATATTTCTCATTTGATGGGAGGAGGTTAAATCAATCCGATTAACTTTTTTCTACTTCAGCAGATTTGTGCACAGTGAACTACAAATTCTACTACTAATAATTCTTTCCTTTTGTCTTCTTTTTCCTTTTCCCCTACCCCCATGGCTGTTCCTGCGGCCTTGATGTTGCTGTGTCTTGCCCTGATTCTTCATCCCACTCTGAATTACAGGTAAGGCAAAGTTGCTTTAATTTTTTAATTTAGTGGGAATAGCTTCCTAACTGTTGAGGTGCTTAAATTGGAAGTCCAAAGAGGGTAACAATAAATGGTGCAGAAAGCGTTCTGCTCTGTTTTCTTTCCTTGAAGTCCTGACTGACAGGATGAAACAGAGGTAGGAAACCTAGCAACATTTTTTCATTTCCTTTGAAAGCTTTTTATTGATAGGTACACTAGAAATCCAGACCTCTTATAGCCATCCATGCTAATGGTAAGGATCACTGAGATGGATAATCGAAAAATACTTGGCTCCGAAGTGTGTTTTTGTACTTCTCTGGGAACATGGCCACTGGGTGTATTCCAGGGCTTCAGAATTCTCCAACCCAAACAACGTGACAGCCCTGTGAAAAGGAGTTTTAGAAAGTGGCCGGTCAGCTCCCCCAGCTGTCCCCGTGGCAACTGCTGCCCAAGCTGCTCCCCTCTGTGCTAGGGATGGCAGCATCAGCTATCAGACCCAGAACTCTAGATTTGGATCTGAGAAAAGCTGTTCTCCCTTTCTCTACCCCCTGCCTCACACAGAAACTGGGGAGGAGGAAAAGGAGAAAGAAATCTGTAAAGTGTCGTAGGGTCTACCTGTGGTGAGGACATCCTGGGTGCCAACAGCAAAGACAGGATGTCTGAGATTCCCTGGTAGGGTTTTTCATCCGTGAATTGTCCAGAAAGGGATGAGGACCCAAGAAGAGGCAAGCTTATTCCATCTCTCCTCCCAGAGAGGGAAGAGATAGGGAAGGATTACCTCATTGCTCTGGGCATATGATCCAGGTGGTAAAGGGAATTATCTCACGGATCAGTCAGCCTTTTATTAAGTGCTCTTGCGTGCCTGGCTCTGTGCTAAGCACTGGTATACAAAGAAAGGCACAAAAAATCCCAACAGTCCCTGCTGTCAAGACACTCACAGGCTAATAGTTAAGAAACCATAGGCATAGTAGTGCTGTTGTTGATTTGTTCTTTCCATTTTCCAGTCCCCAGTATAGGAACCCATTTTTCCTTTCTCTTCCCTCTCCCTTTCCCAGACTGTCCTTCCTCCTGTTCCTCTGTTACATTCATTCTTTTTATTTTTTCTCTCATTCTCCCACTCTCCTTTTCTTTGTCCCTTCAATCCTTCTCCATCTCCTCCCTTTTCCTTCCTGTCTTGTTCACATTTCTTCCTACTTCTCCCTGTCCTCCCTCTTCCTCTCCTTTCCTGTTCTTTCACGGATGAAGGATTCCTCCCAAATTGCTGTCATGAACCTAGGTTAACCCAGAGCACACACAGCTGGACTAGAAGACCCAAATCAGTCCAAGTCTGGTTTCTCTTCCAGATGGATGGAGTAAAGGAAGAGGCCATAGGGAGCCATTGGTTGGATTTCTACATAAGCCCTTGCCAGTCCTGCCAAATTCACCCACCCCTGTCCTTCCAGGGGCCCAGCATTGAGCTTTCTTGGGGATTAGACACTTGAAGCCCTGGCTTCAATCCCAGCAGCAGCAGGATCTGAAGGGAGAAAGAGGGTGGAAGGAATAGAGAGGGGACAGTACTGAGCTCTCTACCTTCAGTGACCACAGCCAGCTCAGAACAACAGCAAGAGGCCCCCTGAAGACTTGATGAATATAATTAGCTGCAGCTCAGAACGTGTGGCCTCATTAGGTAAAACATGCTAGGGGTTCTGTGCCAGTCCCACAGCTGGATTGACAGAAATAGTTGGCTGCATCTCAGGGGGTAGGAGGAGAGGGAGTTGAAAGCATAGAGGGCGGGGTAGAAGGAGAGAGCCAGGAAACAACACTTTAAATAGCATCACTACCAGTTTAATAGCTTACATTGATACAGCCCGGTGCAGTTACAAAGTACTTGAGCACATTTTATCTCCTTTCATCCTTACAGTAATCTTGTGAATCAGGCAAGGCAGGTAACATCCCCATTTTACAGATTTGTCAATTGCTCAAGATCATTACTTGAACTGGAGCTTAATCCTAGACTTTAGATGCTGAAATCCAGTGATCTGGTCTCTTTTTCTGATAGACAGCGGTGCCTGTGATGACAGTGAGTTTGACTTAATTCAACCTGGGTTTTCCCCCCTCTTTGCTTTTGCTCACACTGTTGCCAGTGCCTAGAAAGTCCTTTTTCCTTTTCTTTACCTTGGGATTCCTATTCATCTTTTCAAGCCTCCTTTTATAAAGCTTTCCTTTATCTTTCTCCCTGTCTCCACCTCCTACCCAAATTGTTAAATCCTCGGGTTCATTGGGAAGAGCACTTATTTTGGACTGATCTCATCTCCTGGATCTGCCCCTTCTTTCCCTTCCTAATATTGGAAGATTTGCTTAATCTGATTAGGCCTCAGGTTCCTCATTTATAAAATGAAAGAGTTGGATGAGATGATTTGAAATGTCCCTCCTAGCTCTAAATCTGTAATAATTTTTATTATAATTATTTGTGTATTCCATCCCTCTACCAAACTGTAAGCTCCCTGAAGGCAGGAATCAAGTCCTTAAACCTTGTGCTCTGCGCCCCTCTGAACATAGCAGGTATTCAGTGACTGCCAAGCGAATTGAATCTGTTGACTCTGCCTCTTTGTTCTCGATATTGTTTCATCGGTGTTTGTCTTGTCTATAATCTGGCCATGCTACCTACTATACCCCATGTGGGCCAATCTCTTCCCCTCGGTCCTTTCCCATGTAAAGAGATGGGAGAGCTATGGCTGATCCTTAATAGCCCTTCCAGCTTCTAACATTCTGAGTCAGTAATAAGTTCTCTTATTCTTTCCCTTGAGATCCAGTGATGAGAAGTGATGTAAAGGAACCATCTCCCCAAAGCCCAAGGTAGAGCCATTGGGGTTCTGGGGTAACTGGGGATGTGGGGTAAGTTTTCACAGTAAACAAGTAAAGTACCCTGGCACTTTGGGAGTTTTCCACCATCTTACCCTGTTCGCACAGTACATAACAAGCAGGCTGCGGCATCAAGATTTGCCCACCCCTGGTTTCCCCAGCTGGCTAATGCAGCCATTGCATCCAAAACTGCTTCACCACTACCTTCAGACTCTTGTTTGAATCCTCATAACCTGCCTGGGCCTCAGTTTCCTCGTCTACAAAACTGAGAAAGTTTGGCTAGATGATCTCTGTGGTCCAACTCTAAATGATACTTCCCTGACCCCAGGGGTCAAGCAATCATAATTCCTCTCTGTGTCATTAGGACCTGGGTAGATTGGTCTCACTTATGTCTCTTTCCTCCTCCAGTTGCCTTTGTCACTGTCCTGTCTATCTTATAGCTCACTGAGGGTAGCCCTCTCTTCAACTCAGTTCAGTTAAATAAGCATTTATTAATCATGGCACCCTACCCCCAACCCCACCTTCATGCTTTAGACTTTTCCCTCAATTAATCAATGCATCAGCAAACATGTAATTAAGTGCCTGCTTCATAAACATCCCAGTTCTGGGCCCTGAAAAAAATCCAAAGGTAATACCTAGTCCTCTCCTTCAAGGATCCCATTGGTTTAGTAGATGTTAAGATAACACAAATGGCTGTAATGTACAGAAATGTATGAGAAGTACTTGTGAGTTAGAAAAATGGGTGCAAAAGTCTAAGGGGGTACGTATTGATCAGATGGAGGAGGTAACGTTTCACTTGGACTTTATATGATGAATGGGAGGTCAATATGATGAATGAGAAGGCAAAGGGGGAAGGATTGAAGAGTTGTCCTGTTTACCTCTCCCCTCCTTCTATCGAACCCCCCGACCTTTGTCTGTGCCTTTAGTCTATGATAGAAGCTAATTTGTTCAACTCATTTTTATTAACAGCTAAGGTGTTAACCTTTAATGTTTGGGGGTTTTTTAATGTTTTTTTTTTAATTAACAAGCATTTATTTTTTCTCCTTACCTCAGCCAATTAAAAAGAAAAAAACAAAAGTAAAATATATACATATGTATATGTATGTATGCACACACACATAGACATACATGCGTATATATATGCATAGTTAAGAAAAACAAATTTCTTGGATTTAACAAGAACCTTCAATGTTCTTTTTAAGCCTCAAGGAGCTAAGTAATATAGAATTTTATAAATGGAGCAGTTGATCATTAATCTAATTAATACTTAACTAGACACATCCTAACCTTTAATGTCTACTTCAAGCTAGAAAAATATCCATCTTTTTCAGAATTCCAGAGTATATTGTCACTGTTCTCATTGCAAATGAACATTTATTTATTGAACACCTCTTTTGCATACAGCACTGTGCTTGGGATGCACAAACGTGATCCCTGTTAGAAAAGAAAGATAATAGTACAAAATGGTAGATGATGACTTCCTGAGCCATAACTAACAGCAGCTTTGCCCAGGGGCAAATTTAGTTGATGGGGGTGGCACAGCTAAGCATAGTAAAGCCCCACAAAAGATGTCATCACAATTCAGCTCTTGCCTCCCTCCAAGGAGGTTGGTAGACCTCAAGAGAGAAGTGTCATGGTGGTGACCAAAGCCTGAGGGTAGAAACCAAGGGTAATTCCACCACATGCTGCCATGAGGACTGTGAGATGATTCAGGAACAGCCATGGGTACCGTGTTTCCCCGATAATCAAGATCTATCCCGAAAATAAGCCCTCCCCTTACTGTGTAAGATTCCTCTAAAATAAGCCCTCCCCCAAAAATAAGCCCTATTGAGATTGCTACTGTAGTGAAGGTGATCCCCTGCGCCACACGCTACATTACGGTACCCTCTGTATGCACCGTCCCCCCCCCCCCGGGTGAAACACACACCGCGCTCAGAGCTGCAGCAGTGAGCGCGTCATCCTGTTCTTCCCCAGTGATTTGCTTATTGCATAAAGGTACATTTTTTTGTTCACATTTACCTGTTTATTAAAATTGCTGTCAATATTCATTAAAATAAGCCCTCCCCTGAAAATAAGCCCTCTGGTGTTTTTCTGTCCAAAAAATTTAATAAGACAGTGTCTTATTATCGGGGAAGCATGGTAGCAAGCATACCAACTTCTTACAATATGTTGATACCCTAGGCCAAAGCCCCATTCACCCCATACTAGATCTCTCATGAATGCCAGAGGAGTGAGTTCAAACCAGAGGGACTTAAAGATGTTCAGTAAAAGGCAGAAATGTACCATAGGAGTGGTCGGGGCAAGTTTCAGAAAGGAAATTGAAGTTTGAACTGGGCCTTAATAATAGGCCTTAGACAAACCAAGAGAAGGGTGGAAAAACGGGGAAAAGTGTGAGGAAAGGCAGAGAGGTGAAAGCAAGTGTGGTTTGTTCTGGGAATGAATAGCTGGGTTTGTTGGCTGGGTGAACAGTACAGTTAAAAATCTGGCTAAAATGAAGATTTTTTCCATTCTCATTCAGTTTTAGTCTCCCTGTTACAAGGACATTGTGGTTTAAAATTCAGTCACTTTCATCATTACTAGGGAGGAAATCCTTTATTCTTCATCGATCGATAATAGTGGAAAACTTTTGGGGAAGATTGTTTGGAGGTAGGGGTGGGAATTAGTTATAGAGGGTGATGCTTTTTTAATCAGAGGCATTGTTCACCTCAGATTCCCTTGATTGGCACTCCTCAAAGTGCCTTAACTAAAGAGCTAGGGGGATTTTTCCAGTCAATCAGAATGTGAACTTAATCTCTGTAGAAATATAAACCAGTGGCAAAAGCATAAAATTCAGGCTAAAATGGGGACAGCTTCCCTGGTGGAAGGAAAGATCCCAAGTTTCTCCTCCCACAGAACCTACATCCATTCACATTCCATCCCTGAACATAAACTTTAAATGAACTTGGAGAAACTTATTCTGAGCTTGTTAGCCTTCTCTTCCCTTCCTTTACCCTATCTCTCCTCTATGTATGCTTTACCTTCTTTCTCTCCTCTCTCCCCTAGGCCTCTTCCTTTCCCCTCTTTTCCCCCCACCCAACTCTGCCCTTTCACCTTTAAAAACAAAGCAGGTATAGATGGAAGATTCAGACTCACACAGGCTAGTTACATTCAGGCTTGTCAGGTTGAGACCCAAGTTGATCCTTTTAGGAAGACTATTTGGATTAGAGATTAATAAAGAAATTCAGCAAATTAATTTCTTTACACAATTTCTATACACATATATGGTCATAAGTGAATTAATAAGCTGATTGCTTTTTGTAGTCAGTACTAATAATATAATAGTCAGCATTTACATAAGTGTTTTAAGGTTTGCAAAGTGATATACAAATATTATATTGTCATTAAGAAAAAACCTGGAAATGCTTCAAACATACTGTAACCACCAATCTATCCTAACATATAATAATAATAACAACAGCAACATTAGGTTTGGAGTAGGTTTGAAAAGAGCTTTCCATGTAAACTCATTTCTTCCTCACAACAACCCTGTGAGGTAGATGCTATTATTGTCCCCATTTTACAGATGAGGAAACTGAGACTGAAAAGAGCTGAGGTGACTTGCCCAGGGTCACACAGCTCTTTACCTAGATACAGATAGACAAGAATCCAAGGCTTGCCATGCCCTGTTTGGTGTTTTCTACTCCACTCTCTTAGTAGTTAGAAGTCAAAAAGCTAGTAAGCGTCCGAGGCAAGATTCAAATTCAGGTCTTATGGATTCCGTGTCTAGAACTCTATCCAGAACACCATCCAGCTGCCTCTTACGTTATAATAATTATTTTCATATGCATATATGAGTAATTATATTGTGCACTAACAGTAGAGGGAAGTAGAAAACACTGAACTGGGCATGGCAAGACTTGGCTTTTTGTCCAGCTTCATCTGTATAAAGAGCTGTATGACCTTGAGCAAGTACCTTCTTTCGGGGACCTTGATTTCATCATCTATGCAGAGGGGACAGTGATGCCTGCCCTACTTCCCTGCAGGCCTTTTGTGAGGATATGATGAGCAAGTCCGTTGGAAAGTTTTTTGAAAAGTTAAAAGTGTTCTACAAATGGAGAAAACATGATGTCATCTCACCTGGGCTGTATCATTCCACACAGGCTATCTGTTTGTCTTTGTTGCCAGGTCACCTCATGGGTATTCATGCCTTCCCCAATAAAGAGTGAGAACTGCAGCCTCAGAGTGTGTCTTCTGATAGGATCATAGCATTTAAAACTGGAACAGACCTTAGATACCAACTGAGCCTACCTGTTCATTTTACAGATGAAAAACTGAGGCCTAGAGGGCATGCCTAGAGTACGTAGGTAATAATAATAGATAACAGCTAACATTTATACAGCTCTTTCAGGCTTTCGAATCATCTTACCTGTTATCTGATTTGATCCTCCCTCTGTTTGGTGGGGGCTGTTATTGTCCCCATTTTACAGATGAAGAACAGAGGCTGAGAGATTGAGGGTCACACAGCTAGTGCGTTTTGGAGGCAGGATTCAAAATCAGCGCTCCCTGATTCCAGGCCCAATGATCTGCCCACTGTGCCACTTGGCTGTCTCAAGTTGCAGAGCTAAGATGCATTTTTGCCCTAGTTCTATGACAGTTAAATTGTCTCTTCAGCCTTTTGACTCTGGTCTTTCCTGGGATGGGGAAGAGTGAGCAGCAGTGCTGGTAGGAAGAACAGGGCTCATTTAGAGACTTGGGCACAGGTGCCCAATACTGTTTGACAGTGATGGCACATTCTCATTTCAGAACAGCCCAAACCAAGGAGGCATTTTATTGAAATTCAGTTTCAAAAGGTACAGTCATGTATTCAAGAAACATTTATTAAGTACCTTACCATGCACAAAATACTGTGGTGAATGTCCAGGACCTAAATTTTTAACTAGAACGTGGTGGCACAGGCCACCTCATAAAGCTTAACAGTCCAGCAAAGGAAATATGACACATAGAGGGAATTATGATATACAACTTCATGTAAATGTGTCAGAGGGATGAAAAGTAAAGTGCTGTGTGAGGTCTGAGGGGGAAGGTCTTTACGTACTGGCAGGGAGGAAGGAAGATTTCAGAGAAGATCTGGCATTTGAGCTGAACTTTAGAGGATGGATAGGAATTCACCAGGTGAAAAGGGGGAGGAAGGCAAACATTCCAGGCATAGTGAACAGTATGAGCAAAAACATGAAAGCAGAGTGGCCAATTTGGGGCACACAGAGTAGTTCAGTTTGACTAGAGTATACAAAGTACAGAGGTAAATAATAGCACCAAACTCCCAAAGCCCCCTCATCTGGGAGCTCCCAGAAAAATACCCAAGGTTCTAAGTTTCATGAGTCCGAATATCTCCAAAGTATAGCTTATCATCCCTCTCAGATGTGTTTACCTTTGTTAATAGTTCAAATAAGAGACATTTATTTAAAAATAAAATAGCAAAATATCTGCAGACCTCCCCCTCCTTACCTGGAGCTCACTCTTGCACAGATATATCCTCAGCGGGAGATATGTGCATGTGGCCAGGGCACACAAAGGGAATGGCCCTTCTGCGTGTGATGCTTCAGATCTACTGTTAATGTCATGACACTGCTTTCTGCTAGGTTTGCTCCCCCTCTGGATGTCAAGTCTCCACTGGACCTCACTAAGCTTCATGTCCACTGCTCCCTTTAGTCTTCACCTGTCCCACTATCTAACCACTTCCTAACTGGCTTCTTGGCAGCATTGACAGCCACCTTGCCTGCCAGACCAAACACAGTGTCCTGAGCCTACCCCTCGCAATGCTTCCCTCTGTTCCTCACTCCTCGGCCATCTTCTCCACATCTGTAATGGGATCACATCATTTCTGCCATTTTTCCAGTGCTTAGCAGCACAACGCCCAGAACATAGTAGACAATAAATACTAGTTGACTTTACTCTGCAGGGGAGGATTATTGCTCTTTCAAACCAACCCTTTAATGACCTCTACCCGCTACTCAGGGTTGTTGTGCTTAGGAAGCCTCTCCACCACAGAAGAATACCAGCTCTTTCAGTCTCCTACCAGGCCTCAGATATATTCTGTAGTTGAAGGAGCTATATTTAGACCATCTACCACTCTACTTTGCCCACCATCCACTGGAGGTATTCTAGTCAGTAAGACCTATAGGCAAGCTGTATAGCTTTCCACAATTATATCTCCCAGCCAGTAGCTATGAAGTTTCTCCCCCAAGCCAGACTAGGATCTCCTTAGCTCTCTGAACTCTTCTTTGAACTCTACTGTGCTATATCCTTGGCTTCCCTTAGTTCACCTGTCATTTGACTTACAGTCAGAAACCCATTTAAGTTCTTATATTATACATGTGGATGAGGCAGATATTGCCAAGACTTTATTTCTCCAAATAGAAAAGTTGCCAAAGGAAAGCAGTGAAGAAATTGTTTCTTCCACCCCATCCTCCAGTGTTTTTCCATTCTATGCATTTTACCAAGACTGGCCTGGTTGCAGAATATCTAAAAGGCTAATGACCTTTGTCTTCTGCCTTCTTTCACTACTGCCTCTCCCCCCTCACCCCAGCTTTTATTCTCTGGTCTTTACATTAGTAAATAAGGACTGAAAATGTAAAGAGATACAGGGAAATTTTTTTGAAGCCCAGTAACCAACTTAAGATATAAAGCTAAGGAGTTTTGACCAAAAAAGGAAGTTCTATGCAATTAACATTACCTTTTAAGCCTACTCCTGAGGAGGTGATTGCCAGAGTTCAGCTGGTCTAGCTACTTTGGCACAGGGAGCAATTGTGCAACTGACCATTAGCATTTACCCCTAAGTAACCCTGGCCATAACCCTGCTCACAGACCCACTCCAGACTTCTCCCACTGTGCACACTGACCCCAGATCCCATCTACTGTCGACCACTCACTTGACCATAGATTCACATGAAAATCTATCCTAGCTCCAGCTCCAGACCTCTCTCTGGGCAGCCATCTTGACAGTAACAAGCTATTAATTCAGGGGAGGCCAGGTGAGAGAGAATATAGAAAGCTTTGTGCAAACCCATACCCTCCAGAAATGCAGTTCTGAGTGCTCGGCCTACTGACCAGCTGTGGGCCTTTGGCATTATCGGGGACAATGAACAGCACATTTATTGTTGTCCCGGTTACACACCTTGAGTTAGGCCAGCTTCATCCACCTCTAACAAAGAGAGTCATTCTTAGCTTTTCTTCTTAAAAAGAACCATGCCTTTGTTCACATTCACTAGCATGACCTCAAAGAGTGAGTTAGCTTGTTGCCATCCTCAAACTCTAGGGAAGAAAAAATAAACTGCTGCTGAGAAATAAAGTAACCCTTGAACATTGTGCAATGTTGACTACAGAGTTTGGCTTAAGCCCTGCATTCCTGGGGTCTTGCCCTAGGGATCAAATTTTTTTGCTTTTCCAGTAAGTGGGGTGCCTAGGCAGGGATGAGAGGTTGGTTTCATAATCATGCTAGTTTCTCTGTCCCTCACTTTGCATTGCCTAGCTTTCCCTCTCCTTCACCACCTCAGTCAGTGAGGCCGTTAAGTGCCAACATTTAGCCCTTATGCTAGATGAATGCACCGTACAAGAGGAGACACGAGCCCTGCCTTCAAAGAACTCAACAATCTGATTGGGGAAACCAAGACTAATTCAAGAAACAGAAAACACAACTTGCAATAAGAAGCGAGAACGATATGAGCCATTGGGCTAGGTCCTGAGCCAGGTTATAGGATTTAGAACTGAAAGGGACCTCTAGGGTCATCTAATCTAACTAAGGGCCTGAGAAGTAAAATAACTTGCTAAAAGTCACATAAGAAGTGTGTTGACCACAGAATTTCTGGCTCTAAATCCAGTGGGGTTTTTTCACTGTAGCATATGTGAGGGGGAAGGAGGCTGGAGGAGGGAGAGAAGAAGGGAGGAAGAGGGGGGGAGGAGGTAGAAATTAGATGGGAGTAGAGTGGTGGTGAGGAAGCAATCTGCTGGGCAGGGAACTAGGATGGGAAAAATTGAAGGCAGAAGGGAGGAGTCTGGCCTATTTGTTGGGGGACAACAAGAACTGGCTCTAGCTAATCAAGGTATCATTGTTGAGGTATACAGTTGCAGGAAATAATACTGGATAGGTAGGCGGAAGGTAGGCAGGGACTAGATCCTGGAGAATTTAGAAGCTAGGCAGAAGAATTTGGGTTTAATGTTGGAGAAAGGAAAGTGCCCATCTAGGTTCTTGAACATAGGAGGCTCTGGATTAGTGTTTGGAGCCAGGGTGATGATGATAAAGTCAGATAAGTAGATGGATGGAAGGATGGGTGGGTGGGTGGATGGGTAGCATTTATATCCCTTTAAGCTTTGAAAAGTACTTTAAGTATGTTATCTAACTCAATACACACCACCACCCCAAAGATCCATAACCAGGGCCCCTGAGGAATTTTTCTGTTGCCATCCCCCAGGTTTATCAGGGTCAGAGTTAACTGATCACATCATAACTGACTAAGGAAATGCCTAAGTCCAGGAGTTCTGCCAAAAAGAAAAGAAGACCTCACATCCCACTTTCTAACCAAAAAAACCTTTAGGGGATGTTATAATCTCCCAGCTCTGGACCTTACTGGCATTCTGCATTTTTAAGAGCTTGCTGTCTCCTTCCCTGTAAGAAACTTCAATCATGGGGCTAGATTAAAGGAGTTTGTGGGAAGGGGGGGGGGGGGGGGAGGAGAAAAGGGGTCTAGATTTTCTAACATCTTTTAATATAATAAAATATTATACTGAAATACTTTCTACAGTGTAAACATATATCCAATAATTTCTTTGGTGGAAAGAATTTTCTAAGGCCTTTCTCCAGCTAAACAGAAGCAGCAGGGAGAAAAGCTCACCTCTTTGGGACAAGTCTTGGCTTCCAGCAGCAAACCTGGCATTTTGTGTGAATCCCATTATAATCCTCTGGAGCCTACCTGACAGAAAGAAGTTTGCCTGAAAGAAAAAAACTGGTGCCTCTCTCCTTTCCTCTGAGCCACCCCACAAAAAGATACCCAGTGCGGTCTCTGAGGGTTTCCAACAGCTCTATGTCCCTGATCATAACAATCCACAGCCATTTATTAGGCCCCTTGTATCCCCTTACTAGCTCTGTGACCTTAGGTAAATCACTTAACCTGAATTTTGGTTTCCTCATTTTTGCAAATGAGGATCATAACCCCATTTTATATAATAACCCTTCTTCAGAGGGTTGTAGGGAGGAAAGTGCTTTGTAAACTATTGTTTTGTAAATATGAGCTATTATTATTTCTTTTTGCATGTGTTAGGCATTGGATAAATGTTTATTCAATTAAAATAACTCACATTTCCACAGCGCCTCAAGGTTCACAATTCTCACAGAGGTTCTCTGAGGTGCGTAGTACATGTATCATCTCCATTTTACAGGAGAAAACTAAAGCACAGAAAGGTTGCATGGTCACTCAGCTAATAGATGTCAAACTGGAATGGAAATCAAGTGTTCTGACATCAGGGCCAGCATTTTTTTCAACTATATTTTCTTTCTTTTTATCATATATTACCTTTTTTTTAATATATACCACGTAGGGAATGAATCGATATGATTCATTGATTCATTCATGCCTCAGAAGGATGGGCGCCAGTAACAAAAACAGCAGTGCTAGGCATAGTGCAGCCATCATGGCCTCACCTCCAGCTATTCCTGCAGCCTGGCTGTTCTCCCTGCCTCTGATCTCTCCCCCTGCTAACCATCTTCCACGCAGCTTTCAGAAGTGATCTTCCTAAGGAGATGATCTGGACCAGGGCAACCCCATAGTCAGTAAATTCCAGTGCTTCTGTATTAGGATCAAATGTAAAATCTTCTGTTGTAGCCCTTCATAACCTTCCCCACCAATCTTTCCAGTTTTTACACACCTTTCTTCCCTTCAGGTACTGTGCAATCCAGTGACACTGGTCTCCTTGTGATTTCTAAAACATAACACAACCATCTCCAACCTCTGTGCCTTTTCACTGGCTGTTCCCCATGCCTGGAATGCTCTCCCTCCTTGTCTCAGCTTTCTGGCTTTCCTGGCTTCCTTCAGGTTTCAGCTAAAGTTCCACTTTTTGCAAGAAGCCTTTACCAGTTCTCACCAACGTTAAGTGCCTTCCTTCTGAGATTTCCTCCAGTTTGTCCTGTGTATAGCTTATCTGTAGATATCTGCATGTTGTCTCTCTCATTAGGCTGTAAGCTCCTCGAGGGCAGACACTGTCTTTTGCCTTTTTTCTTTGTATCCCCAGCACTTAGCACAATGCTGGTAAATGGTAGACAATAGATGCCTGGTGACATGAGTAGGCAGAACTATACTGTGCCTTTGAGAGGAATACAGTAAATTGAGGAGATAAGTATAATAACCCACATTTATATGGTGCTTTAGGCATTTTTCACAACTGCTCTGTGAGGTATGACAGGTATTCATGATGATAACAGTACAAGAGGGTAAATGTTAAGTACTAAATGTATAGGTGAAAAGTGCTAAGAAATCTGGAGACAGAAGAGAGATTATTTTGAGCTGGTTTAATCATGGAGCCTTTCATGGAGGAGTTGGCATTGTTTTCGTATCTTTTCTTACATTACAGTCATTTTCACTGAGCCTGAATATCTCACTTTAAGCCCTACCTACATCCCACTGAAAGGAACAACAATTCAGCAAAGTCACCCTGCTTCAGTGGCCCTGTCTGATAGCGTACCTACCAGTCCATATTCCTAATTCCCCCACTTCTAGCCCAAAGGAAGAGGTATAGGAAGGGGTTTGCTAGAGCAGGCTTGAACCAGCTTGTGAAAGCTGATTGTTAAATTTTCTGTGTTATTGTTTATAGTTCCTGCTAGAAATAAGGGGCATGATTTACTCTTTTGTGGATTATCTAGACTTAAAGTATTGATAATGCAGGATTAAATTTAAAAGTGTGTATGCCTACATCATCCTGCTCCCCTGTTGCCCAGTTGTTCAGTATTTCCCAGGACACGCCTAAGTGCATGTCACCTTCTGGGACCAAGCTTGGTCATTAAAGTTACTCAGAGCTTGACTTTATTTTAGCGATCTCTGTTTACATTTTTATAGTCATCGTGTATATTGTTCTCTTGGTTTTGCTTATTTCCCTCTGCAGCAATTCATAAAAGTCTTCATAGAGTAGAATTTTGCCAGTAATGCTCCTAGACATTCACTTTTGTCAACTTCTATGTACTAAGGCACAGGTTTTGGAAGGAATTCAGTTCTCTTCAGATAACCCACATTAAACACCTATTGTGCTAAGGCGCTAGGCATATAGCAATTACAAAGTAGACGCTGTAGTCGTTATAGCAAAACAGTGGAAAAGAGGCAGCATAGTACCCTAGTGCTGGATTTGAAGTCACTAGATATGGATTTGAATCCACTTTCTCTCTAGGACCAGACATAATCTCTCTGGGCTTTTAGTTTCCTCTTCTACAAAAAGGAGTGGACTACATAATCCCTGAAGTCCCTTCCACCTCAGAATCTATTATCTCCCAGCCCACCCCTCAGGTGGCTACCTTAGAATGTACCTTTGAGGATATTCATTCCTATAGAATTACCTAATGAAATGCCTCTGGAAATTTTGTTAGATGATAACCTTAAATTTGGCTGCAAACAGCACTGTTTGGGTTAGGTTTATCAGACCCTTTGACAGGTGAGGAGGCTGAAACCCTTCAGAGTAGGGAGGCACCTTCAGGAACAGATCTTGAGCCTAGGCCTAACAGTTTTTGTTTTTGTTTTAATTTTGGAGTAGGGATATTACTACTCAGCTGGCCCTTCTACATAAGGTAGTGAGTACAGCAGAAACCCTTGTTTCTCCTCAGAGGAAGAGAAGCGTGGGGACTTGTCCTGGCTAAGGAATGCCTGTGCTTCCTTCATTGACTGGAGAATCTTGTAGTAGGGTTGGCCTGTACTTGCTGTAAATACCAGAGGCCCTTGGCTTCTGGGAACCAGTAAGGGGGTTTATCTGGAATGTGAAAAATGAGCTTGTTATGCCCCAAGCTCCTCCCTAATGCATCCTATGTCCAAAATATCCATCCCAGGAGGACCCCCCTGGAAGAAGCAGCCCCCACCGCCTCCCACAGACACACACCTGGCTCCTGTCCCCTACAGCCTTTCTCATGGAAATAACTCCTGCTAGGAGTGCTTGCTTCTCTTTATGGCTCCATGCCTGTCTTCTTTGTCCCAATCATTGTTTGCTGCCAGCCCCAAGAGCCTAATTACCACCTAAGAGATGTTAACAGCCAGATCAGGAGAAACTTCTAAAAGGTTGTAATCAAATGAGAGAAAGTGAGATGTAGTTTATATTTTGTGGCTCCAGATAATGGTAACAGCTGATCTCCCAAGGTAGCCAGTGTAGACTGAGCTAATGAATTTAAATATGCTCCAGTTAGAGCTTTCAATCAGGAATGTAATTGCATCTGGTAGCCTTTTAAATTTTTTCCCTATCTAGTTTGGGGTTTTGAGGGGAGAGGGGCAGGCAGGGGTTGGGGGCTTGGGTGTGTGGGTGTATTTGTATGTTACCCTTTCAGGGACTCTAGCAACTTCTTTCAGTGAATGTTGTATAGAGACAGAGTCCAGTGTTCATTTACCTCTCATAGTGGAGTAGCCAGTCTGCTGTCCAAAGATAATGAGCAAATTGTTGACCCTGTCCCAGTGCCCAAGTGCAGGCATGCACACTCTTGTTTTAAAACAGAGCCAAGAGGACCATCTTCCCCAAGCATGAGGGTTTAAAAAGAGCCCAGTTCATGAGTCACGACAGTCTCTACTGATTCATTCAGGAGTGGCTCCTTCCTCTGAACTAGAAAGGTAGCATGGGACTTACTTTAGAGTCGGACCACCTGGGTTCATATCCTGGCTCTACCATCTGTGACCTGTGTGAGCTTAGTCAAGTCATATAATCACCCTGAACTTCAGTTTCTTCATCTTTAAATGAGGATATTGGATTCTATTTCAGGGGTGTGCTAGAGCCAACTTGAACAGGCTGGAGAGCCAATTTCTGAATTTTCAGTGAGCATTTGTAACTTAAAATGACACTGTGAATCAGGGCTTAATTTATTGTTTTATCGATTGTCTAGACTTAAGTAAGTGATAGGAAAAATGTTAATGATGCAGATTAAACTTTAAAGTGTGTCATGGGTACATTTTTTTCCCCTGTAGAGCAGGTTGTTAAACATTTTAGCAGCACACTGGCCTCTACGGTTCCTTCTGGCTCTTAATCTATGGTCATATCATCCTGCAACCCTCTGATAGAGGGGTTCCTGCCTGAAATGTATAAGCTTATCAAAGGGGGTTAAAAATTTTACAAAAAATTAATCTTTGTCTTTTGTTTTGTACACATATACATGGTAAAATCTAGGGTTTATTTCCTTTTATATTGAATGGGGTATATGAGGAACTTCACTGAAAACCCAGGGATATGAGGACTAAAATAGTTGGGAACTTCTGCTCAAATACTTCATTGTCTTTACAGCTGTCACTGACCACTTTTTAGGTTGTTAGATAAAAAGAGAGTTGGATTCCTCAACTCCTCCAAAAAAACTCCAAGTTTGCTGAGGGCCTCCTTTCTCTTCTATTCTTCCCACTCCCTGGGGGCATAAAGACGGGTGCTGACTGAAGACTCTAGTCCTTGCCAGCTAAACTTTAAGGGCTGGGAATGGGTAACTAAATTAATACCGAAGAAGTGCAAGAGCCTGTAACAGGCTCAAGGTTAGAGTTGCCAACCTGCTGACTTCTCACCTGGGCTCCTCCATCTCTGTGGGCGCCTGGGCCAGAGAACTCCAGGGGCCCCACCATTTTCAAGAGAGAGCACTGTTGCTATGGAGAGTCGGCGAGCCCCAAGGTGACTTCTGGCCCCAGAACAGCCCTGGCTAGAAAACAGGGATGTTCTGCCAAAAGCTGGCATCCCTGGGGTCCTCTCCCCTCCCTTCTGCTCCCATGGCAGCCACAATGGCTACCCAACAAACAGCTCCCCGACCAGCCATGAGGAGAACCGAGCATTATTGGCTGTTCTTTGCTGTAGTTAATGAATCAGCAATGATTCATTTATTCAAAATTTTCTCGTTTTAATAAACCCTATCCTCTGTTTTCTCTTTGGCAGTTTGCTTTTGGTCAACATTAGATTTTTCAGTCAATTAATCAACAAGCATTTATTGAAGTTATCTGATAAGAGAGCCCTATGCTGGGTATTATGGGGCTAGAGGGACATATGATTAACAAGGTCTCTACCTTCCTAGATCTCACAAGCTACTTGAGATGACAAACTGTACTCACATGAAAAAATAACTAATAATATTGACCATTGTAATTTTAAGTGCCAAATATAACAATAAGTGTGGTAGGTTCAGAGAATGATGTGATCATAGAAGGACTCAAGGAGGAGGTACAGCTTGATTGATCTGAACATTGGAGGTGGATTGTATTTGGATAAGCATCAGGGGAGGCACAGATTCAGAAAAAAATTAAAAGTGTTTAAGGGATAGTGAGATAGGGTAAGGATTGGATCTGTGATTTCATCAGTATGCAGCTACCAAGCCTCCCACACAAGAACTTCTCTCTGCTGATGCAGGTCAACATTTTCTCAGCAATGTGTAATCTTAGAGAGTTACCTCGACCACTAAGAGCTTAAGTGATTTGACCAGAATCACACAACCCGGGATGCGTCACAAGACTTGAACTCAAGTCTTCCTGACTTCAGGGCCAGTTGTCTTTCTGTAACATTATACTGCCTCTCCAGAGAGAGAGTTGACCAAAAGTCAAAGAATTCCAAGTTTTAAGAGACTGATATGTTGTTTTCTGTTTCCCCCAGCTTCCGTGCTGGCTGCACCAAAACTGTGCTAAATTCATGGGTGTCTTTGAATAACTAAGATAGGAAAATGTCCTTACAGTTGACATGTTCTCCATTGCATCCTAATACCTTTCTGTTGGAATAGAAGTTAATTTTCCTTTTACCTGGTCATTACTGAAAACAGAGTCCTGAAAATAACTTACTCTATTTCTGTTATGGTAGTGCTTCTGTAATGGTGATCTCAGGGCTAAGATCAGATTTTGTGTTCAAGGGCTGATTTGTATGAGGTGTGAGGTTTCTGGGGGTTGTGCTTTAGCTTTAGGATATGCATTTCCATAGGCAACGGAAACAAATTTTAGCCACTGTGTTGGAAGCTGTTGTTGGGTTTTGTTTTTTTCCATCTTCCAAACCTTAATATTCATCTGTCCATAGACAGGTCACTTAACCTTCCATCTCTCCGGTTTCTCCATCCATAAAATGGGACTGATAATGTATGTAAAGTGACTTGAAAGCCTTAAAGCACTTTATAAACACCACGTATTTTTAAGATTAGTTTTGATTGGATCATATGATGTTTGAGATCGAGGTAGAACTGTCCGGTAAACAATTAGAAATGTTGGACTGGAGCCCCAGAGAGAGATTAGGGCTGAATAGAGAGGTAGGAGTCATCTGGTTAAAGATGATTAAACCAGTGGGAACTGATGAACTCACCAAGCATAGGAAAAACCGCATACAGAACCTCAAGGGAACATCCATTCTCAGGAATCAGAAGATGTGTGATGGTCTAACAAAGGAGACTGAGAAGGAGCTTCAGATGGGTGAGCAGAGATGGTCACCAACCATGACACCAGGGAGGTAATGCCACGACATGCAAGTGAATTGGATTTATGTGAGGTAGGCTGTGCAAAGTCACCAGCTTCACTTTCTCCAGAGTCATCTGGGCCCAGTGGCAAGATATAGATCAGGATGACTGGAGATGGCCTTAGATGCACGTAAATTATTAAAATTAAAAAACTTAAATTATTTTCTCAAATTTCTTTCTTCTAAGAGAAGAAGATTTAGAAAGCAACACAGGGATCCTTGGGCATCTGTGGCCAGAGGATGAAGATCAAAAACAAATTTCACCATCTTAGCTGAGGTCTAGGCTTGACTATAAGAGTGAGCCACACAGGGGCTGCTAGGTGGCACCAGCCCTGGAGTCAGGAGGACCTGAGTTCAAATCCGGCCTCAGACATTTGACATACTTACTAGTTGTGTGACTTTGGCAAGTCACTTAACCCCAATTGCCCACCAAAAAAAGAGTGAGCCACACAGCTTGATATTTTGCCAAGAGCACTGGAAATGGAATCAGAAAACCTGAGTTCAGATCAGCTCTTATGCTTTCTCTGTGTGATTTTGAACCATTCCTCCCTAATGGGTCCTTATCTTTTCTACCTCTAAATCCTATATACTCTTCTTGCTGCCTTCTTGGCTCCTACTGGCCTTGGAGACCAGGGTTGTTTTCCTTCCTAGCCGTGTATCAGTACAGCTAGGTCAACAGAGTTGTGGCCATCATTTAGTCATTGGTCCAAGATCAGGGTTGAGCCATTCTTCTATTCTCCAATTCTTTTCTAATTCTTTTTACCTTTTAATATTTTTATCTCTCAGAGAGGATGGGAAGAAAATGAAATTAAAAAAAACATTTGGGGGTGACTAGGTGGTGCAGTGAATAGAGGACCACCCCTGGAGTCAGGAGGACCTGAGTTCAAATTCAGCCTCAGACACTTAACACTTATTAGCAGTGTGACCTTGGGCAAGTCACTTAATCCTAGTTGCCCTGCCTTCCCCCCTCCAAAAGGCAAAAAAAAAAAAAACAACCTATTTTTGTCCTCAAAAATTATTCATTTGGAGAAAATCTTGAAAAAAAATTTCCCAGATACTTGAGTGATTTACCTGTTTATTTTCCTTAGGACTTTTGACTTAGGAGCTGAGTGGTTGTCCGTCAACAGGGAGGTGATAATACCTCTAATAAAGAAGCACCTTTATATTTCATGGAAAGTTTACTGGTGAGATGGGTTAGAAAGAGACAGAGATTCTTAGTTGAGTTACAATCCCAAGGCTAGCCATCTACAGGAGTGGTAAAATCAGGAAAATCTGTTTTCCACCTCCAGCCTCCTCTTCCTACCCTTTTTCTTCTGTGTTATGGCACCCACCGCTTGCTCTTGCCTTCAAATATTGAGCATTCTTCCTTTTCTCTCTCACTTTCTCAGGAAAAGATCTGACATTTGGCATCGATTACATGTAAATAAATATATGGCTTGATTCACAGAAGATCAGAGAAGACCTGAAAAGTCCAGTGATTCCCAAGTTGTATTCCTTTGTGTGTTCTAAATGTAAATAGAGTTCTACGAGAAAATGTCAGTGCTGATTCTGCTCAGTTGCTGACAATGTAGCCTGATGAAAGCACCAAATACTGGGGAAGACTAGAAAAAAACCAGGAATAGACATCATGGCAAAGGAGAAAAACCCCATCCTAGCAATTTTATGTTAAAGGGTCAACACCAGCCCTGTCCTTCTGGATTAGGGTGCACCTACTACAATAATCTTCTCTACTGATCTCCCCCTTTTAGTGACATGACTATTGTATTCCTCCAGCTGTCCTCTCTTCTTGTCTTTACCTTCTGATCCCATTGCCCAGCGACCAACACTTAGGTATTCTCTAGATGTATTTAAACTCAAAAGTGTTCCATGGCCAAATTAGTTCAGGAAACATTGATCTATTTTAGTTCAACAAACATTAGGCATTAATGCACAAAGAACTGTGCTTATCCAGCCCTCTCCAGGGGTATTACTATTTTAAACCTTATTTCTGATGGTACAGTGAAAAGTTCACCTCTTTTTTTTAAAAAGGGATTTTCCAACATCAGAAAGCAGGAGAGGAAGATTTGGGTGGAACAAAAGAGATTTTGTAAAGCATCACTGAAATCAAATGGTGTAAGTCTGTATGTACAGTAAGACCAGACCTGATGCTTGGACCCAAAAGACTTTCCTTTCAGTTGTGCTGGCAAAGTCCCCAACGACGGCTTGAACCCAGAGGGTTTCTGTCTAGCAGGAGTCTGTTAGCCTCTATGCCTAAAGGAAGGATTCAATGGGGTTCGATGCCCTGTTTTCCTGGAGCTGATTAAATTAAACTCTGTGTGTGTGTGTGTGTGTGTGTGTGTGTGTGTGTGTGTGTGTGTGTGTTACAGCTGGTCACATATGAGAGGAGTTAAAGTCACCATGGGGCAGTCATAAGCATCTCTGTCTTGAGGGTTATTTCTAAGGCCACAGCTGGCACTGGACATATACAGGAAGAAGTGAAATACCATCTAGTGGACAGAAAGGAAAACAGACTTGCTGACTGGAGTGCTGCCCATTTTCTTTTTCATAGGAACATTTAACTTAATTCCTGTCAGTCCATTTTTATGAGATGCTTGTGATGCACGTAGCCCCTTTAGGCAAGAACATAGAAATGGTCCCTGTCCTCAGAGAGTTTGTGGTTTTATTAATAATAATGACTACCCTTCATTTAGCCCTTTAAGTTTTTCCAAAGGGCTTCCTTCTCAAAAACATTTTAAGGTAGTTAGAAGTCTCATATATATATTTTTTTAAAGCAGTCGGGGTTAAGTAACTTGCTCAAGGTTACACGGCCAGGTGTTTCTGGGTGGGTGCTAAGTATCTGAGCCCGGGATTCGATCCCCAGGTCATCCTGACACTGGAGCCGGTGCTCTTACTGTGCTACCTGGCCACCCCTCATACTTCTATATAGAAAACAATTAGAGCACAATAAAACATGGCCTTTTAGAGGCAGTAAAGTAGATAGAGGGCTAGGCCTGGAGTCAGGGGAGATCTAGGTTCAGATTCCTCCTGTCACAGCAGTTCTGCAGCCCTGGGCAAGCAACTTAAGTAAGTCTCCTTATCCCTCCTTTGGCAACAGGTGTTTGTCGTTAGTACAAGGCTAACTTACTGTGTTATCATCCATACTTATCCATACTGTGTGCTATGGATACCAAAAAAAAAAGTCTAAAACACAGTCCCTGCCCTCAAGGAGCTCACATTCTAATGGGAAAAATAAAATGCAGACAATTATGTACATACAAGATAAATGACAGTGTAAAAGGGAGGAAATCTCAGAGGGAAATAGGGAGGGTATGACACTGGAAAAGACCTCTTACAGAAGGTGGAATTGAGTAGGAGTCTTGAAGAAAGCCAGGGAAACCAGGAGAGTCTTAGGCATAGAATATCAGTTTTAAAAAGGCCCAGAGTTTAGAGTAGAAATGTCTGATGTGAAGAAAAGCAAGGAGGTCAGTGTCACTAGATCATAAATAACATGGAGGGGAATAAGGTGTAAGAAGACTGGAAAGGCAGGAAGGAGCCACTCAGTAGTGCAGGGCTTTAAAAGCCAAACAAAGGATTTTAGGATTTATCTTCTCTCACCAGGAGTTCCCCACCCAGAAATCACTGATAACAACAATAAAAACAATAACATTTATATAGCACTTTAAGGTTTGCAGTCTTTTATATATACATATATAATTTTATTAGATCCTCATAACTCTAGGTGGTATTGTTATCCCCATTTATAAGATGAGAAACCTTGGGTATTCAAGGAAAAAATATATAAACAAGGGTGAATTTAAATAGCATTTGAATAGTCACTAGGAATCTAGTGTAAGAGCATTTGACTGATCTGGAAAATGACCATGGCATAAATATCTTTCAGGAAAACTCCCATTAAAACATCCATACCCGCACACACTTTTGTCCAGAATTTAAAATGGTGACCCTGGGTGGAATCTGTACTCCAACAACAGTAGTCATTTATTGAACAACCACTTTGTGCTAGAAATTCTGCTGAGCATTGGGAATACAGAGAAAGGCAAAAGATAATCCCTGCTCTCAGGGAGCTCCCAGTCTAATGAGAGAGACTGACCTGTAAACAAATATGAGTGGACAAGAAATAGGCAGGAAAGAAGGTACTGAAATCGTTAGGAACAATTTTCTGGTCATCTTAGTGGATCATTCACTAGCAGGAACAAGGCACCAAACCATCTTTTATTTTTCCCCATGGACAAGACGACTACATTTGTTAGAATGTAAGCTCCTTGAGGCCGGGTGTTGCTTCATTCTTTATATTTATATCCCCTGGCACTTAGCACAGTACTGAGAACATAGAAGGTTCTTAATAAATGCCTGATGAATGATTGACTAATTGAGAGAAATTTTTTTTTCTGGGATGCCTTCTCACTTCTCAGTCTACATAAATGCAGCTGATTCTTCAAGTCTGCATTCAAGTTTTATCTTTTCCATGAAACTTTCCCTGACCTCCCTAGCACACAGTGACCTCTTCCTTCTTTGATCTTTTATAATGTTTATAGACTCTCCCCACAATATGGGGCCTGATTTTATACTGTTCTGTATTGTTCTTAATTGCTTTTTTGAGTGTGAATGTTGGCCTAACTACACTGCAAACTCCATGAGGGCAAGGATCGGGCTTTTTAATTATTTTGTATATCCCATGGCTGCACAATGCTGAACACAGAGTAGTCACTCATTAAAGACTTATTCATTTAAATTAAATTATTAACAAAGGGCATATGTGGTCACTGAGACATTGGAAATCTTCCTACTCTTAAGCATTTCTGCATCATCCATGAAGTTCCTATTTCAGCCACAGAGAATTTCAATGAAATCACCTTTCACTTAGTCACAGCATTTTTAGTGGAAAGAACATTGAACTAGATGTCAGGAGATGTGAATTCTAGTTTCCGCTCTGCCACGAAATCACTCGTGTCCTTTTTCATGAACCATTTAACCCATTCAGTTTCTTCATCAGTAAAACAGAATAGTTCAACTAGATTTCTGAGGCCCTACCCAGTTCAAAATTTCTATGATTCTGTAATTATTAAGTATATAGACATTATTTAGACCCTTTTTCTCTGTTTCTCCAAATTTCCTGTCTTCTTTTGCCCCCTAAGCAGAAGCCAAACTGTTTCATTGTGTACAGTAGAATTGAGATGATGTTTATAAGGTTTTTTTTTACAAATCATTAAAATATTATGTAAATAAAAGCTATTATTATTATTAGGATTGAAACACTGACAGTAAGGAGAAGAAAGTCAGTTCGTTACCCAACTTGGTATACATCCTATAAAAAGGAAAATATTCATTCACTTGAGAAGCAACCTCCTGTCAGTTGAGGAGTTGGGCCATATTTAGTGTGATCCTAGACTTTGTAATTATACAGCCATACATAAAAAGGATGCTTTTAACTTTTCAAAACACGTTCAGATCTATCATATTATTTGATCTTAAAAAATTCTATGAAGTAGGTGTACCATGTGCCCAAGCTGAGGAGCAGAGAATAGAAGTGCCTGGGACTTAGGCAGCTAGATGTGTGCCAGGCCTGGAGTCAGGAGGACCGGAGTGCAAATCCGCCCTCAGACACTTAACACAAAACTAGCCATGTGACCTTGGGCAAGTCACTTAACCCCAACTGCCCTGCCTTTCCCCCTCCAAAAAGCAAAAAAAAAGGTGGGGGGAGGGACTTCGGAGGTCATCACGTCTCCCACTACAAACATCCCTGATAGCTGGTCATTCAGACTCCTTAAGCACTTCAGTGACAGGAAGCCCATTCCTTTACTTAATAGTTCTTATGGTTCAAAACTAATGTTGTTGTTTTAAGTGTCAAGTCAGCCTCCTTGTAAATTCCATCCTATCCCAGTTATCCTTCTGGAGCCAAGCACAATGAGTTTAATCCCTCTTCTTCATGACAATCTTTCAAATATTTGAACATAGCTATTATGTTTCCTCTTCTTTTCCAGTTTAAACTTCCTAAATTCCTGTGACTATTTCTCGGGAGAGACAGCTGTCCTGACGGTCACTGTTCCTTTTGTGCATTCCATTTAATCAATGTCCTTGTTCAGATGTGACACCAGACAAAATACAGATGTTGTCTGAACAATCCAGAGTACAGTAGAAGTATCGCTTTCCTTGTTCGAGATACTGGAGCCTTATATCACATTAACTTTAAGGCAGCCACATCATAAAGTTGATTAACATATAGTTTGTAATAGAACAAAATCCTTAGGTCTTTTTTCCACAGACTACTGTTAAGCCAGTGTTCCCTCACAGTATACTTATATAATTGATCTTTTGAATCTGAGTATACAATTTTGCCATCATTCAAGCTAAATTTTATCTTGTTAATTTCAGCCTATTCTGTTATGTCAAGAATTTTTGGCATACTGATGCTGTCATCCAGCATATTTGCCATCCCTCTCAGGCAGTAAGCAGCTTTCTAAGCCACAGTCCAGATCAATAAAAAATGTTTAGCAGGACAGAACCTGTGCAAGACTACTGGAGATGACCCCACTACAGATTGACACTAATCCATTAACACTTTGAGTCTGATTGTTCAACCAGCTAGAAATCCAACTACATAGATGGTTTCTTCCTCTCGTTCACAGAGATATGAGACACTTTGTCAATTCCCTCACTGAAATCTAGGCATACTGTGTCTGTCATTCTCTCTTTGTGTCCAGTCTATTAACTCTATAAAAATGTGTGTGTTTGTGTGTAGTTAAGTTTGATTACATTTCACAAAAGGGACCGTCTAGTCCATCCCTTACATGATAGGAATGCCCATTTATCTAATCTCTGCTTGAAAAACTCCATGGAGGGGAAACCAGCCATCTCTCAGGACAATCAATTCCACATTAGGACAGATGTATTTGTAAGAAGTTTGGGCCTTTTTTTTTTCCAGGAAGTAAGCATTAATCAGCCTCAAATCAATCAGTCTATTTACTAAGCACACCCATACCCTGACAGACAGGTGATGGACCCAGATACTGAATGAAATATACAAGTATGTACATACACACATACACACATACACACATCTACAAAAGCTATGTACATATATACATATGTACATATATACATAGGCATGTGAATATTTGTTTATTGAGTGTTTATTATATATATACACACATAGCAATATACAACTTAGCCCTAGCCTAATGGAACTTATAGATCAGCTGTCAAAACAAGATCTACACACAAAGGTAACAAATATACAGAGTTTATGGGCTTTGTCCCCTTGCCTCCAAGCATACAACTAAATGCTGTCCTGGCCGAGCCCGAAGCCACCATAAAAAGTGTCTTCTCTGCAGTTTCACATGTTCTTCTGACGTGGAGATGAGGGCAGTACTGTTGTCGTTGTTTTAAAAGTCCATTCCCCACCGACTTCAGTGCACCTTTTTCATTCTCACATGAAAAAAATGGATTCTCGGGATTGACCTGCTTTTCCTGGCTCAATACTTTGTGACAAATGGCGAATGATGCCCATCAAGTTTTACTCTGGGAAGAAAGCCCAGCTTCTCCATACCTGAGTACCACACATCACTGAAATCAGATGATGTTTGAGTCTGTATATACAGCAAGACCAGACCTGATACCTGAGCCCAAAATGCTTTCCTTTAAGTTGTGCTGGCAAGGATCCCGACAAAGACAGAACCCAGAGGATTTCTGTCTAGCAGGAGTCTGTGTTAGCCTCTGTACATAAAGGATGGAGGGTTAAGAGGGGTTCTAATGCTACACCCCTGCTCTTTCTTGTTCCAAAACAACTTGACAAAGACCCATTTAAGGAGTTGTGTAAATATGAGGCCTTTCAGAGAAAATGAGTGAAACTAGACTGAGATAGGCAGCACAGTGGATAGAGTTGGACCTAGCATCAGGAAGACCTGAATTTAAATCCATCTGCAGATTTTTACTAATTTTGCAACCCTGGACAAATTACTTCATAACTGCCTGCCTAATCCTCTTCTGTAAAATGGGAAGAAGAACAGCATCCCCCCTCCAGTTTTGTTGTAAGGACCAATTGAGATAATATTGGTAAAATGCTTTGTAAATCTTAAAGCACTGTGTAAATGCTTTTTTTTTTTTTTTTTTGCTTTTTGGAGGGGCAGTTGGGGTTAAGTGACTTGCCCAAGGTCACACAGCTAGTGTGTGTGTGTGTGTGTGTGTGTGTGTGTGTGTGTTAAGTGTCTGAGGCAAAATTTGAACTCAGGTCCTCCTGATTCCAGGGCTGGTGCTCTGTTCACTGCACCACCTAGCCACCCCTAAATGCTTCTTATTGTTATATTCTCCAGGGTTTGACTTATAGACTTGCTTTCAGTGGCTTCCTCTTCTATCCTGCTTATACTTAGGGAAGAAGAGGAAGTGTGTTATAGAACAAAGAACCAGCTAGGTGGATCAGTAGATAAGGCACGGAACCTGAAGTCAGAAAGACCTGAGTTCACATTTGGCCTCAAACCTTTGTTAGCTATGTGACCCTGGCCAAGTCACTTAAGCCTCTTTTTGCCTTAGTTTTCTCACCTCTAAAAATACAGATAATCATAGCACCTCCCTCCCAGAGTTATAATGAAGATTAAATGAGAAAATTTATCAAGCGCTTTGCAAACCTTAAAGTGCTGTATAAATGCCAGTTATTATTATGGCTCATTCTGCCTGGAAGGACAGTTTGAGGAATGGTGAAGATGGGTCAATGTGCTAAGAAAAAAAATTTGATTTCCCACCTACTAATCCCATCAGTTTTAGCTGCTATCTTGAGAGGAAACATTAATGGATTTAAGGGCTAGGCCCATCTGCTAGATCCTGAGCAGACTCAGCCAGCCAAGGGGTGCTGTGTCCTAGGAAGCCTGCAGTAGGCCATAGAGAAGCAGTGCGATGGACTGGACAGAGCACGAGACTGGACCTTGAGAGACTGGGTTTCTGTTGCTAATTTTCTGTGTAAATTTGTGCAAATCAGTTAACTGCCCTGACCCAGTTACTTGACTCCTTTACTTCATAGGGATTTTTGTGAAGCTATACTGAGATGAAATACTCAAAATTGATTTAAAGAGTTGATTCATGGTTCAGGGGTGATTAATATGAGGCAGTAGTATCTAGAGCCCCTTGACAGGGCCATTTCTCAATTTTTGTTCAGGATTAGTGTAGTCAGAAGAGCGGTGATCTGGGAGTCAGTCCTAGCATTGCTACTGATCAGCTTTGTGACCTTAAACAAGTCCCTTCCTTTCTCTAAGCCTCAGTTTCCTCATCTGTAAAATTAGGGGGAAGGACTAGGTAATAACTCATTTATGTATCACTTCAAGTTTTACAAATTGCTTTCCCCCCAATGTGCAAGGTAGTTCTGATAAGCATAATTGGGTCCCATTCTACAGATGAGGAAACCGAAATTCAAGAGAGGTTATTTGATGGTTTCAAAGTTATATAGATGGTAAATGGCAAATTTGGAACATGAACCAAGCGCTTCTTACTTTAATTGGGGGGGGGGGTCTTGCCACACTAGCATGATTGTTGCTCTAACATACAGTCAAATGAGATGAAGTATATAAAGGGTTTTGCAGATCTTAAAACACTGTAAAATTTTAGCTGTTATTAGTACTTTTGTTGCATGATAAAAACCCTTATGGACGTGTCATTCCACTCATGTCCTTCCATCTCTTTCCCTTCTCTCCTTTTCCCCTTTCCTTCCCTGCATCACTCCCTTAACCTGTCAGTGTCCCCAGACAAATCCTAAAGCTATAACTGTGGAACATTTGCAAACAAAAAAGCAGAGGAATAAGGCACCTAAAGAAGGAAATGTTACCCAATCCAACCACTGACTACAAGCAATAAATGTACGTTGGGGAAAGAAGGGGGAGTGGTACTTTTTCACTCAGGCAAAGGAAACAGTTGAACGCCAAACGCCTGCTGCTCTCCAGTAGGAGACTGTAATTGGCACCTCATCCTGCTCTAGCTCTGACCTCCCAATGTGGTCTGTGGTCAGGGAGGCTTTCATCACTTGGGACCTTTCATTGTGTGTGGTTTGTTCTTTGATCAGGTGTTTGCTCGAAGTTGGTTCCGGAGTAATTAATTAGAGACAGTAATGCCAAGGTGGCCCAGGGAGAGCTTAAGTAACAAAATGATTGATTAAGGGCCTCTGCTTGGCCGTTTTGTTGTGCAGAAGCATCTACAAGGAATGCTAAAGAGAGATGCTGCAGCCCTTTCGTTACTTTGGGTAAGGACTCAGACTAGACCATTTCTCCATTGGAGTCTTTTTAGATTGGTCAGAGAATATTGACCACTTCCTCACAACCTGACCATTTTGGAATTCCCCCAGTTGGTCTCTATAAATTCATCCTTTCCCCCATACATTGAACCTAGGCCTGTGACTTTGTAATCCTCCTCTCTGCTGTGTACCTGTAGCAGTGTGCCCATCTTGGAATTATGGGAAGAAGCCAAAAGCTACAGGTGGTGTGGTCATGATCTCCAAATCTGTTAACTGCCTCGTATGTGGTAAGCCCAGAGAAGAGGAATTCATGGTCTCGCAGAAAGCCTCGTTCATAAGACCATTGTTCCTTTAGAGCTAGAAAGGATCTGAGAGTTGACCTGGTCCAACCCTTACCTCTAAGTGACTTTTAAAAGGTCACACTGGTAGTAAGTAGCAAAGATAAAACCTGAGTCTGACTCCAAATGCATCCCTCTTTCTAATGAATCTGACTTCTGCCCCAGGCAATTAAGGTTCTGAATATATGCTTGTTGGTGATGGTGATGGCCATTGTTTATGGAGAATGTTAGCATGGCTTGGGCAGCCTATGTGTGAATGGTCAGAAAAGATACATAGCTCATGCTCTCCTTAGGAAGCTCCCTGAAGAAAAATAACTTACATTCACACAGTTTTTGCTCATTTGCTTTCCTCATAAAAACCCTATGAGTAGGGTATTACAAATATTATTACAGATAAGGAAACTGAGGCTCAGAAAGATTAATTGATTTGCTCATGGTCACATGGCTAGTGTTTTGAGGCAGAATTCAAACCTAGATCTGCTGACTATAAGTCCTTTTTTTTTCACTATACTGTCCTGCCTTGAAAACTGAAGCTATATTTCCTGTCTCTCCTGTGACCTCTTCAGCTGCCACCTCAGTGTTGTTTACAAGGCAAATGAGTACCAGTTTGTCACAGGTCTGTGACCATCTTGCCACATGTAGTTGGAGACTCATATATTATATGGCCTTTGTACCCCATCAGAAAGCACTGTGATCACTTCAAATATTAAAGTCGTGACAGGATGGCTGGACTATATGAATAACAAACTAGAGTATATAGAAATGGTCTTCATTGTTGTAATCAAATGCCGTTCACATTGAAGTGAATGATACCCATAATCTTTTTGTTGTGTTCCAGTGATAGCCATACTCTTTGTTGGCATAAATGACAGGCGGTTCACATAAATAACTCTCATTAGTATTGTTTCTATTTGACCAGACCCTTTTTTTCCCCTCCTCACTTGGTTACTTCTCTGAAATCCAAAAATCAGTATGAGTATGTCCAGTTTGCCCCCAGTCCCATCCGCCATTTAATCATCACCTACTGACACAAAATAAAAAGCTAAGCTCAGAATCTTCCTGCCCACCAGTCATAGCTCCGTCCGTGCTATTCATCTTTCTTCTCTCTCCACTGAAACTCATAGACTTTTTAAAATAGGTGCTTCTTTTTCCCCAGCCACATGCAGGGTGTCCTGAATGTTTGAGGGCTTAAGGCATTAGAAATATGGAGTGACCAGAACAGAGCCAAGCAAATGCACCTCTCTCCTTTGGAGAAGTGGGGTGAGAGAAGACTATCAAGGTAGAATGTGACACACCGTCAGAGATATTTGATATGTCCTTTATTTTTTGCTTAATTGTTTTGCATTTGTTACGAGAGGCAGAGGAGTGGTGAGAGGGCATGTTTGGAAATGCCTTTCATGAAAAAAAGGGGATCCACAAAAACTAAAAGAATAAGTTTATATCCTAAAAAAGAAAAAAAGTTACTCTGAACCTTGAAGACATGAAGGAAAAACCCCTATTATAGTGCTTTAAGATTTGCAAAGCAGTAACTAATTGCAGTCACCTCCAATTCAAGGCAGGGACCTCAAAGTCAGAGAAATCTTTGTGCTATTACTAGGCTCCTGAGTCATCAGAACTCATACCTAGATTTTTGTCGTTTTAGTTTGGTTTGTTTCTTTGTTTGTTGTTCCTTCTAATAAAATCAAAGCTCTAGAGAAGTTGGTAGGAAAAGAGACAAGCCACTTTTCAGGGTAGATGTCCAGACCCAAGTAAATGAATTAGCGAAAAACTACATACAGCATAGTATTGTATAAAGAAAGAAAAGAGAAAGCAAAGAAAGGAGGTGTGGTTTCTCATCCCAATGAGTGAGCTTAGGCAAGTCTCAGCTTTCTTTTTGACCCTCAATTTCCTCATCTGTTAAATAGAAATAATGGTAGCTTCCTTGACTAATACATATTTGTGAGAATATAGTAAGGTAATAGATGTGAAAGGACTCTTAAAAAATGTAAAATGTTATTTTAAAAAATCACGGAATCACAAAATTTTAGATTTTGGACAAAGTTTAATAGCTACCTAGACTAACCAATACTTAAAAAAGGATCCCCTTTACATTTTTAAAGCATATTATTTAAAAAATAGGTGGACCCTTCATTGTTATTACTTAGTTTTGCAATATACATAGTATTAATGTGATCTCATGTTCTATAAGAATTCAAACGAAAGGAACCAAAAACTTCTTAGTAACCAGCAAATAACTTTTTTCTTGAAGGGAGGGCAAGTCAAGTCATCAAATTAATAAGCGCTTATTAAATGCTGACTGTTTACCAGGCACCAAACTAACCAATCAGAGGAAAGGGCCACAGGGGAGGAGTGATTTTGCAGGGTGAGAAGTCCGCTTCAGCATGGAAAAAAAAAATCCAATGAATCAGAAGTAGAGCCCAGAGAGCAATGAAAGTAGCAGAGAGAGCAGCTAGATTTTTTGTTTCGTTTCTGAAGCATCTCATACCCATATTGTGAGAGTTAATAAATAATAGAAGCGTCACAGGGGTCTTCCCCAGCCCTGTGCCCACAGATTACACTTTGTTTGGTCAGTCAGCACTGCAAATCAGCATTGACCAAGCAGGTTAGTGCAGCCATTTAGGCTTTCTTTGGATGCCCCCAAATCTTGGGAAGGTAATAAAGAACATTGCTCATGATCCTTGATTTATACCAAGCTGTCATCTTAGGGCCCTGCCCCAGGGTGAAGTTTCAGAAAGGCCTGATGACATGAAACTAAACTGCTTTCCAAATGGTGGCTGGAGCATTAAGTTTTTAATGAAGCCTGGAGCCATCCCAGACCCCCAGGTCCAAGAAGTTTTCTTTTTCTTTAATTTTTTTTTTTTATCATTCTGCTGATCTTTATCACATCGGTCATTTTGAAAAATGAGCAGACAGAATTCCTACAAAGTTCAGTACTGCCAGCACACACACTGCCCAGTCTCCATGTTCAGAGAGTCAGGCACTCTCCAGGCTTTGGGAGCACATTTTATTCCCTCAGGAGCTGGGGCTCCAGTAATTCCAGATCTCAGAATTAGAAGGAACCTCAATCCTATTACCTGAAATTTGAGCCTAGAGAATAAATATAAAAGTCCAAGTGAGGAAGAAGGGATGGGAGGTAGATAGAGGAAACCAAAGGTAAGAAATTGACCCCCTGATGTGTTATCAAGACTCCAGATGATTTCCCCTGCTTGAACTAATAATCTATTAGGGCATTTTTTAAATTACCATTTTCTCCCAGTTAACTGTTACCCACAGGCCATCATAATCTCCTAATGGTGAGGACCAGAGTGAGATCAAAGACTGTGCAAGACTTAGAGATACTATTTTCTGTGAATAGTAGCCAGACCAGCCTTCCCTCTCAAGTTATCACTAAATTATTAATTCAATTCATTGTCATTTAGCAAATGTTTATTAAGTAGCAGTAGGTACTAGTACCAGGAACAAGGAATACAAAGATTGAGAAAGTTCCTGTCCTCAGAAGGGTTATAGTCTTAATAGCAAAGATGTATCATGTACACAAATAAGTGATGTACCCCTTAGAATATGTAGTGGGCAGAAGATCCAGCAAAATCAGTCATCAGACATTTATCAAGCACCAACTTTCTAGCAGGTGTGTTATGTTAGAAATCAGGCCTACACATAAAAATGATGAAACAATGCCTAGTCTCAAGGAGACTACATTCTAACAGATAAAGTGTTTTAGGAAAATTTGAGGAGGGAGCAATTACATTTACCTGAGAGAGGATGGAACAAGAAGGTAGAAAATCAGGGATGGCTTCAAGGCAGAGGTGACATCTGAGCTATGATTTCAAAGAAAAGAACTTCTGTCCCTTTGAATATTGGCTGCTCAGAATACCCTGCTCTCATCAGGGCTCAGCTCAGGTCCCATCTCCTATATCATCTTTCTTGATACATAATTGCACCCTATAAGCTCCTTGAGGGGAAGGTCTGTTTCCTTTTTTGTCTTTAGATTCCCATCACCTAGAACTATGCTTAGTACATAAGCTGGTTGAATGCTTGAACTCATCTAACACTGTTCCAGTTAGTCAGGGGAAGAACTACGAGCTATTGGAGATTTTTTTTTTTGCCACAGCAATTTACAAAGACTTTCTAATAAAGCGTAAAGGCATTGCATAAAAGAGTTCAGTTGTTATTGTTTTAAGTTCGTAATAAACCACTTAATTCTGAGAGAGAGAAAGTGACCGTTGTAGTTTAAACACAAAGGCATTCAGTGATAGATAGCCTCTCCAGGTGGGAAGAGGGGTGAGAAATTATTAATTCTCTACTGAGGCTTAAGCTACCTGACCCAGGAATTACAATTAAAATGAGGGTCCCATTACACTGGGAGATGTTACCCTTCAGCTACCAGCAGTTGAATTGTGTTTCTCATTGTTTTCCAGAATCCAGGATGACATTTACACTTACTTGTCCAGTTCCCCTTGGGACCAGTGGCAAGAAGGCTGGCTAGGATGACAGAAAAGTAGTGTCTGAGATCATAAGATAAAGAGCTAGAAGGAACTTCAGGGTTCCTAGACCAACCCTCTCGTTTTACAGATGAGGGAAGTGAAGCACAGAGGAGTTGTAACTTGCCCAAGGTCTTATTATGGCCTGCTAGTAATTAGCAGAGGCAGCATTTAAACATAGGGTTTAGTCTATAGTCAGGGTTAGAGTTAGCCTTTGATAAATCTATATATTTAAGCCCCAGGTAGGGAAAGTTCTATCATCTACAAGATAGCCACACCAGTTCCAGGATGTTAAAATATTATTTAGATATCAGCATTGCCACTTTCTTTACCCTGGTTTGGGAATTCACCATTTATAACTTGAGCTATAATACAAAGAATCTATGATGGCTTCCTATTTGTTTAGGGGGAAATATACCTTAGGATTGTCCCTTAAGACTGTCTCTAATTTTTTAATAGACAACCCTTTAAAAAAAATATTGGTTCATTTTTTACACCATAAGTCATTTCTAGCTATACTTTTCCATAGAAATCCACCTTGTATGAAAGGGGGGGAGGGAGGCGCAGATAGTGAAACTGACAAACAAGACGCAGATCCTGACTGTATTCAACATTTCATGTCCATAGGCTCTCACCTCACTACCAAGAGGGGAGCAGGCTTTCTCAACTTCTGCTCTCCAGAATCAGTCTTGATCATTATAGTTAATATTCTGTCCCACTTTTAGTGAGTCATGTTACCCTAAAACCTATTTAAGTTAGATCTGCTCTTAATATTCTTTTTTGAAAGAATAGAATGGAGCCAGTACTAAGTTATACTCATATATTATTTGAATAGCATTGGTTAACCTTGAGAAGTTATTTTACCAGAACTGGACTGAATCTAATTCATCAGTATTAGGCAGCAATGAAGTAGCAGATAAAAACATTTGCCTAGAAATCCAAAGACCTGAGGTCTAGACCTGACTCACTACAATATCACTGTAGGCAAGACATTGTCCCTTGGGTCTCAGGTGTCTTATCTGTAAAATGAGGGGGTTGAACAAGATAATTTCTAAGACCTCTTCAAGCTTAAAATTTGTTATTCTTTTTTTAATCCATTATAAATACGATTCCTGATAGTCTAACATTAAATGAGATTTCCTCCCTTCCTTTCTTTAAGATTATGTAAGTGGGGACCACTTCAGTATAGGAGAAGAGGCGATGGATTTGGAATCAGAAGACCAAGTTTATATATCAGTTCTACTACTTATAAGATATGTGGTCTTCAAAGAGTCACTTCATAGCTTAGTGCCTCAGTTTCCCTACATGTGAAATGGAGATAATAATATTGCTACACTCTATTTACTTCATATTGCTGAGTTAGTAACATACTGGGTGTAAAGGTCTTTGTAAAGCATAAAGAGATAGATAGGTCTATCATCATCATCATCATCATCATCATCATTATTATCATTATTATTATTATTACAAAGTCCATCTTGTTCATTTTATAGTTGAGAAAGCTTAGTGCCGGGGAGAAAAATTGGTTTAGACCCAACAAAAGAGTTAGACACTCATATCTATCCTCAAAATGCTGGTGATTTCTTTGTAATTTGATCAAAAGAATTGGCAAAGACTGCAGAATGTATTGAATAGAATGCTGAGCAACTTGGAATCAGGAAGACCTGGGATCCTAGGGGGCCTCAGACACTTAATAACTATGATTTTGCTCAAGCACTTTGGATCTTTTTGAGCCTTCATTTCCTCATCAGTAAAATTAGAGAGTTGGATTTCAGTTACCTCCAAGATCCCTTCCACTTCAAAATCCATGATCCTGTGAGTGTATCAATTTTAGGAAACTTGGGGTCAAAAGATGATTCATTTGAGGAATTCCTCTCTTTTTTTCTTTTTTTTTTTCTTAAACTAACACCTATTGCCAATAAGATCATAGGATTCCGTGCTGGAAGAAGCCTTGATGATCATCTAGCCTAACCTCTTCCCCCCTCATTTTGCAGATAAGGAAATAGATTAAGTGAGACCTGCCCAAGGATACTCATCTAGAAAGCATCAGAGCCAGACCTCAAACCCAACCCCTTACCTCCAAATATAGTCTCTTTTCCCTGTCCCATATTACTTCTCCTATAGTAGATAAGGATCCAGAAAGGGCTGTTATTAGAGGAAAAGCTAAAAATCCCAACAGTACTTCCAAAAAACAAGCAGCATAATTCTAAAGATAAAGCTAAAATATCTGGGCCTTATTTTTTTTTTCATAAATAGAAACTTAAAGTTTGATAACGAAGGACTTTAAAAAAAAAAACTAGAATCGGTAAAAGGCCACTGTGAGTTTCAGGCAGTAAAATTTTAATGCCATAGGATGCTATATAAATAAAAGTGAGTTGTTAAAAGCAGAAGGTAATGACATTCTTACAGTGCTAGGCTGGGATAAAACAATGAAAAGGCCACTGTAAATAGGATTGTTAACAATCTTAAAACACTAAAATTAGCCTGGTTCATAGGTTTTTTAATGTTCTTTACAGAAATCCCTAGAGAGGCAGCCAGGATCCAGAGTCAAAGCTGACTCACTTTCTGAAAGTAGTTTGTGGGGCCAGTGCCTTTCACTTACTCCCAGGAGAGATAAGGCTTTCCCTGGGCTCTATGGACTCAGTCATTGGGTGATTTCAGTGAAGGCTGGACCCCATATATTTTAGATCTGGGGAAGTGGGAGGTAAATAAATAGCAATCAGTCCTGGGTTCAATTCAGCTCTGGACTTTCTCCCTGTCTAAAGTCAAACGGTCCACCCCCCACCCCAAGCCTATAGCCGAGGTTGGGTCATTATAGAGCAAGAGTTCTTGATCTTATCTTGTGGCCTGGACCATTGGACCCCTTCTCAGAATAATATTTAAAATGTACAAAATTAAATACATAGGATTACTAAGAAATTATATAGAAAGTGTGATTATCAGAATATTAAAGAAACAAGTTGGCTACCCCAAGTGAAGAATCCCTGTATGGTGTGAAGCTAATTGGCCTAGAAGTTAGAGGAATTGGTAGGAGGCCACCGGATAGAGACCCAAAACAACAATAATAACAATCCAGTGGACTGAGAATCCTAGAAAGCTGGGTTCCATCTTAGCTTTACCACTAACTTACAAATCACTTGACCTTTCTGAGCCAGGTTTTCCTCATCTTTTAGTAAAAGAGGGAATTGGACCAAGTAACCTCGAAGTTTCCTCACAACTCTGATCTCTTATGATCTCTATATGACCTTGGCCTCAAAACTGGGCCTAGTTCCCATTCGTTCCTTTGGCATTTGTTTATGTCTGCCCAGTGAGGGTCCACCAAGGCTCCAGTTCCCCCTGCCACCTCTGTGTGTATTGAGGAATAACAAAAGGCAAGGTTGTCAAGGGAATATCAGAGTGTGGGAGGCACACTTCTCTGCTCTGCTACAATTGGATTTATTATCCTGTTACTATCCTTAAAATAGAGCGGGAAATTAAGAAGCTAACAGTGGCTCAGGGAAGATCCATCTCAAGATCCAAAATAAACCATTGAATTGCAGGCCGTGAATCCTGCCCTTCACGTCGAAGCAGTGTGGGAATTACAGGTTGAGTGTCCTCTGCCAGCTTTACCACCCGTCCAGCTTTAGTAGTCTCACTGGGGAAGTCACCTCATTTCTTCCACCCTCAGTTTCCTCACCTCTAAAATGGCCAGACACCCCAAGAAGTTGGGGGTGGGGAAGGCTGGACAAGAGGAGAAACTAAAAGCGCCTCCCGTTATTCAGCCTGGAAAGGTCATGATCAAAGACAAAAAGCTCATAAATGAGAATGAAAGGGAACCATAGAGTTGGGCATCAAATTCCAGACAAGAGAACTCTGGGCTCTCCCCTCCCCCAGCTCAGAAGAGGTGGTTTTAGGACAAAAGGTCAGCTTACTTCACCCAGCCCAGAGTAAACTCTGAACCCTGTCACCCACCCCAAAGGCTAGACTATGTGCAAATATAAGCAGCCTTTAAGTCAGCTTTAGCATTTTTCATCTCCACCTGGTCCATGATTCTATGCTACCTTCCTAGTATTCTCTCATTTGTGTCTCTTCTCTCCCCTGCTGGAGAAGAAATTCTTTTTCTGAATAATAATAGCTTTTATTTCTACTGTGCTTTAAAGTTGCAAAGCTGCATTGCATTGTCATCAAAGGATGTAGGTTCAAAGTCCAGCTCTGCCCCTCAGTACTCTGTGACTTTGGGCAAGACACTTCACCTCTGGGTAACAGTGTCCTCATCTCTAAAATGAAGAGGTTAGACTAGACCTCCCTTGGGGCGGCTAGGTGGCGCAGTGAATACAGCACCAGCCTTGGAGTCAGGAGGACCTGAGTTCAAATCCAGCCTCAGACACTTAACACAAAAACTAGCTGTGTGACCTTGGGCAAGTCACTTAACCCCAACTGCCCTCCCCCTCCCAAAAAAAAAGACTAGACCTCCCTTCTGGCTCTAAAGCCATGATCTTATGACAAGACCTGAGTTTGAATCCAGCCTCAAACACTTAGGAGCCAAGTAAGCTGCAGCAAGTTCCTTCATTCCTCCTTTCCCCCCCCAAAAAAATAAGGAAGTTGGTCAAATAAGGAAGTTTCAGGTCAAAATCTAAATCTGTACATTGTCACAGTAATATTAGTAGGCTATTATCAAGTATGTAGATTTTGCAGAGGAGAAAAGAATCAGAGACAACAAAGATTCAAACCAAATTGACTTGGGCAGCTAGGTGGCACAATGGATGAAGTGCTGGAAGGGACTCGGGAAGACCTGAGTTCAAATGTGGCCTTAGACCCTGACTGTGTACCCCCAGATAAATCACCTAAGCTCTGTTTGCCTCAGTTTCCTCACCTGTCTCCCAGGGCTGTGAGAATAAAATGAGATCATTTATATATCACTGAGGCACAGTGCTTGGCACATAGGAGACACCATTACAATGTTAGCTTTTATTGATGGTGATCACTATGATGCTGTTGCTGGTGCTGGTATGCTTGGAACTCTAAGCCCAGCGCTCTAGATACTGCTGCCCAGTTAACAACTTCCTATAGGCAAGGTCCTGTGAGAATGGGAGTCAGTAAGACTTCTAGTAGGGGAGCTGAGAGTAACCACAGAAGGGAGAAGGGGGTCACAGCAGATCGTGGTTGAGGGATCCAGAATTTATTGACTCAACAGTTTTACCCTGAGAAGCCACCTGGCATTGGAAGGAGGAATTGCCTCTCCTGGAATCTGTATTTGAGCATATTGGATGAAGGGATAGGAAAAAGGTCAGTAAGTGTTGGCTTGTGGGAAGTTCTCTTCCAGGACTCTTGTCTTTGGGGGGACTGGAGGTGAACTGAGAACTACCAGGGGAAACACAGTAAGGTGAGATGAAGGGGAACCATTCTTCTTGACTTGTGGTGGGAGATCCTACTGGAAATTTGCAGCAGAAATGCTCCACTGAAGTAGGATTCTCAGCTGAAAGTATATATTAATGACCAGCAAAGGGAAGGGGGAGGATTTTATCAGAAAGCATGGTGAAATTTCAATAAATTAATAGAGGAAATGTGTAAGTATAGAAGATGTTGTGGGGTGGCTAGGTGGCACAGTGAATAGAGAACCAGCCCTGGAGTCAGGAGGACCTGAGTTCAAATGTGGCCTCAGACACTTAACCACTTACTTGCCATGTGACCTTGGGCAAGTCACTTAATCCCAATTGCCCAGCCTTCCCCTCTCCGAAAGAGAGAGAGAGAGAAGAAGAAAGAAAGAAAGAAAGAAAGAAAGAAAGAAAGGGAAGGAAGGAAAGAAAATATCTCAAAAGGAGGCTGGCAAAGGGAACACTTAAAACTGCCTTACCTACAAATATGATCTCAAAGAAAACCATTTGTCCTTGTAGACTCCTGGAAGGCTTTTGGACAAGCGGAGCAGTGAGGATAGAGGAGCATTAGTGGAATCTTGAACCTCCTTGGATCTCCTTCCCTATTCCATATGTTCAGGGAGGACCTAATATGCTTATGATTTGTAGGATGCAAGTATAAGATGCCCTCCCTGCCCTCAAAAAGCTTTGAGTCTGGTTTAAGAAGCAACATTTACACCCATGAAATAGTTAATTAACACAACCTAGTGTAGGACAAATGCCAAAATGAGTGTGAGCAGACCATAGTGGTTGTGGAAAAAGCAGGAGGAATTAGGGTGGGGATGTGGTCAGGGAAGGCATCCTGGTGGAGGTGGGTCTTGAAATGGCTCTTGAAAGACAGAATTCAAGGAATTTGAGCAGAGAATGGGCCAGAACACTCCAAGCAAGGAAGAAGAAAAACATAAAACCAAGGAAGCTGGAATATGTTGGGCATTTTAGGAGGAGACAATGAGAAAAATCTGCCTGACAAGAACAAGCATTTTGTGTAGGAGGCAGCTGGGTGGATAGAGCACTGAGCCTGGAGTCAAGAAGACCTGAATTCAAATCTAGCCTCAGACACTTACTGTGTGACCCTGGACAAGTCACTTAACCTCTGTCTGCTTTAATCCACTAGAAAAGGAAATGGCAAACTGCTTCAATATCTTTGCCAAGAAAACCCCATGGACACTATTGGCATGCTATAGTCCTTGGGATCACCAAGAGTCGGCCATAACCCAACAATAGTTAGAACAGTAATTCCAAGATAAACTTGGAAAGGGACTATTTGTGGGGGGCTTTGAATGACAAAATTAGTTTGGATCTCAGCTCTTTAGTAGAAAGCTATCGATGGCCTTAGGGAGATTACTCTCCTTTGTAGTCCTCTTCTTCCTCATCCTAGCCAAATAACCTGCTACCTTAGTTAGGAGACCTGGAATCAGGAAAAACTGAGTTCAGATCCTGTGTCACACACATACTGATCAGCTGTGTGACCTTGGGGAAGTCACTTGACCTCATTCCGTAAGAAGAGAATGACAATTGCATCCACCTCCCAGAGCTGCTTGTGAGGATCGAACAGAAAAGTGTTTGCAGACTTGACTGTGCGTGTTGTGACTGTTGAGACATTGCCCAAAGCATGCTGGCCTGAGAAGGTGTTGGTGGTGCCAGGATCGCCCAGTAAGGGGCCTTCCTGCCACAGCAGCACCAGGGATCCTGAGAGTTCCGAGAAGGTTCTTTTCACGGAGAGATAGACAGGACAGGCCGTGCAAAGAGTTGTCAGAGTTTGTCTTCACGCTCCCTTTTTAGCGCCCTCACCCATTTGTTACACACTGACCCGCTCCCTCAGGAATCTGTGCCACCCGCATTCCCTCATCCTTCCCTCTCATCAAAACTGAAAGGACACATGCCCCTTACCCGAGAACCCTGACGTGTTCATGACAGTGAGTCCATCAAATAAACTAATCCCAGCCGATGCATGAACCCTCTCAGGTGGCGCAGTGAGAACCCCCTTAAAACACGGCCACTTGAGGGATTTCAGTAGCTCGGTAAGCTGGGGTAAGGGGAGGGTTAGGGTCAGAAGGATCCTTGAGCGTCTTCAGGTAACATTTGTTCTGCTCCTGCTTACTCTGTCCGGCGATGCGCCATGAGGCTGATATTTGAGCAGACGTCTTTGGCTTGCTACAGAGGGGTTTCCTCTCCTGCAGAGTCCATTCTAGCTCATAAACCATCACATAAGTATATGCTGTGTTTGCACATATGTGTGTATGTATACACATGTGCATATATACATCCCTAATGGAACTCACATTCTGATGGGGGAGACAACATGTAAATAACTAGGCTTTACAAGACATATGGATACCTAAGGTACATATCTTAGATAGGTATCTTGTATAGATATACAGACATTCCTCAGCCCATAAAGCAAATATCCCAATAAAGTGAGTCACGTGAATTTTTTGGTTTTCCAGTGCATATAAAAGTGACATCTACTGTTCTGTTTTATACTGTCATCTATTAAGTGTGAAATAGTATTCTGTCTAAAAACAAGCGCATATCTTAATTTAAAAATATTTTATTAGGTGCAGCTAGGTAGCACAGTGAATAGAGCACCAGCCCTGGAGTCAGGAGGACCTGAGTTCAAATGTGGCCTCAGACACTTAACTTACTAGCTGTGTGACCTTGGGCAAGTCACTTAACCCCAATTGCCCTGCCTGCCACCCTCAAAAAAAATTTTTTTTATTGCTAAAAAAAATACTAACCATTATCTCGCCTTCAGTGAGCTGTAATCTTTTTGGTGGTAGAGTCTTTGATGGCTGCCAACTCATCAGCGGTGATGGTTGTGGTAATTTTTAAAATAAGACAGCTATAATGTTTGTGGCATCTGTTGACTCTTCCTTTCACTTGAACACTTAGAGGCCATTGTAAGGTTATTAAATGACCTAATTTCAATGCTGTATCTCAGGAAATAGGGAGGCCTGAAGAGAGGGAGAGAGATAAGGAGCAGCCCGTGGGTGGAGTGGTCAGCATACACACAGCATCTATCGATTAATTCCCCCATCTTATATGGGCATGGTTCATAGCTCCCCAGGACATTTACCACAGGGACATCAGAGATCACAGATCACCATAACAGACACAATAATAATAAAAAGTGTGAAGTATTGTGAGAATTACCAAAGTATGACATGGAAACACGGTATGAGCACATGCTGTTGGAAAAATGGCACCAGCCGAAGTGCTTGATTCAGGGTTGCCACAAACCTTCCATTTGTAAAAAATGTAGCATCTGTGAAGCGCAGCAAGGCAAAACGTGATAAAACTAGATGTGCCTGTATGAGATGTATGACATATGTCTTGTGTTGCCTTCTCCATCAGAATGTGAACCCCACAAGGACGGGAACCATGTTTTTGTCCTTTGGTTTTTCTATCCCCACTACTTTACATGTGTGACACACAGGAAGCGCTTGTCAACTGACAAACTGATCTCATGCTTCGGCGCTGGATAATGGAGGGCGATAAATCCCCGTTTGTTCTTTCAGCCCTTAGGGGCCTGGTGTTTTAGGTGCTGTGACTCTGACTCCATCGGTTTCTCCAGAACACCCACCTCTAATCCTTGGTGGATATACGGTTATATCCATCTTTTGACCAAGCTAAAATGGGAGCTTGGACTTGTCAACTAGCCCTGATTTAGAACTTTTTACAACTATTATCTCAATTGAACAACCCTAGGGGGTAGATGCTATTATTATCCTCACTTTACAGTTGAGGAAACTGAAGTTAAGTGACTTACCCAGGGTCACACAGCCAGTCCGTATCTGAGTCTGGATTTGAACTTGGGCCTTCCTGATTGCAGACCTGGTGCTTGTCCACTATACCACTAGCTGCCTCACATTTCAGTTTGGAGGCTTCCAAGAATCACTTTGCCAGCCACATTCTGGGGTGCAAGAGGTAGGGGAAGGGAGGAGGAGAGTAAACAAGTGCTTCTGAGTTACATTAATGGAAGGAACCTTCCCCACCGCCACATATGAGGAGAAAAACGTCGGCAGTGTTTAGCATTAGTGTCTGTCGTGTGAACATCTGGCATCCATCATTGAGGCCTGTGTCTCTCCTCTGTCATATTTTATCCCCATCTGTTAGTGGTTTCTTAGCACTGTTTATATAAATCATAACAGCATCCCAGGCAGGAGAGATGAATCATTATTATAGGCTGCTGTTTAGAGGAGAGAGGGGAGAAACACCAGGGTCTGCGAGTGGGGGAAAGGGAAAATCCTCAGTTATCCTTTTCCCGTTCTACAAATGCTTCTTTACTAGACTGTGTGTGGTGCTCTGGGCATCTTGGGGGATGATGGTCTGTTCCATGGAATTAGAACAACTCTTGAAGAAAGTCTACATTTTGGCCAGTGATCACACATTCTTGCTGGGTGACTCTATTAGATAGGAAAAGCGCCCCCCAACCAGCACCTCGGCACTCTTTTTCCCAGCTGTACCCTCCTCAGTTCACCTCAAACTCTCAGAGCTCCTTATCCCACTCATTCTGCTACCACCTAACCTAGCATGACAGCTGCCATACCTCACGTCTCCCAAAGTACCTACAAGAGAACCATTGTTGGCCTGTCTGCTAACAAAAACAAAACGAAACCTAAACCTGGAAGAGAACCTTAGAAGTCTTCTAATCCAACCCTCTCATTTTACTAATGAGGAAAATGGGACCCAGAAAGGTTCGGTGATTTGCCCAAGGCCACAAAGCTAGTTTGATCTGATTTAAACCGTTCATGTTATTTTACAATCTCACCACGTATAGCAAAGTACTATGTCATAAAGATAGAAGATAAGACCATTTCTAATAAGGCACTAATAATTTCAAGGAATTAAATTTAAGTAATATAAGAATCTAGGGTGGGGGGAGGGGAGGTCTACAGACCACTGTGGACTGGGAATGGAATAGTTGAGTCTTGAGTTGAGCCTTAAGTGGAAGCATGGAGGAAGGGTAGAATTTGGGTGGGAGAAGGATTTTGAAACCACAATCGATCTCAGAGCTAGAAGGGACCTCAGAGGCTCATCTTGTTCAATGTCACCTAAACTGGTGGGGAAATTAAATTGTTATTGGTTGACATACTCAGACTCTTCCAGAATTTGAGATATCTCTCAATTCACTCGCTTCATTCCCGTAAGATTCAGTTCAAGGGCTAGAAGACCATCCTTGATGTCCCTAAACTGCTAGTGCAGTCCCTCTTATCCCCCATTAGAATGAAAGCTCCCCAAGAGCAAGAGCCATTTTTTCTTTTTCTTTGTATCCCCAGCATTTGGCACAAGACCCGGCACTCTGGATAGAATGGTGGACTTGGAAGTCGCCTGCTAGCTGTGATCCTGGGCAAATCATTTAATCACTCTTAGATTCACTTTCCTCCTTTGTAAAATGAGGTTAATAAAAGCACCTACCACAGGGTTGTTGTTGAGCTTAAATGAGCTGATGTATGTGAAGTGCTTTGCAAATCTCTTTTCTTTACAAACACCAGCTATCGGTAGTAGTCGTAGTCATGGTGGCGGTGGTAGTGGCAGTAATAGTAGCTAGCATTTATGTAGCTCTTTAAAATTTGCAAAACATTTCACATATTATCTTATCTTATCCTAACAGGAATCTGGTAAATCAGTGTTTAATAAACACTTGCTGCCTGACTGATTCTCAGCTCTTCTCCTTTGTTCTTCTTATATCTTTTCAGAAAATTCTACTATATTACGCTGCTGAGAGATCCCGTGTCCCGCTACCTCAGTGAGTGGCGGCATGTTCAGCGCGGGGCCACCTGGAAGACCTCGCTGCACATGTGTGATGGGCGGACCCCGACGCCCGAGGAGCTGCCCCCATGTTATGAAGGCACAGACTGGTCAGGCTGCACCCTGCAGGAGTTCATGGACTGCCCCTACAACCTGGCCAACAACCGCCAGGTAAGGATGCTGGCTGACCTGAGCCTGGTGGGCTGCTACAACATGTCCTTCATCCCTGAGAACAAGCGGGCGCAGGTCCTTCTGGAGAGCGCCAAGAAGAACCTCCGGGACATGGCCTTCTTCGGCCTGACGGAATTCCAGAGGAAGACCCAGTACCTGTTTGAAAGGACTTTCAACCTGAAGTTCATCCGGCCCTTCATGCAGTACAACAGCACCCGGGCCGGTGGCGTGGAGGCGGACGGCGAGACCATCCGGAGGATCGAGGAGCTGAATGACCTAGACGTGCAGCTCTATGACTATGCCAAGGACCTCTTCCAGCAACGGTACCAGTACAAGCGGCAGCTGGAGAGGATGGAGCAGAGGATTAAAAATCGAGAGGAGAGACTTCTCCACAGGTCCAACGAGGCCCTTCCCAAGGAAGAGGCAGAGGAGCAGGGACGTTTGCCCACTGAAGACTACATGAGCCATATTATAGAGAAGTGGTAGCCCAGGGGAGCCTTTTCTACTTGACAGAACCCGAGAATTCTCACAGGGGGGATCATATGGTTGTGTGACAGAAACCCACAAAACTTTATTTAAAAAATCCCAAATCTGTTTAACAGAAGGTAGATGTGTCTGAAAAATACACAACAGGGAGGGGGAAGAGAGGGAGTGGGGAAGTGTGGCTTTTTACTGTTTCTACAAGGCCAGACGCTCTTTCAAAAATAAATAAAGGAAAATTTTAAATGGGTCACAGCCAACTTGTACTTAACACAGAACCACCAAGTCAGCTCCCCAACCTGAGGTCCAGGACTGCACAAATGGTTTGTGCCCCCAGCTCAGAAGAGGGTCACATTCCTTTGCATCCGTGCTCTGAGCCTCCAGGCCAGTGGGAGAGAAGGCGGTGGTTGCTTTTAGAAAAGAAGAAGAAAGTAGAGGGGATGGGATGACTTGGCTACCAGTCCATCATCTAACCACAGAAAGCAGCAGTGCTCAGGTTTATATCCCCACAAAGGAAAATAAAGTCAAATAAAGCCAATTAAGGGAGGGCTGCAAGCATGAGGGGGAATACAGGGGACTTTAAAGCTGTCTAGGATACACCCCATGCTAAGGGGCCCTGATCACTTCACCTATCAACTAAGAGTCCTCTTCAGAGCACAGGAAAGAGAAACCAAATTTGATTCCATATAGAATTGGTAATATTTATGCGCACGCACAGACACACACATACATACGTCATCCTTTCCCTTCTCCAGGTACAGTCCATGTAGCCTTAAAAAAGGTCAAAACACCAGTGTTTTGTTTTGATTTATTTTAATACATCGGGCAGATTCTTCCCATAAAACATGGGGACCATCTCACACAAAAGCCTGAAGAGACTATCTGGACCCAGACAGAAACCATCACCCATGCCTTTATTACCTGTGAGCATCTGAAATATTTGTGAGGGCGGGTGCCTTTGTTTATTCAGGAAAACACAATTACTTCTTTTGAATTACCTTAAGAAGTTTTTTGGGTTTTTTTCCCCTGCACTTGCCCTCCTTTAGACCATCCCTAGCTTTCAAGGTTTGCCTGAAGACTAAACAGCCTCTTTACTTAGAGAATAACCCAACAGGAGAACCACAGGAAGAAGGAAAATGACAAGCAATGGGTCTTTGGCTTGAGTCCTGCTGGCCCCAACTGCCATTTCAAATCGTTTTCCCCCCAAGGAGGAGTCAGATTTCATTCTCCTACTTGATATCAGAATCTGTAACTGGAGCTGATTCCTGTCAATAGGGGACCAGCAATAGATTCCTGCCCATTTCCAGCTATCTTATTCCACATTCTTCAAAACACTTAGGTATCTTTGCTGCTCAACTCTGCACTTATGTATTGAAGCGGTAATTATTTGGGGTAGGGAGATAATTTAAGTATTAGATTTTATTAATCACCCCCTGGAACTGAACCATTATGGAGGATAGTAATTAAAGGAAGGCAGATGTATGTTTCAAAGGTGTGAGCATGTCTGTGATATAAGAAAGGGGCCCTGAGAGTTAGGTCACTGAGGTATTTTTACCCAGCACCTCTTACTCCCCAAGGCCAGCCGGCACCATGTCCTGCTTTTATCCCTGGAATCTGTGGCTTCAGAGGGTATCATCAGAGGGTGCCCAACTGGCTTAAATGGAATCTCCGTCCAGCACCCCCATCAAACAGTTACATGGAACCACTTGGCCAGTGGAGATGTTACTGCCTGAATGGACAACACAGAGCAGGAACGAGGTCAGTCACCTGCACAGGATGGAAGCATCCCCTGAGTGGGCATAACACTCTGGAAAAGACCTTATGGGAGCCCTCCTAAACTTCCCTCATGTTTGGAGAGTTGCTAAAGGATTCAGGATGTGACCCCAGTCAAAAACTCTACCCCAAGCCTCAAACTCCAGTTACTTTCACATTGCTTATTTGTCTATGGCCTCCATAGATAAATGGAGTAAAACCTCGGTTAACAAAAATAAAAGTTTTCTAAAGCCTCAGTTAATGACAACTCAGATAGAGGACCCTCAGTTAACCAGAATTCTTTTGTGGGATGGGGAGGAAGGGAAGGACAGTGGCTGCCATTCGACTTTAGATGAAAGAAATGCAAACCACAAGGAAAGATGCTGGTGCAAAGGACTTAGTCAAGAAAATAATTTCCAAGGGCTGTCCTGAGCACATTCTGAATTCAGCCCAATTCCCCTACACTGTCTCTCTCTCGACACCAAGCAATTAGCGTGGATGTTCAGGACAATATCCTTGAGGCCTTATGAGACCCTCAGTCAGGAAAGAAGGATTCCATTAAGTCATCCACACACTTCTGCATGAGGCAGGAAGAGGAGGGGACTCTGGTATTTTAGAGAGTGTTTCACCCACCGAGGCTGGTACTGAAAAGGGGTTTATAGCTAAGAAGTTCAACTAAGCAGAAACTCCAGAGGCAGAGGATTTTGCTCTCAGCTTCTAGAAATCCTGGACTGGTTTTAAAGGGCTGCCCTTCAGTTTAGTTAAGCACCTCCCTTACAGATTCCAGTGTGATCCTTTGGCCCCTGGTGTGGGTCTTGCTTTCTGATGAATACATTTTAGAGCCATTTTTCCCATCCATTAAACCTTTTCACAGTTATCTCCACCCACCTTTCCAATCCACTGGCCAAGCCCCCAAGGCAGCATTGCTCCCTAAATCTCGGGTGGGTCGTACCCTCGGTATCTTCTCTTCCTTCATCCTTCTTGTATCCTTTCACTCTCTTCCCTACTTCCTCTCTCACTCTTTTCCTCTTCCTTCCTTTCTTCTCCTTTATCCCACATTTTGTTTCCAGGTCTCCATTTGCCATTGTTTCCCTCCCTGTTCTTTTCACTTCTTTCCCACCCCCATATTTCTTTTCCTCTCCTTTTTTCTTCTCTTAGCCATTCTCCAACTTCCTTTTATCTCCTTCTCCCCAGATTTGCTAGCTTCTCCGGTCACACTATAAAGTGAAGGGTTGGAAAGGAAGCGTTGTTGAAGAAAAGGGATTCTTTCACAGAATAATAATACCCTAGCTCTATGGAGTGACCCAGTGTCAGAATCCAAAACCAGGCTCCCCCCTGCCTCTCCCCAGCAACCCTGGGAGACTGATTAGGCAATCCATTCTAACCTGAACTTCACTCAAGTGGATGTTCTCCCTCAGCCTGAGATGTCGCCTCCGTTTCCTAGCAGAACCTACCATTGAACAGTCCAACCCTTCAACCAAATGATCCAGGACATGCCCTCTGTGTCACAGTGGCATCAGCAGCTCTGAAGAACCCCTAGGCCTCTCTCACTCTGCAGAAGCTTCCCAGCACTAGACAGGGCTTTGAAGGTCTTGCTGTCTAGGTTTGTGCCAAGCAGACTGCCTCTTCACCCCTTCTTTCCTGGAAGCACGGCAGAGTTTCCAGAACAGGTTGTGACAACAGCCTCTGGAGGGGAATAAAAATACTGTGGCTATATTTAGCTATTCCAGGTGCTTTCACATCTATTAAGTGATCCTCATGACCCTGCTGTGAAGTTAGTATTTTTATCTTCTTTTGAGAAATGATGCAATTGAGGGAGGCCTAGAGAGGTGTAAGTGACTGGCCCAGGATCACATAGTGAGTCAGAGGCAGAACCTCACCAGGAGAACTCCTGAGAGGAAGACCAGGTACAAGCTTCTATCTCAAGGTGTGTTAGTAAGGACCTTTCTTAGCCCAGCTTTCACTAGGACATCTAGGTTAAACAAAGGAAGAGGAAGAAGCTTTTTTTTTTCCCTGGTTTGATTTCTTGCTTTAGTACAGCATGTCCTGGTATCTGGGCTTTATTTCCTTATACACAAGGGACTGAAGAGGAATCAAGCACCAGATGGGATGGGCTGCTAGCTTGTATGCCATGGCAGAAAGCAGCTCATTGGGAGGCTTGCCTTCCTTGCCCATTTCTGCCAACCTAATTAAAAATGCACATCATAAACTGGGTACATCACATAGACAGATGATTGGGTGGGTGCTGGTTACATGCCTGGGGGGATACAGATTATGTGCTTGGGGGTGCATGTCATGTGCAAGAAATTAAGGTGATTCTGTGGGTGAATTTAGTAGAGTTGGCCCTTTTAAATGACAAACCAGTAATCAGTGGTTTAGCTTTGAAAATCTTAATGGAGAATTTCTCTAATCAAAATGATCAGCTGTGGTTCGGAAGAGTGACAAGGATCTCTCACCAGGATTAGTGTGGGCTGTAGAGCCCACTGCTCCTTCCCTTGGTATCACTCCCACATGCAGGAAGGGACTTCCATTTGCCAGGCGCACTGGCCTGAGTATATATACTATGGAAGGATGCAGCCACATTCCTCTCTTGTAATTCTCTTTGCACCAAGCCTGGCACTCCCTCGGCGGACTGAATCAAGAGACCTGCACTCTGAAAGGCTGGGAGCACATGATTTGTTTTGTACATATTGAAATATGCTTTAACTTATTTTTAATTGCCCCAATCCCCCTCGAAGTGATGCTTTTTCTGTTTCTTCGTTTGCATTTGGAAGTTTTAAAAAAAGTCCTTTTATTCTTTTCGTCACTATTTCGGGTGCCCGTGAGGCAGAGCAAACCCCGCAGCTGCCAATGACCGTCCTCGAATTTTCGGTTCACGCCGTTGGCTTTTGATTGAAGGTATCACTTGTACTCCTTTCATTTCTGCATCATTTTGGAAACAGAAAGGATGATCCAGTGGGGAAGGGGAATTCCCCCTTTCAGTTGCCCTTTCTGTTGACTTTATGTGCCAGGGAACTCATGAGGGGAGAGGGAGGAGGGGTGTTGCTGAGAGGGCAAACTCAAAAATCCAGTAAGTTCAAAAAATCAGTCCCTGGTCCGGCCCCAACCTAGGCCCAGCAGACCCAGCTGCTCCCCTGGAGCTAAGAAAAAGCAAAGCCAGGGTTTTCTGAGCAATGAGTCTGTGACATTTTCAGTTTTAACTTGAGCCCAGTAACATTTAAAGCTTTTATTTATTTATAGCTTCTTAACAAAAAAAAAAGAAAAAGTTGTGTTCATTGAGAAGGAATTGTTTGGTTATTCGTATAAGAAAATGGTTCAACCAAAAAAAAAATAATCTTCTAATTGTTTTTGTCTAGGTCAAGAATGAATGTTAGCAAATAAAATAAATCTTCAAATTGAGCCCTGGCTGCAGTGTCGTCTGTCATTCCTGTTCTGTCGTTCATAGCCGCAGTGCTCTGCAAGTCTGGCTGTGATTGTGCAATGTTTGTGTTGTGTTGTTGTTAGTAGTGTCCAACTCTTCGTGACCCCATTTGGATTTTTCTTGGCAAAGATACTGGAGTGGTTTGCTATTTCCTTCTCCAGCTCATTTTACAGATGAGGAAACTGAGGCAAACAGGGTTAAGTGACTTGCCCAGGGTCACATAGCTAGTTGTATATCTGAGGTTGGATTTGAACTTGGGTCCTGACTCCAGGGCCAGGGAGGGCTCTATCCACTGCACCTTCCCAGCACTTTTTAGGTTTGGATTTGCAAGACCAGCATTCTTGAGGCTGTATCTTTAGGCATATTCCTTTGGTCAACACCTATACGGTGATACCCAAACTGAGGCCTGAAGTCCAAACAGATAGTTTTCCCTATAAGGGTGAATAACAGAGAATATAGCACTTTCCATTAAATACCCCGATTTCAAGATTAAAGTGTCAAGCACGACACTGATGAATCATTAATTACTATATTCGACATTCTCTCTGCTTTCACTGCCCCACCCCTCCACCCCATTGCCTTCTGGTAGTAGATCTAGCTCCCCAAAACTTAACTCAAAGAGGTTACTAGAATGTGTGTTTAGAATCGCTTAAAGATGTGTATCTTGGGGCGGCTAGGTGGTGCAGTGAATAGAGCACCAGCCCTGGAGTCAGGAGGACCTGAGTTCAAATACGACCTCAGACACAACACAAAAACTCACTTAATCCCAACTGCCCTCCAAAAAGCAAAAAAAAAAAAAAATTAAAGATGTGTATCTAGTCCAGCCTGCCCAGCACTTCTCAGTCATCTGATTTGTCCAGTGACTCAGAAGGCTTCAGTCATTACCAGTTCAGTTAACTAAGCTGTTTTCCGCTATTGTTAATTGTTTCGTTGGTTCTCTAACTCAGTCGAAGCATTCTCACCTGATAAAAGTGAGGGCATATCAGGGCCGAGAACATCTTTGTTAATTGGGTTTGGGGAGTCTGAAACCCCACCCCCGGCTTAACACTTACCATCTTCCAGCAAATCCATTGGAATACATTTGGCAAAGTCCAAAGTCCCAAATCAATCAGCCAGTATTTATTAAACCCCCTACTATGTGCTGGAGAGCTCTCTAGGGTATACACATTTTTGTTTTTGAATGTCATCTCCAGGGCCTCATACAAAAGAATCTTTAAGGCGCAGCTCATGAAGAGATTGGGATATGAATATTCAAGAAATAAAACATCAAAGGTCTTCGACCCATCCCAAAAGCAAAAAAAATCAAGCCTCCCATCTCAGAACAAGACTGAGAAAGGAGATTTGATTTTCTTGCTTATCACCCCCTCACCCTTTATTGAAACATCAAAGAGTCCCAGGTAAAAAATCTTCCACGAGAGAATGGAGAAATGGACAAAACATCTCCAGACATCCCTTTCATACACAGAGCACCCTCAAATATACCCAGGAGACCTTTTCTCTCATAAGGCAATCTCACTGGAGAGCCAGTCATAAATCTTCTCTGAGTCATTGTATGGTAGGTCACCTGAAATTTCTCCCAGTGGAGTCCTGCCAATTCACAGGCCCATCCAAAGGAAGGTTCTAATTCTCACCTTACATAGGTTTACTTAAAACGAAGACAAACTCAGCAAAACTCTCCAGGAGACTGCACCTCCCACAAAGGAATTTGATACCTAGAATTGATTGAGGTTTTTAGGCCCCACAGGAAAAGAAAAGATTAAAAAGAAAAAACGTCCTATGGACCAACAGTCCATAGGGCTTTCAAGTAAGCTTTCTGGACTCATTCACAAATAAAGCAAGAGTCTAAGATGGCTTAAAAAAATATGGACATTTATGAACTATCATAATGGGTGGTACTAATATTTTTTTTTTAAAGCAATCGGGGTTAAGTAACTTGCTCAAGGTTACACGGCCAGTTATTTCTGGGTGTGGTGCTGAGTATCTGAGCCCGGATTTGATCCAGGTCATCCCAACACTGGAGCCGGTGCTCTTACTCACTGAGCCACCTGGCCACCCCTAAGCAATTGGGGTTAAGTAACTTGCTCAAGGCCACACGGCCAGGTGTTTCTGGGTGGGTGCCAAGCGTCTGAGCCCAGGACTCGATCTCCAGGTCCCCTCAACACTGGAGCCGGTGCTCCCACCCTCCGCGCCACCTGGCCGCCCCGGTACTAATATTTTGAGAATGCAAAATCGATACAGCTTTTAGCTTTCATATTCCTAAGTATAAGGTTATATAACACATTTCTACATTAACCAGCAAAGATTGTCACCTTGAAACTAGGCTTTTTTGTAAGTAAGCAATGGAAAATAGACTGTCCAATTAGAGGGAGAAAATTTGCTAGTTTTTTTTTCTTTTTTTCCCTAGTGGATCCTAAAATCTAAGATTGCCAATAATTCTAGTCCTGGGTAGCAGATTTCCAGTGGATCCCTAAAAATTAAAAGAGCCTAGGGCTTATCAGAGGCAAGGCCTTCGCAATATAACACCTTCAGAAATAATAGAAGTATATCCCTTATTCTCAAAATGCAAATAAAGAGATGAACCAGCTCTTAAGACAAGATAGAAGCCAGGAAAGAGCAGGCCAGACTCCATTTATATTCCAATAAGTACCCGAGGTCACTGTTACCATGAGACTGAAAACTTAGAACTTTGGAAGTCTCTCATTTGTTCTCTTCCTCATAGGTTTCCTAAGAGTTACTGTTCAATTCAATGAATATTTGTTAAATGCCATTAAAAAAGCTTTTGAATAATCTGAAAAAAGAAAAAGCAATTTTTTTCACTGCCTCCTCTTTTGAATGTTTCCATTTAACTCCTCAGAAATATTTTTACATTTGGACACATTAAATTCAGTCTTTAAGATGTCTGAGAAAATTGAGTTTTTCATCTCCTAAATTATAATTTTTTACAAAAGTAATAATAGCAATAGCTAGCATTTATATAGTCCACTTTAAAGCTGGCAAAAGACTTTACATATATTATCTCAGATGAGCCTCCCAACAATCACTAATAATTACATATCACTTTGCAATTTATACAGCGTTAGACATCTATTAATCTCATATGCTGTCACCCTGCCCTGCCCCTCATGACCCTGTGAAACAGTCCAAATTCTTTTATCCTCAAATGACAGATGGGAAACTAGAGCTCAGACAGGTAGACTGCCTTGACCCATGTCAGACAATGACAGAGATGTGGAATGCCAGCCCTGGTCCTCGACCCCAAATCCAGTGCTAATACTCTTTCTAAACCCACACCAGTTTGTCCCCAAGGGTTCTGCCGTTTTGAAGAATCCTGGAGGGCCACTGATCATAGAAAACATCTGTGGCAATGGGACAGCACTGATTTGCAGCCAGATGCTAAAAGCCAGAGTTCTGTGTTCAGTCCCCCGTGGGTCAGTACACTCTTCCTAATTCTAGGGGTCTCCTAAGTCTCAGACCTTTGATCATGAGAAGGCTTCTGCCAGCATTAGATGGCTTGGCTGAAAGTACATCCTAAGATTGGAAAGAACATTCCCTACTTAGACCAAGAGATGTCCCCTTCTTGCACAAAGAATTCCATTAGGATTATTTGCAGAGGCCAATGTGTGCCGCCTCCTTCTGGTACCTCCTGATTTTCTCCCTTTCAGATTACTGTGAATTAATTTCAACCAAGATGTTAGCTGATAATAGGGGATAGGATTTAAGAGGCCTTAATGATCATCTAATCCAATCTCTTCCTTTCATAGGAAGGAAACAAGCATTTATTTAAAAAAAAAAACCTACTATGTGGCAGGCACTGTGCTAATAAGCACTTTACAAATACCATCTTGTTTTATCCTCACAACAACCCAAGGAGGTATAATATGCTATTATTATCTCCGGTTTACTGGGGGGAGGGGGGGTTAATTGAAGGTAATTGAAAATTGAGGTAAACCTTGGTTGGGATCACACTCTGAGGGCAGGATTTGAACTGAGGCCTTCCTGACTCCAGGTGCAGTATTCTCTACACTGTCACCCAGCGGCCTCACAAAGAGGTATTTATTCATTCTCAGGTATGGCCAATGTGTTTGTTTTACTTACCTATATTTCTTTGTTACATGGGAATTTTCTTTTGGAGAGAAAGCACTCATTGGGAAATGAGTGATTAAAAGAAAAACAATGATAAAACAGTTTTTTAAACTGGTACTTTCAGGTCAACTACTCGTAACAGAAATTTTTGGGGTGAATGGAGGGTTTCTTAGCACCTCCTCAAATCATGGCATTACAATAGTAGCTTTCAATTTCCAGCATTTTAAATTTAATTTTCTCATTTGATCCTCACGGCCATTCTGTGAGATAAAGAACATTATTATCCCCATTTTGCATATAGGGAAACTGAGGCTTAGGCTAGGTGACTTGGCCAAGGTCCTAGGACACAAAAGTAGTAAGTAATTAGAGTTGGGCTTCAAAGCCAGGTCCCTTCTGACTCCACGTCCAGTATACCTCCCACTCCACCAGAATAAAGGTGGCCCTACCCAACACTAATACCCCCAAAAAAGACCATGGTCATTTCCAAGAAAATATTACTTGAAATGATGAAGAAATCACTCCCTGGACAGCAAGGAGCAGCTACAGCCACCAGATTCCCAAAGCCCCTTCCCTAAAGTGTTTCCTTCTTTAAGTGCTGCAAACTTTAAATGCAACTTTATTTCTTTATTTATTTTATTATTTTTTAAGATGTAATCTTTTTTTCCACTTTCATATTATTTTTTATTTATTTTATTTTCTTATTTTTTAAGATGTAATCTTTTTTTTTTCACTTAGATTTTTTTCCCCAATTACATGTAAAGATAAGTTTTGGGGGCACCTAGGTGGTGCAGTGAATAGAGCACTGGCCCTGGAGTCCAGAGGTTCCGAGTTCAAATCCGGCCTCAGACTCTTAACACTTACTAGCTGTGTCACCTTGGGCAAGTCACTTAACCCCAATTCTTCTGTTGCCTTCCCCCCTCCAAAAAGCAAAAAAAAAAAAAAGGATGTTTTCAACATTCATTTTTGTAAGATTTGGGGTTCCAAATTTTTCTCCTTTCCCTCCCCACCCCCAAAACAGCAAGCAATCTGATATAGGTTACACATGTACAATCATGCTAAACATATTTTCACATTAGTCATGTTGGAAACACAACTTTAAATAAAATCAAGTTTCATACGACAAGGGAATTGTTTTGAAACTATCTCACTTTTCCTAGGGGTCAGTTCGGGCCATTGCCCCGTTCTGTCGGATAAAGGATATTTTTGCCTGAATTATCCATTTCCTGATTCTCTACCTCAGTTCTCAAGAATTACTTCACAGCTTTTAAAAAATATACAGCATCCCAAAAGTCTTAGTGCAGTTTGAAGCTATTAGCTGTTCATTTATGCTATTAGATTAAAACTGCACTGAGACTTTTTGGGACACCCTGTATTGTCTCCTTTGGGCTTCTCAACAGTACTACAAAGTAAGAAAGGCAGATACTCCTGTTCCCGTCCTATAGAAGAAGAAACAGGGTCAGAAGCAACAGTGGGTGTTTAGAACCTGGATGAGGAAAATGTGAAAGATTTCGAGACAGAAGGGTGCTTCTAGATGCTGTAGTCCAGAATTCCTTGTGAGGAAAAGGAGGGCCAGAAGGAGGACACGGGGTCAAAAGATCTGGAATCAAATCCTATGTCTGGTGCTTATTATGCATGTAATCTTGAAGGACTCTGCTTCCTCCTCTGTAAAATGGGGTGGGGATGTGAATTCAATGGCCTCTGAGCTTCTTATGATTCTGTGACTTGCCCAAGGTCACAAAGGTAATAAGTGGCAGAATCAGGCCTTATATCCAGGTCTACCTCTAACCCTCTCTAGTCTACAGTGATGCCCCAAATGGATAAACAGTTTGGCCTTCCCCCAGGGGTGTGCTGGTTAATGTTTAACAACTATTGCTGGGGGAGTGGGGACAGGGATGTACACAGGATACATTTTTAAGTTTAATCTGCATTATTAACACTTTCTTCAACCAATAATCAATAAAACAATAAACCAAGCCCTGATTTCTAGCATTTGATGTATCCAAGGTATAAATGTTCTCACTGAAAACCAAACAATTGGTTCTTTCAAGCACCACAGGCCTGCCCTACACACAGGGGCTTTCTCCATAGCGAGGTTTTAGCAGGAAGGCCCCAACTCCCAAATAACTTCCCCTTATCTGTAGCAGATGTCTGAAATTCCGCTGTTATTGCACACGTTACCCAGCCTACATCTTTGATCCCTATTAAAATACAAATCCCAGAGTCACATAGGCCTTTAGGCCGTTCTCAGTCATTAACACCTCAGGACCAAGGCCTCAGATCCTTTCCAAGCAACAAGTCGAGCTGGAGAGAAAGAAAAATTTGCTGAAATCCCTTCAGCCAGAGCCAGCGTCTTTCATTTCACAATGAGATGAGACTTTAGAAGACAGACAGACACCTCTGAGAGAGGAAACAGTGTCCTGCATTCAGCCTGTGCTAACGTGCAGATGACCTCTTAGGTACCTTTTACCTTTAAGCTCTGCCGTCCTAATTCAGATACTCTATCACATACTTTGCTGAGAATAACAAGCACAAGGGACTGAGCGACTAAAGGGGTGGGAGTTAAGGAGCAGAAGAAACCTTGGAATGGTGGAAGAGGGAGGTGGAGGCACAGGGGTGCTGGTTTAACAATGGGCTCTCCGGTGGGAAAATATATTATAGGACACACTTTTAAATTTAATCTGTATCATCGTTTTCTCCATGAAGAGACAATCAACAAAGTCAAAATAATCAACAAAACAATAAATCAAGCCCTTGTCAATTTCTGAGGCAGAAATGCTCATACTGAAAATTTAACAATCAGCTTAGCTCTTGGAGCCCATTCCAGCTAACTCTAGAACACCACTGGTTAGGCCTGAAAACCAATTAAACTTAATCCAGCAAATACATATTGAGCTCCTATTGTGTGCAAGTAAGAGTGGCATCACTTAAATTTCCCCTACCTCTCCCAGAGAGCCATCCCAAATGACAAAGAATGTTTTAAGATCAAAAGAGGAAGATGGAAAGAAAATAAATCACCAAAACTCATCAATACATTGGGAAAAAAAATCTAAACATAAATACTGTGTTCCTCTGCTGTGGACTTTTCATCTCTGCGAAGGGGTAGGGGGGGAGATATCTTCTCATATGTCTTCTTGGGACCCTTTACTGAGCACCTCCTGTGTTCAAGGCACAACCAACGCACAAGACATAATGCTTGCCCTGGAGCTCCCCATAGTCAACGAGGGAGGGGTTTTGCCCATGTGTTTCCCATAGCCTAGCCTCTTGACCCATCTGTGAATGCATTGGCTAGTCTGAAAGCCACTGCTTGCAAGAAACCATGACATCACCAGCTGGGCTCTCAGGGTGTCTGCCTCCTCCGGGCCTCCCAGTTAGCCTTGGCTGCCTCTCAGAACAGCTGAGTCAGTAACATATTCCCCCAAATTCCTTCCCCACCAAATAAATCCCAGAGGGCAAGTCTGACTCTGCCCTCTGCAGCTAAAGACGGATGAAGATGAATGGTTATCAGTGAGCCCTCCAAAGCAGGAACTTGTAGCTCATTTTGCTTTTGCCCTTCCCACCGAAGACATTCTCCTGGGCAGCTGTGATGGGATCCAGATGTGTCTGTTGCAACCAAATATCAATGTTAAATAATTCACACACACTTCATGCTGCTCTGAATGTCCTGACGGCCATTAGACTGTAATTGAGACATCTCTCCCTTCATCCAACTAAGTCTCCATTGGGCCATAAATAGTAAGGGAACTCTATCTGGCTGGCCAGGGTGAATTGGAGCTGGATACTTGAAACTTGATTAGCGGGGTGAGTCACAGTCACCAGCATTCAGGTGTTTCCCATGACAGGGGCCTATAAGCTTTCTGCTCTTTCAGGAATGTGAGGGGGAGGGCAGAGGGCCAAATAACCTCTGCCTCTAGGTAAGCTTACAGTGGGATGTGAGCCAGTCATTGGCTTGACCCAAAGAGCCAAGAAGGTCCTTCTTCTATGGGCCATGTCTCCAAAGTGGGGAGGCTTTGTGCTGGCCTTCAAGAGTATATGTTGGTGGGATGACTTATATGAACTGATACAAAGTAGAATAATATACACAATAACTTCTATAAGGTAAACGAGGGTCAGCTAGGTAGTGCAGTGAGTAGAGCACCGGCCCTGGAGTCAGGAGGACCTGAGTTCAAATTGAGCCTCAGACGCTTGATACACATACTAGCTGTGTGACCTTGGGCAAGTCATTTAACCCCAACTACCTTGCCTTCTCCCCTCCAAAAATTTCTTTTTAAAAATAAGGTAAATGAAAAGAACAATACAATGAAGCCAAGTGGTGAGTTAATATAATAACCAATCTTGGTCCTAGAATAGAGATAAGGGAGTACTTACTTCTCTTCTTATAGTAGAGAGATGGGGGACCATGGTCCGGTATGGTCATTATAGCAGTTGGTTTTAATTGCTTAAGTTGGGGGGAGGGAAGAGTGTTGCAAGACAGGGTTAATTTGGAATGGGTAGGGGAAGCTTTGGGGGAAGACATTGGGAAATGACCATGATGTAAAAACAAAAAGCCATGAGTAAAAGTTATTTTCAAATGAATGTCAGCAAATAAATGCATGATACTTTTAAAAATAAGTAAATAAAAGCATATGTTGGCCAGGGACCACTCCACCCTGGATTTACTCTGCAATCCTATGTGAAACCGAGCCACATTTTCCTGCAGAATGAACAGGGGACTAGCCCTAGGAACAGATTTCAGGCCTGATTTCAGAAGTACCCTCCTTTCCTCAAAATAATTTCCCCACCCAACTCAGTGATGCCTGAAATTCTTCCTGTAGAACCTCATCCTTCATCTGTAGGAAACCATTAATAAAGGACAAATGTCCTTAAACCTCTTTAATGATATCAAGCATTTAAATATTACTTTCAGATCTGCAAGGCACTTTACAAATATTCTGTCATTTGATCGTCACAAGAGCTGTGGGAGGTAGGTCTTCTTATTCTCTCCATTTCCCAGATGACAAAACTGAAGCAAACGAAAGTTTAAGGACTTGCCCTACGTAGTTGTCCCAAGAAGTGTGGAGTTGAATAAAAACCACTACCCTCTGACCTGAGTTCCACTTCTGCTTCTTTCTCTTTCTAATTGGTTGCCTGTGAACAAGTCACCTAATATCTCTGAGTCTCAGTTTCTCCATCTGTGAAATGTTTATATATATATATATATATATATATATATATATATATATATATATAT
>NW_027187273.1:802599-811917 GCF_028583685.1 Petaurus breviceps papuanus | reverse complement strand
TATATATATATATATATATATATATATATATATATATATATATATATCCCACCTATATATAGATCTAGATATATATGAGTTATTATCATTGCAACATTGCACACAGAAGGGAACTTCTTCTCAGAAAACTTAACCCCAACATTGGTTAGCTAGGTGGTCCAGTAGTTAGAGTGCTAGGGGGGAAGTCAGCAAGATTCATCTTTGTGAATTCAGATTTGGCCCCAGACACTCACTAGCTGCATGACCCTGGGCAAATCATTTACCCTTGTTTGTTTCAGTTTCCTCATCTGTAAAATAAACTTGGAGAAGGAAATGGCAAGCCACTTCATTATCTTTGCCAAGAAAATCCCAAATTGGGTCATGGAAATTGAAAAATAATTTAACCCCAGAATTATTATCTATATGCATGAGAATAAAAGCTGAACTATATTGCACTATATAGATTTGCAAAGCACTTAACAGACTTTTTCTCAAAACAATCCTATAGGATGGGTATTGTTATTTTTCTCACTCCCATTCTTTCCTTAGAAAACAAAGATCTGAAAAGATTGAATGTCTTGCCTAGGGTCACAGAGACGGTATGATTTGGAGTCAGGAAACCTGGTTTCTCATCGCAGCTCTTCTCCTTTTGATCTATGCACCTCTGGACATGTGTTCTCACTGTTCTGGGTCTCAGTTCCCTCATCTGTGAAATGAAGAAGTTGTAATCAGTGTTGCTTCTGGCCCTACTATGGTACAATCATAAATGTCCGAGGCCTATTTGAACCTTTCTTTTCCTGACTCACTACATCCCACTATATTGGGACGAGGGTGGGGAGAGTGCAGCAGGGTCTTCACTTTACAGAAGGATTCACCACCAGGGTCCTGTCAGTTAGAAGCCCAAGCTTAGTGCTTAGAGGTGTTTGCTTACAGACTATTAACTACTTGACTGAAAGGCTAAGGGAAGAAGGGATTTGCTATGCAAACATGATTTGCACATAGCTCTCCGAAAGAGGAAGCCTTCCACTAGGCAAAGTCCTACTGTCTTAACTGTAGGCTCCTCAACTCAAAAAGGACATGAAAAACACAGAAGACAATCATGGAATGGGGAAGTAGAATGGATATATAACCAAGAGGAGAATCATGTTTCGTAGTTAATATACAGCAATCTGGGCAAGAGGAGACTTTCAAGGAGAAAATGTGCAGATGGTTTTGCAGCTCAAGAAAAGGACAAATTTAGAGTAGTAACTAGGGTGGGGCTTTTTTCCCAGGGCAATAGCTACATAGAAACAACTGACCATAGCCTTTAGTTAGCAAAAATAGTTAAAATTAGAAAGCTACCAGCTGGCCTGCTTCTGCCCTCCCTTTGCCATACCCAGGTGTGTTTCTGCCCAGCTCAGTCCTAAACTACACCACTATCCCTACACTCACATATCCTGAATTATTGCCCAGCAAAGTCATGAGGGACTCCTTCTTCCCCCTCCACAGAGCACTGTGTCCCATGTTCTCTCCACTGCTACCTCCAACTGAATTGTCTTAGACTGATTGGAGGGCGTGTATATTGCTACTTGCCCGGGGCACATTTTGTGAAGATTGCCCTGGGCCCCCAAATTGCTGGTTATACCTCCAGATACATGGTACGCTCTTCATGGAATCATGGTGCCAGACAAGACTTAGAGATCATCTAAGCTGTTTCATTTTATAGATGAGGAAACTGAGGCCCAGAGGAAAGAATTGGCATGCCTCTGGTCACCCAGTAAGCAGCAGAGTCCATACCCAAATGTAATTTGATTATGATTGCAAAACCAACACTATTTCCACTCTATTCTGTTTCCTCCTTCCTCTTTCCCAACAAAGTGTACCAGGTCTGTGCTTGGCTCCCTAGCACCCTGCTCTTGGCTGAGTGGTGATGACCATGTAGACAAGAACGTTAGGAGGCCTTCACCCCACCAAGCTCCTGGAGCAGCTGGGCCATGGGCTCATCCAGGGAAGATTTGCCTCCGACCAGATGCGGGCTCCACCTGCTGGCCCACAGGCTCTTCCAGAGTATGACCTGATTGGTGTCTGTGTGAGGGAAAAGGCCAAACACAATGGGGTGTGCCCATCCATAGCTGACTCCAGTCTCCCTCCACATGGCATGATGGAAAGAACACAGCACACATGTGAAGTCAGTAGGCCCTGGACATGGCATTTAATACCATGGGTAAATTTGGCCAAGTTACTTGGCTTTTCTGGATATCAGTTCCTATAAAATGGGGGAGGGGTTGGACTGGGTGCCCTTTAAATCCCCTTCCAGTTCCTATGATCTAAATAAACCCTTAATAGCCATTAAATACCTTAATCTGCATTATTTTTATGGTGATAACTCTCAGAGATATTGAGACTTAAGGCTGGTTAAATGGAATTAGGTGAGAAGAGATTGGAATAGGTCAGTAGCATAGGGTTTTCTGACATGGATGGCAGGCCTGTTGGATGGTGTGTGTGTGCTTAATTGTAATTATTTGTTACGAGGAAGAATCATATTGTAGAGAGAAATTGGAAAATGACAATGATTCAAAAAAGAGCATGAATGCTAGAAACAGAGTAGACACACGTGGTGCATGGATGTAATGAGTCATCTTTGTGGTTCCTCCTTGTTTTCGAAGAAGAATGAGTGATATCTTGAGCATGAAATGGGTTAAAGTGAGGCAGAGTTGCCCAGTCATGAGACATATGTCAGGATGACTGGTGATGGCCTAAGATTCAGTAGATGACCTTGGCGTCTTTGCTGTCTGACCAGGTTCTAAGCTCTCCGCAGCACCTGCTTCAGCCTTCTTGATGGCCACTGGAACATTGTTCTCATCAGCCCATCCTCGGGAGGAAGCCTTCACATGCTTGCGTAGACACTCGGCTAACTCACTTATGACTTTGAAGATCGTCTTAACCTCAGTGTGATTTCACCCACCCAAGCAATTTTTCTGGGGTGTGGCCCCTGCACATGCTACAGCTTCTTGGAGCCACAGGTAAGAGTTGGGTGCCAGTAACTCACCAAAGGTGGATGAGCAACCTTGAAAAGGGCTCAGCAAGCCCTCACACTAGAAGCAGTGGACCTTCATAAGTACCCGTTACTGTGCCATAACAAATAGAGAATATGAAGGATTCAGAGAAGCATAGGAAAACATAGAAACTTATTGACAGTGAAGGAAGGAGAAACAAAAACAATACACAAAATGACTACAACAATGGAGATGGAGAGAAGGGGAAGTGGAGGGAAAAAACTGAATGTTATGCAATTATAGTCACTAAAATGGGTCCTGGAGAAAAATTAAGAAAATGCATCTCTCTCCTCTCTCCAGACATGGGTAGCTATGGGGCTGGAATATTGTCTATACACTCAGATCTGACTGATGCTTTGCTAAACATCTTTTTCATTTTCTTTTTAAAATGTTTTTGTTACAAGGAAGAAGGATTGCTAGGAAGGGAAGAAGGATGGGTAGATAGACTCAGAAATGAAAGCATTGCAAAAACACATCAATAAAATTCTTTTTAAAAAGAATATCAATAAAACATTTAGAAAGAAAAAAAGGCAAAAGAGAGCAGGCTTAAGAGGGACACTACAGGGGAGGTTCTCAGACACCGGGAGGAACAGAATCATCGAATTTGTGTGTTAGGGGAACCTTAGTGGCTAGTCCAGGATCTAGTCCAACTCATCCACTGAAAGGATCCCCACTGTAACCCATCAGACAGGTGGGCATCCAGCCAAGGAAGCGGATGGAGCTCTCACCTCTCAGGCAGCCCGTTCTACTTCAGGATGACTCTAATGAGGAAGCCTTTTGCAGCATCTGCCAGTTCTTTCTTGTTCTGCCCCCTGGGGCCAAGTCAAACAAGCCTAATACCTTCTCCACACAGCAGCCCTTCAGGTTCTGAAACACATCTAGCCACCATGTCCCACTTGAGTCTTCTCCAAACTAAGCATTTACAGTTCCTTCAGCCAATCCTCATATAACATGTACACTCCTGAGTACCTGGAAGGAGGAGCCCCATCCACTAAAAGAAAACAGATTAAATTCCACTGACTTCATCTATTTCTGCCAAAGTAAGCCCTGCATGAATTGATGGAGAATAAAGTTAGCAGAACCAGGAGAACAGTGTGTACAATGAAGACAACACTGTAGACACGAACAGTTTGGAAAAACCAAAGAACTGTCATCAAAGCAGTGATCAACCATAACTCTAGATCAAGGTGGGGAACCTGCAACCTTGAGGCCTCATGTGGCCCTCTAGGTCCTCAAGTGTGGCCCTTGACTGAATCCAGACTTCAAGGAACAAATCCCTTTAATAAAAGGATTTATTCTATGACACTTGGACTCTGTCAAAAGACCACACCCAAGGACCTCAAAGGCCACATGTGGCCTCCAGGCTGCAGGTTCCCCACCCCTGCTCTGGAGGGCTGATGCTAAAGAACCCACTTGTCACAGAGAGGTGTTGTACTAAATTGACAGAGACATACATTTTTAGATGTGGCTAAAAGACAATTTTCTCCCATGACTATGCACATTTGTTACAAAGGTTTTGTTTTTTTCTTTTCTTTTTTTTTTTAATAGGAGGAGTGGGAAGGAAGTGGGAGGCAGAGAAAATAAATATTTGTCCATTAACAAATAAAAAAAAAAATTCTAAGTCTTAAAAAAAAAAGTAGGCCCAGCCACAGGAGGAGGCTGGGTGTGGTCATATGCTTCTTTACTCTCCTCTCTCAGCAATGACCCTTCCCTACGCAGGGAAGGGGTCAAAAGCTAATGAACTTTTCTTTCCCCCATGGGGAACTCCAGCTGGCAACATCTGTTATCTCCTTTTCCCAACATGTGCAACATCTGTATTCTCCTTTCCAGTGGAGATCTCGGTGGGGAGTTTCCACTTTCTAATGAACAGTCATTTCAAGAGCGCAAGGTCAAAGGGCATTCTCCTCCCATTCTCCCCCAGGGTTCTGGAAACTCTCTGAATTCTCCTTGGGGCTCCTCAGACAGATTCACTGGAGAGCCATCTCAGAGTCTGGGTGATTTGGGGGTGGGGGAGCTCATTTGATTAAAAATGCCTTTGTATTCTTCCAATGTGGTTATCCTTAACCCAGAGGCAAACTTTCCCTCCTATAATTTGAGGGAAGCTGTGTGGAAAGAGAGCTGGGAATCCAGAGAGGAAGTTAATTAGGGAAAGGACAGAAAGTGATGATACTAAGTAAATTTCTCCAGCCTTCTGGCAACAAACTGTTCTTCCAAATGTGCCCGTCCTTCTCTGGCCTCCTCACAGTGGCTGAGCAGGTTTTCAGGCTCCTGCTTCCTCTAGCACAAGTGGATATTTTCACCTTCTCTCAACAAAGGGAAAAACCTACATTAATAATGTAAGCAATTATTTTTACAAGATCAGCAGCATCTGTTGCAAGGGCCTAAATTAGAAGTCCAATCTCCATATTTCCCTTTGAAATACCATTTTGCTTTTCTTGGTTGAGTCCTTTGGGAATCTGTTAACTTGGAAGGCTGACTGGTGGCTGTGGATTTTTCCATCAGGGACGAGGCTGCCCCCCTAGGGCCTCTGAGGTAACATGGGGTTGAATATTCTAGGAAACTCTGGGACACATCCCAATGATAAGGGTCAGAAATATGACCGAGATACAATAGCTGGCTCCTGGGGAGAAGACAGGCTGATTTATTCTTATGAGGCTGAAAGCAGTTTAAATTCTAGGGAGAAACTCCCAAATCCAAAACTTCAACCCTTCATATTTTGGGGCCTCAGCTTCCCCTTCTGTAAAGTAAAAGGGGGAGGGGGATTATTAGATGACCTAATTGAAGGCACAGAGAATATTTAGACTGCAGCAAAGATAATCATGGTGAGATATCACCTCATATGCTTCAGAAACTGTCACGTAGTAGAAGGATTGGATTTGTTCAGTGACACTCCAAGATGCAGAATTAGGACCAGGAGATGAAGGTTATGGCTGAGCAGATTTCAGCTCAATTGATGCTGCCCAGTCTCTCAAAGTCAGCAGCAGCAGGGTGCCAGCCTGGCAATGGGAATTGCTGTATTCCTGTATTAGGAGGCCTTCGGAGAGTTGAACTAGATGTCTTCTGAAGACCCTCCCTCCTCAAAGACTCTGTGATCCTAAGCTCTAAAATCCCACAGTCCTATGAAGCAAGACTTCAAAATAGAAGTCAAATGCCAAGCTCCGATAGTCCAGCTCCTAGGACTGATGGCAACAAGGCACCTATTAGAAGAACTGAGGTTATGGGCTCCCTGCTTGGCTGACGCAATCAGCCTGAGAACACAAAACTAAAGTCTACATTCTGGAAGTCTCAGGCATATGTCAATACTAGGCAATTAGGATCTGCTCGGGTGGAGGCAAAATCTTAAGGATTTAAATTTTAATTTTAAAAAAACATACCCTAAATAAAACTAAGCGAAAATGCAATCACTGTTTACCAGCTCTATGACAGATGCTATAGGGGATACAGAGGAAGCCACCCAAGGCAGAAAGGCTCTGGACTAAGCATTGGAGGATCCAGATTCCAGCTTTGGCCCTGCCTCTTAAAAACTTTGTGACCTTGGATAAATCACTTCCTCTGTTGGACCTCAATTTCTCCATCAATAAAAATGTGAGGGAGAAGGATGTTGAAGGAAAGGATTGGCCTAGAGGGAGTGTGGCACAGTGAAAAGAGTACTGACTCTGAGTCTGAGGACTTGGGTTCAGATTCAGCCTCTGACATTACCTCTGTGACTTTGAGCAAATTGTATCCCTTGGTTTCCATTCCCTCAACTGTAAAATGAATGGGTTAGAAAAGATGGTCTCTGAGGTTCCTTTGAGATGTATAATCCTATGACTTGTACAGTTAATGATAAAAGGCAATAGATTTCTGCTAAGAACCAAACAAACGATACAGATGGGCAGGTGCCCTGAAGGTTCAGAGAAGGGAGAGGGAGAGAGGCTAGTGTGGACTGAGATGATCAGGGCAAATGGAGGTAAAATTTTGAGCTAGACTTTAAATAGGGAGAAGAGAAGGTTGGGAAGTAAAGAACATTCCATGATAGAAATATGGCATTCTACAATAGAAATATGGAAGTTGGAACATGGAAGTTGAGCATGGGACAGGAAGGAGACTTGTCTGGCTGCAGGGGAAGGTGGCTAGAGGAGAACAGGAGGAGGTCAAGGTAGAAAAGTGGGTTGGGGTTAGATTACTTTCTTTACAACAAAATTAACAAGCACTTGGGGCAGCTAGGTGACGCAGTGAATAGTGCACCAGCCCTGGAGTCAGGAGGACCTGAGTTCAAATCTGACCCCAGACACTTGACACACTTACTAGCTGTGTGACCTTGGGCAAGTCACTTAATTCCAACTCCCTTGCCTTCCCCCCCTCCAAAAAAGAAAAAAATTAACAAACACTGGGAAAAAAAGGAAACAGATTGTTTTCTATCAATGCCATTATTTCAAAGTCAATTAAAAGCTGACAAAAGACCTGGGTTCAAATTCCAATTCTGCTACTTACCATATGTGTGACCTTGGGCAAGTAGCTTGATTTCTCTGAATTCTTCATCTGTAAAAGCAGAAAGATGCTCTACAGGAAGCATCTATGAGTGCTAGAGCAGGAGTAGAAGACCTGAGTTTAAATCTGATCTCAGACATTTACTAGTTGTGTGATCCCGGGCAAATCATTTGATCTCCATCTGTTCCAGTTTTCTTATCTGTAAAATGGGGTTAATAATAGCACCAACCTCCTAACTAGAGCTGTTGTGAGGGTAAAGTGAGATAATATTTGTAGAGCACCTTACAAACATTAAAGGATTACAGAAATATTAGCTATGAATATTATTATCTCTAGTGTCCCTTCCAACTCTAATTTAATGACCCTGTGAACCTCTATCTACCACACCCACATCCAGAGCCTATTATGAGTGAGCACAGGCCCCAGATACAGTAGCCAGAAATAGCTGGTTTCTTCTCAAAATCCAGGAGAAGATTTGTTGTTGTTGAGTCATTTCAATCCTGTTCAACTCATTGTGACCCCCATTTGGGGTTTTCTTGGCAAAGATACTGGAGTGGTTTGCCATTCCTTCTCTAGCTCATTTTACAGATGAGGAAACTGAGGCAAACAGGATTAAGTGACTTGCCCAGAGTCACACAACTAGTGACTGAGGCTGGATTTGAACTCAGGAAGATGAGTCTTTCTAACTTCAGGTCCAACACTCTATCCACTGAGAAGGTAGACACATGGAATTTCATACCTTAGAAACTGTAGTCAATGCCATCATTTTATAAATGAAGAAATTTGGAGCTGGAGACATTAAACTTACCCAAGGTCATGCATGAACTTATAGGTAATAGGTATCAAAACCCAGGTTTAAACCCAGCTCTTCTGATTCTTAATAAAGTGCCCTTTCTAGTAAACTCTTACATCCTTTTTTTGAACTCAAGGTCCTCTATGAAACCCCAGTGGCAGAAACCAGACCCCAAAGCAGGCATTAGCAACAGCCACTCGGTCCCTGGGAACCTAGAGCTTGGTAGAGTCAAATATCCAGCCTGGCTCATTCAGCCTGTCTACAGCCGGCTTAACTGTCTACAGCCGGCTTAACTGTCTGCAGCCGGCTTAACTATCCAGATCGTCTAACTCCCTGCGCCTGGCTGCTGAGCAGAGACCAAGCCCTCGTTTGGGAGGGACAATGATGTGATGACAAGGAAGAAAAAGACTGGACTCCTGAGCTCCATTAGCGAGAGTGAATCACAAGGTTTTGCTCAGGAGTTAATTACAAAGTCATTTTTCAAAATAGAATGAAATTCTTGCTCTAATTCTGAGATTTCACTAGTTTGTCATATTTATCGTCTCCTCCTATAGTTGATAGATGGATGAGCATTTTTTTTAGCTTCTCTTGTTCCCACCTCACCCCTCCACGTCTCTCATCATATCATGAGGGAGCTTTTACATATATGAAACACTAGCCTTCCCCCCACCCTGAGCAGTTTTCTACTTTGCCCCCATCACTCCCGATCTTTCTCTTCTCCAAAAGGTGGTGGCACTTTCCTTATGAAAGATGAAATCTCCTCGACAGCCCATAGCTCCACAGCAGTTCATGTCATGTGTGCATGAAAAATTGACAGACTCAGATTCATATGGTGACTGAAGGCCATTCATTAATGCAACCAGAGGACACTACAAAGGTAACATCCGCTCAGCAGGGAGCTGTCTGACTCCTGAGGTAGAAAAGCCTTTGTCCCTTACTACTCTCTCCCTTCCTTCATCCTTCTTTCTGGCTTCCTGCCTTCTCCTTTCTCCCTCTTTCCCTTCTTTCTTCCTTTCTTCTTCCTGCCTTCCCTCCCTTCCT
>NW_027187273.1:801120-802499 GCF_028583685.1 Petaurus breviceps papuanus | reverse complement strand
GCTTTCTCCTCTCTCTCCTTCCCTTCTTTCCTCCTTTCTTCTTCCTGTCTTCCTGCCTCCTCCTCTCTCCCTCTTTCCCTTCTTTCTTCCTTTCTTCTTCCTGTCTTCCCCTCCCTTTATGCCTTCTCCTCTCTCCCTCTTTCCCTTCCCTCTTCCTGTCTTCCTGCTTTCTCCTCTCTCTCCTTCCCTTCTTTCCTCCTTTCTTCTTCCTGTCTTCCTGCCTCCTCCTCTCTCCATCTTTCCCTTCTTTCTTCCTTTCTTCTTCCTGCCTTCCCCTCCCTTTATGCCTTCTCCTCTCTCCCTCTTTCTTTTCTTCTAATCCTCAAGCTCACTCCAGCCCTAGAATTCACACACTGAAGTAGCCTCCATCCCTGCCACCTCTTCCTCTAATAGCATGGCTCCTCCCAGAAACACCATTGAAGGAGGTACACTAAGCTACACGTTGAACTTCTTCCACCTTGCTCTCATGCCTGGTACCTTTGTCTCACCACCCCTCCCCCACGTTCCTTTTGTGTGTTGTCTTCTCCCATGAGGGCAGAAATTATTTTTCTACTTGAATTTGTATTCTCAGCTCTTCGTACAATAACTTGGCACATTGTTGTTTAGTCATTTCAGTCTATGGACTCTTCATGATTGAGATTTTCTTGGCATAGATACTGCAGTGGTTTGCCATTTCCTTCTCCAACTCATTTTACAAATGAGAAACTGAGGCAAACAGGGTCTCACAGTTATTAAGTGTGCGAGGCCAAATTTGAGCTAGGGAAGACCAGTCTCCCTGACTCCAGACCCAGCTCTCTGTCCACTTCCCCACCCAGCCGCCCCGGCAACCCAGAAGACATAAAGTGCTTCATAAATGTTTATTGCTTTTGCTGCTGTCCCAAGAAATACAAGAGAGTGCTCAGCAGTCTCACGTGTTTTCTAGATTTGGGGACAGTAGATTTCCAAGAGCTCAGAGAAAAGCTAGGTAGGCTCCGAAGGTCTAGAATTCTGTAGGGGAAGCTGGCAAAAGAGAATGATGTTTTCCAGAATGAAATCCTAATGTCAGAAATTATAAGAACAATGAGAGTTCTCATTCAGAGAGTCCGTTTAGGTGTGCAGTTAGTCTGGAGTCAGTCCCAACCTGTAACTTCGCTGGTGTTGGGAACTTCACAGTAAGGAAATGGAGATCTGCCACTGTGCTGGTCTATGCAAGGGAGCTGCCCGGGACACAAAGAGGTTCAGGAACTGGCCTGGCATCTCCAGCCAGTATGTTTTAGGGGCAGCATGTGAATTTAGGTCTTTCTGACTCTGAGGTCAGATCTCTGTCTCTTGGCAGCACTGTTTTTATCCCTATTTTAAAGTGAGGAAAATAGAGCCTTTGCAGAATAAATGACTTGCCC
>NW_027187273.1:776230-796120 GCF_028583685.1 Petaurus breviceps papuanus | reverse complement strand
AGAAAAGAAAAGAAAAGAAAAGAAAAGAAAAGAAAAGAAAAGAAAAGGAGAAATTTGGTTAGTATAGCATGATCTCTTTTGGTGAAGCCACATTTGTTGTGTGATCACTATTTCCCTTGGTAGAAGTTCACTAATTATTCCTTTAATAATACATAGAATTTTGCCATTAATTGAATTGCTCAATGGTTGAGAGTCTGTAGATTCTATTTTTCTTCTTTCTTTTAAGATTAGGAGAGTTAGGATTCAAATCCATTTCCTCTGACATCTTGTGTTCAGTTCTGAGCATCATCTTTTAGGAAGATAATTCATCAGGTTGGAAGGACAGAATAAAATCAGCTAGTAGGGAGTAGACACCTATGACAATTAAGGAGATATTGAGAAAGTACCTGGTTGTCCTTGATGAAACAGGACAATCCTGGCTAAGGTTTGGCTATGGGATGGCCACTAGGTTGGCCATGAAACAAATGAACAAATAACAAAATGACTCTTAGATCTATGTGGGAGGAGGCCTGTAGAAAGGATGTGCTATTAGATCTTTTCTCGGGAGGTAGGGGTGGGAATGTGCACATAGCACATTTTGAAGTTTAGTCTGTGTTATTATAACTTTCTTAAGTCTTGGTAATCAATGAAACAAGAAATTAAGTCTGATTTGTAGCATTTGCTGAAATCCAAATTATAGCTACTCACGGTGAAATGTTAACAATTGACTCTCTCCAACTGGTTTGAGCTGGCTCCAGAACACCTCTGATCTAGAGGTAGGAGGAAGCAAGCCCAGGAAGTCTAAAGAATTTCTCTCAGTTGTCCCCAGAGGCAAAGGAAAGGAAATTGATATGCCTTTATCAAACTTTTAGACCTAGAGAAAGTATTTTACAGCCAGGCTCCAAGCAGCCTTTATTATACATCACTCAACTCCTTACAATCTATGATTGATCCTAATTTGCTTTCCTCACACAACACTCTATTTCTTTCCTCCCTAGCTTCCTATCTTTACACTTGCTGTCCCTAATGCCTGGAATGCACTCCCTCCTCCTATCCACCTCTTAGAAACCCTAGTTTCCTTAAAACTCAACTCAAGCTTCATCATGAAGCCTTTACCAGTCCTCTCAGATGTCCTCCCCACACATTACCTTGAAAATATTTTATATATGCCTATACATGTATGTGATATCTCCCAGTAGAATATATACTACTTGAAGACTGGATGACTTCATTTTTGCCTTTTTATCCTCTGCCTAGCAGTGTATGGCATAAATGACATTAAAAATGACTTTCAATTGATTGATTAGTTGATTGACCCAGATGTCCGACGTAAAGAGAATATGGAGAAGAGAATATGACCAAGTCATATAACCTGGTGTTGACTATGAAGACCAGCCTATAGATGACATGAGTGGGGCGTGTTCTTGACAGCTGAGTGAACTTTTTTTTAAAGCAATTGGGGTTAAGTAACTTGCTCAAGGTTACATGGCCAGTTATTTTGTGTGGGTGTTAAGTATCTGAGGCCAGAACCGATCCTGGGTCTCCTGACTCCGGGGCCAGCACTCTTATTCACTGTGCCACCTGGCCACCCCATCAATGAACTTTTGTATGAAGCTAGAGATAGGTGGGTACTGGAAGAGTCCTCAGAGGTGAAGTGCCTGGTGTAGCACAACTTTTGATCTGCAACACGGTACTCTCTCTGGAGAGGTGGAATGGGATGCATATTATAATAGCTTTTTATCTGGAGGAAAAAAACTAGCAATACCACCTGTAGATTTGTAGGTAGAGCAATGTGTAGGTGATACATTGATAGAGAACTTCAGTAGGAAATAAATCATCACTTACTGGTAACTGGGGAGAGCTACAGGAGGAGTGATGATCACCATCTGCTCAGCGTGGTGGAGAAATACAATAAAAGCCAATAACTAGGAATTGCAAAAAGTAATTCCTGCTAAGAACATATCTTGTGCATGACTGTTAGTAACTGAGTTAATGCAGATCTCTGGGGAAGCCATGCTAATTGGCAACTGGGTTTATTTTCTGTGGATTCTATTTTATTCAATAGGTGAACAACACTTTACCATCGTTAACTTTATGAATTATGTGTTTGCAAGGGGAGTCAGTGACAATATACTTTATAGTGTCATATAGAGGAATTCCTTGATTTAGTAAGGAAAGGCAGAAGGTGTCTGAAGTGAAATCCCTGAAAGTGCACCCAGACTCATCCTATCCTATAAGAAACTCTGACTTAATATTAGAGGTAGAGACAATTAGCACCCCATTGTATACTTTATTATCTTCTAATTGTGGCTTCTGTCTGCTACACAATAGGACTACAATCTCCCCCAGGGCAGCGATCATATCTTCTTTTATCCTTCCCAGGATGATATCATAAAGAGCCACTGAGACATTCTCTCTCAAACTGTCCCCCTCAGGGACTTCCAAGGACAAAGCGAGCAAGTATTTGTCTAAACCCAGCTCTGCTGCACAACCTCAAAATAATGATAACTGTAACAAATAAGATAAATGAACAATAGCAAAGAAAAATGGGGAAAGGAAAGAAATCCTTACCAGAAAACCTTTCATAAAATTAACAGAGAAATTGAAATGTATAAGCAAAATGCATGTCTCAATATAATGAATAAATACTATGGGACAACTCCAGAAAGAACAAGACTACAACAGCAATTATCCCTCAAGAGGTGAGAATGGATGTACCAGAAGGACCTCCAGAATGGCTTAAAATTCCCATAAGAGACATAAAGAACGACTTGGCCATCTATGAAATTAGATGTACAAAAACTAACAAAGTAGAAAATAAAATGGAAGCTCTCAGGGAAACTGTTGACTGTCTAAAGAACAGAGAGACTTAGAGAGAATTAAAAAAATGTAGTTGAAAGCACATGAAGTGTAGATGGAAGAACAGATAGGAAAAAAAGGGAAAAGACCTCAGATTTCTATAAACCAAAGTAATAGAACTAGAAGACAAATGTGGACAATGCAATCTGAGAATTGCTTATCTACCAGAAAAGATATGAAAAAACAAAGGGTCTGTGAAGAAAATCATATTTTTAAAAGATCAAAAGTATTTGAAACAGAGGGCAAAGAATAAATCAAAAGAATCTACAGAATGGCAGCAGAGAGGAATTCTAAATTTAAGTCACCCAGAAATTTTGTGGACAAGGACAAAAGCTTCATAGTCAAAGACTGATAAGTAGCTAGAGAAAGCAGCCCACATATCAACAGACACAAGTTTAAACCACTCAAGACTACTTAAGAAACACCAGAAAAATGAAAGAAGCTAGAATATTGTATACCAAAAGACAAGGTAGTTTAGCCTTTATCCCAAGATTACCTAGGCATCTCTTTTTTATCAGCATGGTGACTTATACTGATAAAAAGTGGGAGAAGTAATATAACTAGCTCTTCCTGCTACTCTCTACTTAAAAAAAATGTTTTGTCTTTGCATCACAGTCATTTCTAGAGAAATTTCTACCAAAATGCAGTTAGATGGCGCAGGGGCAGCTAGGTAGAGCAGTGGATAGGGTGCTGAGCCTGAAGTCTGAAAAACCTGAATTCAAATCTGATTTCAGACACTTTGAAGTTAAAGGATCTGCTTTTGAATCTAGGCTCTGCTACTTACTACTGTGTGACCTTAGACTAAATCACTTCCCCTCAACAAGCCACATTTTTCTTATCTGAAAAATGAGAAAATTAGACTAGATGACTTTGAAAGTACTTTCTAGATCTACAGTCTACAGCAGTGGTGTGAAACTCAAATAGAAATAAGTGACTAACCAGTACATAAAGATCCTTGCAGGTCACATATTGACTTGGAAAATCACAAATTAACATTGTCTATACTATATTATATTTTCATTTATTTTGTTAAGTATTTCCCAATTCCCTTTTAATCTGGTTCTAGGCACTTCAGCCACAATGTCTGTGTGCTGTCTTTGACACCTCTGGTCTTTGTTACTAAAGTATAAATCCCCAATAGCCCCTTAAATCTCCCTGATATAATTTTTTTTAAAGGAGACTCATTAGCCCTCAGAAGTGTGACAGAGGGAAATGAATGATTTGAAATAAGTTAATGTGGTATAACTAGATGGCACTGTGGATAGAGTGCTGAGCCTGGAGTCAGAAAGACCTAAGTTCAAATTCAGTCTCAGACACTTACTATGTAACCCTTGCAAGTCACTAAACCTGTTTGCCTGAGTTTCTTCAACTAGAAAACGGGGATAACAGAATTATTGTGAGGACCAAATGAAATATTCGTAAAGTGTTTAAACCTAACCTTTGCCTTGCACATAGTGGGTACTATATAAATACTAATTTCCTCCCCCAAAAGATTCCCCACCCTTTATTTCTCCCTTATAACAAAGTAATACAGTTAAGCAAAAGCAATTGAATACAGTGACTGACTGTACTTGATAAGGTATATAACGTCATTTCTTGGAAGTCTCCCACCTCTCTCCTATGAAAAGAGGTTTGTTATCTTTTCTCAAGATCATCATTTGTTTTTCAGATATTGAATAATTGACTTCCATTTAGTGATATTTTCATTGACATTGTTGTAATCATCTTATATACATACACACAAACATACACACACATATGTATATTTATTTTGGTTCTGCTCTCTATTCATTCTGTATCAGTTCATATAAATCTTCCCATATTTACCTAAATTTTTTGCATTCATCATTTCTTATTGATTGTTCAATATTCCATTATATTCATATGCTATAGTTTTTTTCAGCCTTTTCCCAATCCATGTTTGTTTCCAATCTTTGTTATGATAAAAATGCTGCTATGGGACATCCATCTGGTAACAAAACTGTCTGGGGGAAGTGAAAACTTCTCAGACAATCTTGGATTGTTAACTTCTCTCTTCCTCCTTCATTACTGCTGTCAATCAGCAGCAAACCCTTTCAGGAGTCTTTTGACCCCTACCTTAAGTTCTTTATCTGATTTCCCGCCTCTGTGAGCCCCTCCTCCAGGCCAGTGGGAGTCAGGGACAGCCCGAGCTCACTCCCTCAACCAATGGGAGTGAGGGACAATGGGGGAAATATGACCCTGCTGTGTTAGGGTTTAAAAACTTTGTTCATCACCCCTTGTGTGCTGCTTCTTCATGATCAGTCATGAGGAAGACTGCCCTCTTCTCCCAGGGAAAGAGAATAAATTCCTGTTCCTATCCTAAGAGATCTCTGTGTTCTTGATTAAATTTTGGATGAGGTTTTTCATCTCAAACAGAACCACTGGGTCAAAAGATATGAACAGTGCAGTCACTTTTCTTATGTAATTACAAATTAATGTCTAGAATGGTTAGACAGATTCCGTCAATAATGTATTAGTGTGCCCATCTTCCCACTGCCCCTCCAACTTGGCTGTTTCCATTTTGGGGTGTTCTCTTTTTCATACATATGCATCCACTTTTTCTTTGTCTGTCACTCTTCCACTCTCCCTTGTTTACCAATTATTTCCCATTCCTACAAAAAGCAAGCAAGAGCAGGACATTCAGTGCTGAATGTTAGTAAGTATAGCAACACCTCACTTGGACGAGTCATTGAACCCTTCTGTACCTTGGTTTTCTCATCTATAAAAAGATGAGATGGACTAGAAGGAGGTCTCTAAGGTCCCTTCCACCTCTAAATCTATCATCCTATAGAAACACTTAAACTGAGTCACTTATCCAGTAACCTCAGTTATCCAGAACATAGATAAAAGTCAGAAAGTTAACAAACATAAAGTCTTTGAGCAACTAAAAGAGAGGTAATAAAGTCCAATGTATAGATGACCCAAGTACTGGAATATCAGAGTTCCTTCAGACATGGAATTCCATGGAATCCCCCCCACCAAAAAAAAGGAGAGATCACATAGCCAATTTCCCTAAAGTTTACCTTGATTTCCTTCAGGGCCCTGACTTGTATGTAAATCACTCTTTTGAGAAGTCTCTCAAATGGGAATGGCTTTCCTCAATGACCTAAGGATGTAAAACTCTATAGGATCCATACAAATCATCTAATCCAATCCCTTCTTTTTTATAGATGAGGGGGCTGAGAAGTAACTGGCCCAAAGTCACATAGCTACTTAGTCTTCTGACTCCCAATCAATATTCCTCCCACTGAGAACTCCATTCCTGTTCTTCTACCCAGTTTAGAATGGAGAGATTGAGGGTGAGAACAAAAAAATTTCCACCAGAGTATTTTTCCTTGCTTCATCCTCTCATCCTTTGTTGGGCATACACAGACCAGCTATTACCCTTACGGGGAGCAGCTCCTTACGGAAATCTGTAATATACCTTTGCCTGTCATCTACTATGAAATTTCAGTTCTTTGAATTTAAATTGAATATTGACTACCTGTCAGGTCTGGTACTTCTCCAGATATGCCAAACTGCATATAATACACACTTTCAAACATGCTTGTAGGTTATGGGGACCCAGTTATCATTTCAACAATTCCCCTGTTGTCTAATTATCTTTATCATAGATATGGTTTTTTTTTTAAAGGAGGTTGGGAAAGGCAAGTGGATACGCCATCATTTTAAAACTGCCCTAGTTTTCAAAGTCCTGTTAGAAGTTTTAGGGTCAAAGACTAAATGCCATCTATGGTCCTCAGCTTGTTGTTATTATTGTTGTTGGGTCGTTTTCAGTTATGTTCGACTTTCCATGACTGCATTTGGGGTTTTCTTGGCAAAAACACTGCAGTAGTCTTCAGTAGGGAAGAACAATTAGCATATTCAGGAATGGTGTTTCTGTTTACACTTCAATTCCAAAGGTTGCTAGTTTAAGTCAGTAAGTCTACTTTAACCTTAATGAAAGATTTTATAAATGATATTGTATAAAAAATATAGTGGGACTTAGATCCACAAATTTCAGAAGTTCAAACACGTTTTAAAAATTCAATACATTGTTTATTAATGGCCACTAATTAGCTAAAATGCTTTGTAAAAACTTGTTAGCTAAATAAACAATTTCATGGAAAGTTGTCTGATAATTCATGAATTTGTTCACTGATCTTTCTTTCATTCGATAGTTATTAGCTGTGACACAAAGCAGTTTTAACCCATACACATCTTCATAGATTAAGTCTTAGAGAGTTGTGAAGGTGAAGAAGAGGGTGAAGAGAAAGGAAGGTTAATGCTATGTTCAGGGTCACAAAGCTAATAAGTGTCAGAAACTGTGTCTTGTATCTGGTCTTCCTGGTCCCAAGTAAAGCATTCTATCTACCCCACTACACTGCTTTTCATATACACATAACATAAACTAGTATAGCACGGCAAAGCATGGCATGATATGGTATGGCATGATGTGGAGTGTGGCATGATATAATATAGCATGGTGTGACACAATATAATAACATGGTTACATATGAGGAAGCAATAATAGATAAAATGTATCCATGTATAGTCATATAATGTCACATATGTTAGCATGTGCTTAATTCAGAACAATTCCATTTATTACGTATCATTCCCCTGCTTCTGTGTTTGAATTGAATTAAACTTATACCATGCCCAGGTAAAACAGAGATTCCTCTGTAACGGACTGTGTGTGTGTGTGTGTGTGTATTTGTGATTTCCATTTGGGTCCCCTGATTGTAGAAACATCATTCATTTCTAGGCATTATTGATGATCTCATAACGCAGAAGTGACAGAGTGAATCAGAGCCACCAGTGAATTATGAAAGGTCATAAATAAAGAGAGGAGGGGAAATAAATAATGTATCTACCAACAAGCTATAAGATATTTTCTTTAAAGCAATGACATCTTCTGTTTCCTCCCTCCCCAAGTCCTGAGGTGTCTTTAGTTAAGGTGTCTGATGAAACTGTCTATCTCTCTTCAGGAGGTGAGGATGGTCTCTTCACCACTGTCTGTTGTAAGAAGGGATAAAGAATGGAGCTGTGCTGAAGGAGGGTGGGAGAGAGGGAGATGCAGAGAGATTACAGGGCATCAGAGATAGAGAGTTTTTCCTTTTATTCAGCTGAAATCTATCTCTATAATTTTCATTCACTGGTCCTAATCCCACCTACCAGGAACAAGCAAAACAATTAATCCTTCTTCACGTGAAGGTCTTTTAAATACTTTTAAATATTTAAAGACAGCTATAATATTTCCCCTAAGTCTTCTTTTTTCCAGCCTCGACATCTTCAGGTCCTTCAGCGAATCCTTACATAGAGTGGGGTTTTGTCCCTTTAGTGCTCTGCATGACTGCTTCTAGAACCAACCCAGATTCATGTTCTTCTTAAAATATGGGACCCACAACTGATAAAAGTAGAATTCAATGAGGCAATAACTTTTCTCATTTTGGACAATATTAAGGCAGACTAGTGGGCAGCTAGGTGGCACAGTGGATAGAGAGCCAAGCCTGCAGTCAGGAAGACTCATCTTCCTGAATTCAAATCCAGCCTCAGACACTTCCTAGGTGAGTGACCCTGGGCAAGTCACAACTCTGTTTGCCTCAGTTTCCTCATCTATAAAATGAGCTGGAGAGGAAATGGCAAACCCCTCCAGTATCTTTGCCAATTAAACCTCAAATGGGGTCCCCAAGAGTTGTACATGACTGAAACAACTGAACAACAAAAAAGGCAAACTAATATCATATTAGATTTTTTTAGCAGCCATTTCAGTGTTGACTCTTATTAAAGTTGCAGTCCATTAAAAACCCAAGCCCTTTTTCCCATGAATTATTGCTTAGTTATGTCTCCTTCATTCTATACTTATGTAATTAATTTTTTGGAGTCAAGCATAAGACATTATGCTTATCTCTATTAAATTTCATCTCATTAGATGTCAAGTTCTTTTTGAATCCCAGTTGTAATCTACCAAATTAGTTAACCTTTCCAGTTTCACCTCATCTTCAAATTTGAAAAGTATGTCACCTATTCTTTCCTCCAAATCACTATAAAATGTTGAATAGAGCAAAGCCATATAGTGTTCCTTGGACCAAACCCTGGGAAATAGCCATTACAAATCGCAAGTCACCAAGAAGGTCAAGAGTCTTAGAATAGCTTTGAGTGGCAGCTATTTGACTGTAACAGAAGGATATTGACCCATCTGGGGCCATAAGGATGCCACTAGTACATTTCCATCTAGCTATCTATGGGGATATAAAACTACTCAGGACTAGAAAATGGTAGGTTGCTCAGTTCTAGATCATTTTCCCAAACATCACTGAGCCTTTTCTACTTGGCAAAGTCTTCAACATACTTCAAAATCAAGAATTCTATGCAATTCTGAGACACTATGGAGGCGAAGTGATTGTCTCCTGATCCTGTATGTCCTTGTAATAAACCTTGCCTGTAGTTACCACTGGGAATATTCTTGTACTTACAGCCAAGTTGTGAACCCTGGCTAGCCAAGCTGGCACAATAAAGAAAACTAGCAATTATTGTGTGTGAAAAGGTCTACATTAATGATAACAAGCAACAAACATTAAGCACTAGAGTTGTGCTAGGCAAAAAAAAAAAAAAGAGATCAAAAGCATAGATAAAATAGACCTTTGCCTTCAAGGGGATTACAATATGTTCAGTACAGGGATGTGGTATAAACACAATATTGTATGGTAAGTGCATTAGAGAGCTGCCATACAAAATGAAATATTACATCAGACCTGAGAGAGAAGAATGTTACCAGGGGGAAAGAAGTTTTCAGGGAAGGCTTCCTACAGTAGATGACATCACAGTTAGGTTTTAAAGCATGTAATCAAGATGCTGTGTTATAGGAGATCATGAGAGAGAAAGAGAGAGGTGATCGAGAAAAGCTCCATGGAGGAGATAGGCTTTGCACTGAGACAAAGGATGAGTAGGATTATAAGAAGTGTAAATAGTGAAGGAGAGCTTGGGAGGGAGAGCATTCCAGGGCTCAGGGATGGGAAACGGGCAATTTGAGCAAATATGTGAAGATATGAAATAGATGGGTATGTTAAGGGAATGTAAAATGACCTAGATCGGATGAAGCACAGAAGAGTAGTGGGATATAAGTATAAAGTAATCAATTTTGAGTCCCAGTGAGGCTGAATGATGTGGCTCTCCCTAGGGGTGTGGCCTTGATCACATCATTTTGCCTTTTTTATCAGTTTACCACTCTACAATTCCTTTGCACGCTAGAGCCCATGAACCTATAAAACTGATATAGACAGGGATAGTCAGGAGGACTTTTTATGGAGGAAAAGTATATTGAAATATGGCTAGGATTTGGAGAGTTAGAGGGGAGCTTCTTAGAATCTGTTTTCCTTCAAACTTTGTCCATCTGTTTTATTTTTTTAAACTGCCTACTTTTTAATTCACTAAGATAATATCAATAGATGCAGAAAAAATATTTGATAAAGTACACCTATTTTTATTAAAAACAATTGAAAGTATAGGCATAAATGAACTTTTCCTTAAATTGATAAGAAGCATTTACCTAAAACCATTAGCAAGCATTATATGTAATGAGGATAAGCTAGAAACCTTTCCAGTAAGATCAGGTGTGAAACAAGGATACCCACTGTCACCAATATTATTCAATGTTGTATTGGAAATCCTAGTAATAGCAGTAAGAGAAGAAAAAGAAATAGAAAGAATCAGAATAGGTAATGAGGTAATAAAGCTATCTCTTTTTGCAGATGATATGATGATATACTTGAAAAATCCTAAAGACTAACTACAAAATTAATTGACATAATTAATAATTTCAGCAAAGTAGCAGAATATAAAGTAAACCCATATAAATCATTAGCATTCCTATATATTATCAATGGGATGCTATAGGAATATATAGCTAAAGATACCCCATTTAAAATAACTCTGGACAGTATAAAATACCTGGGAATACACTTACCAAAACAAATCCAGGATCTATATGTACAAAAGCATTAAAAAAAAAACTTTGTGAACAAATAAAATCAGATTTAAATAAATGGAGAAATATTAATTGTTCATGGGTAGGCAGGACCAATATAAATAAATGACAATTTAGCCAAAATAATCTATATATTCAATGTTATCCTAATTAAATTATCAAAAATTGGGACAGCTAGGTGGCACAGTGAGTAAGAGTGCCAGCCCCAGAGTCGGGAGGACCCAGGATTGTTTCTGGACTCAGATAATTAACACCCACATAAAATATCTGGCTGTGTAACCTTGGGAAAGTTACTTAACCCCAATTGCTTTAAAAAAAAATTATCAAAAATTCTTTTTACACTTTACTGGGGGTTAGAGCCAAGATGGCGGAATGGAAGCAGTAACTTTTCTAAGCTCCACCATGAATCACATCACTAAACTTTAAAAAGTGAATCTGAATGGATTTTGGAGTGTCAGAATCCACTGGGAGGATTTATTCCAGGAATGCAAGGATGGTTTAATATTAGGAAAATCATCAATATAATTAATCATATCAACAATAAAACTAGCAGAAACCACATGATTATCTCAATAGATGCAGAAAAGGCTTTGGACAAAATACAACATCCATACCTATTAAAAACACTAGAAAGTATAGGAATAAATGGAGTCTTCCTTAAAATAATAGACAGCATCTATTTAAAAGCATCAGTAAATATTATATGTAATGGAGATAAGCTAGAAGCATTTCCAATAAGATTAGGGGTGAAACAAGTCACTATCACCTCTCTTATTGAATTTGGTACTAGAAATGTTAGCAGTAGCAATTACAGAAGAAAAAGAAATCAAAGGAATCAAATTAGGCAAAGAAGAGACCAAGCTATCACTCTTTGCAGATGATATGATGATATACTTAGAGAATCCTAGAGAATCGAGTAAAAAACTACTTGAGACAATAAATAAATTTAGCAAAGTTGCAGGATATAAAATAAACCCACATAAATCTTTGGAATTCTTGTATATTTCTAATGAAATTCAACAGCAAGAGATAGAAAGAGAAATCTCATTTAAAGTCACTGTAGACATTATAAAATATTTGGTGATCTACCTGCCAAAACAAACCCAGGACCTATATGAACACAACTACAAAACACTTTTCACACAAATAAAGTCAGATCTAACTAATTGGAAAGACACCAATTGTTCATGGTTGGGTCGAATTAACATAATAAAAATGACAATTTTACCTAAATTAAATTATATATTTAGTGCCATACCAGTCAATTTACCAAAAAACTACTTTATAGAGCTAGAAAAAATAGTAACAAAATTCATTTGGAAGAATAAACTGTCCAGAATATCAAGGGAATTAATGAAAAAAAAATGCTAGGGAAGGTGGACTAGCTACACCAGATTTCAATCTGTATTATAAAGCAGCAGTCATCAAAATTACTTGGTACTGGCTGAGGAATAGAGTAGGGGGTCAATGGAACGGATTAGGCACACGAGATTCAGCAGTCAATGACTATAGTAATCTATTGTTTGATAAACCCACAGACCCCAGTTTTGGGGATAAGAACTCACTATTTGACAAAAATTTCTGGGAAAGCTGGAATATAGTATGGCAGAAACTGGGCATAGACCATTATCTAACACCATATACCAAAATCAAGTCTAAATGGGTGCATGATCTAGGTATAAATATTGATACTGTAAGCAATCTTGGAAAACAAGGAATAGTTTACCTGTCAGATTTGTGGAGAGGGAAAGACTTTATGACTAAACAAGAATTATAGAGCATTATAAAATGCAAAATAGAAAATTTTGATTGCATTAAATTGAAAAGCTTCTGTACAAACAAAGCCAATGTAACCAAGATTAAGAGGGAGGTGGGAAATTGGGAAAGAATTTTTATGACCTATGTCTCTGATAAAGGACTCATTTCTAAAATATACAGAGAATTGAGTCAAATCTATAAGAATACAAGTCATTCCTCAATTGATAAATGGTCAAAGGATATGAACAGGCAGTTTTCAGAGAAAGAAATTAAAGATATCTATAAGCACATGAAGAAATGCTCTAAATCACTATTGACTAGAGAAATGCAAATCAAAACAACTCTGAGGTACCACATCTCACCAGTCAGATTGGCTAAGATGACAAAACAGGAAAATGACAAATGCTGGAGAGGATGTGGGCAAATTGGAACACTAATGCATTGCTGGTGGAGTTGTGAACTGATCCAGCCTTTCTGGAGAGCAATATGGATTTATATCCAAAGGGCTATAAATAATTTCATATCATTTGACCCAGCAATACCCCTCCTATGGTTCTATCCCAAAGAGATCATAGAAGTGGGAGGAAGACCCATATGTACAAAAATGTTTATAGCAGCTCTTTTTTTGGTGGCAAAAAATTGGAAATTAAGGGGGTGCCCATCAATTGGGGAATGTCTGAACAAGTTGTGGTATATGCATGTTATGGAATACTATTGTGCTATAAGAAACGAGGAGCAGACGGTCTTCATATTTACCTGGAGAGGTTAATACGAACTGATGCTGAGTGAGAAGAGTAGAACCAGGAGAAATTTGTACACAATTACAGACACAACATATGTGTGATGACCAACTTTGATAGACTGGACTCTTCTCAGCAATGCAGTGATATAAGTCAATCCCAAAAGACTCATGATGGAGAGAGATGTCTACATCCAGAGAAAGAACTAGAAAGAACTGAGTCTGAATCCAGAATGAAGCAAACTACCTGATCTTTTTCTTTTTCTTGTTTGGTTTTATTTCTTCTTTACCATTTTTCATTCCATCTGATACAATCCGTCTTTATAACTTGACTAATGTCTAATGTGAAAGTATTTACAGATCCTATACTTGATTGTATGCCGCCATGGGGGGGGGGAGAGAGGGAGGGGGCAGAATGTGAAACTCAAGGAATTGTGGAATTGAATCTTGTAAACTAAAAGTAAACAAACAAATTAATTTTAAAAAAAGAAAAATTATTTTTACAAAGCTATAAAAGATAATAACAAAATTCATTTGGAAGAATAAAAGATCAAGAATATCAAAGGAAATCATGAGGAAAAATGTAAAGAAAGGAGGTTTAACTGTACCAGTTATTAGGCAATAATTATCAAAACTATCTGGTACTGGCTAAGAAATAGAAAGGTAGATCAGTGGAATAGAGTAAACATGTAATCTACACCAGGAAACAAATATAGCTACTCAGTGTTTGACAAGTGTAAAGACTTAAGTGTGGGGGATAAAAATTCATTATTTGGTAAAAATTGTTGGGAAAGCTGGAAAGCAGTCTGGCAGAAATTGGGCATAGATAATATCTTACAGATAAAAATGGATACATGACCTAGATATAAAGGGATATTATACAAGAACATCTGAAGAACATGGAACATGTTACCTATTTCAGACTTATCAATAGGTGAACAATTTATGAACAAACAAGAGATAGAGAATGTTGTGAGATGTAAAATGAATAATTTTGATTAAATTATTAAAGACTTAAATTAAAAGATTTTTGTACAAATAAAACGAATGTAGCCAAAATCAGAAGGAAAGCAGAAAAATGGGAGAAAAAAAATTGTATAGACAGTTCCTCAGATAAAGGTTTCATATCTCAAATATATAAAGAACTATTTCAAATCTATAAGAATGTGAGTCATTCCCCTGTTGATAAATGGTCAAAGGATATGAACAGGCAGTTTTCTGATGAAAAGATAAAAGCAATTTGAAATGCTATGAATTTATTGATTAGAGAAATGAAAATTAAAACAACCTTGAGATGTCATATTATACCTATCAGGTTGGCTAAAATGATAGGAGAAAGTGACAAATGTTGGAGACAATGTGGGAAAATTGGGACGTTAATTCATTGTTGGTGTATCTGTGAGCTGATCTAACCATTTTGGAGAAAGATATAGCATTATTCCCAAAGAGTTATTAAACTATCTATACCCTTTAACCCAGCTTTACCACTATTAGGTCTATTTCCCAAGAGGATTAGGGAAAGTGGGAAAGAACCCACATGTTTTAAAATATTTATAGCAGCTCTCTTTGTGGTTGCAAAGAACTGGAAATTATGGAGATGCCTAGGGAATGGCTAAACAAATTGTCATATATGTTCATGATGGAATATTACTCTGCTATAAAAAATGATGAGTTCAATGATTTTAAAAAAGTATGGAGGGGGGCGGCTAGGTGGCATAGTGAATAGAGCACCAGCCCTGGAGTCAGGAGGAACTGAGTTCAAATCCAGCCTCAGACACTTAACACTTACTAGCCATGTGACCTTGGGCAAGTCACTTAACCCCAATTGCCCTCCAAAAAAAGAAGAAAGAAAGAAAAGTTTGGAGAGACCTCCACAAAATAGTGAAATGAGCAGAACCAAGAGAATATTGTGTACAGTAATAGCAGTATTGTTTTTAAAACAACTTTGAGCAACCAGGTCATTTTGACTATTATAATTACCCAAACTAACCTCAAAGATCCTATGAAGGAAGATGCTATTTGAATCCAGAAAGGAATATTGCAGTGATGTAGGAAATAATGAACTGGTTGATTTAGAAAAACATGGAAAGACTTAGACTTGTGAAAGAAAATGCTATCTACCTTCAGAGAAACAGATGATAGCAGGAAATAAGCATAGTACGGTTATATATATATATATATATATATATATATACACACACATATATGCATATATGCATGTATGAGTGTGTATGTGCATTTATGTCCATATTTATATGTCTATATATCTATGTTTATATGTCTGTTTATATATCTATATAAATGTGTGTATGCATACATTATATATGCATATATACTATATGTGTGTATATATATCCCATATATTTTTATATATATTCATGCTTAATTGTAGCCTTCTTTAGGGTTGGAGGGAGGGGAAAAACCAAGTAAAAAATGCACAGCAGAGAACAAAAGAAAACCTACAAGGAAGCAAAGAAAAGCTGGACAGCTTTGAAAGCAATGTGTAGTATTTATTATATAGGTTTTCTTGAAATTGAAATATTGTTTTGTAACAAATCTTCTCTTATGATCTGCTGTGTACTTGGCAATAATTTTTTTCTTTTCTCATTTTGTATTTAAGTATAAAATTAAAAATTTACCAAAAAATTCTCTAAGTTATGTTTGTTTGTTTTCTGCTTCCAGTTTTGTTAATATCTTCTTTGATTTTGAGGATTTCTATTTTGTTGTTTAATTGAGTTTTTAAAGATTTATTGGTATGCTAGATTTTTTTTATTGCATGCCCAATGTGTATATATGTTCTTTTAGTCTTTTGCTAATGAAAATATTTAGAGATATAAATTTTCTACTAAGGCCTGCTTTGGTTGGATTCCTAAAACTTTGGTAGATAATCTCGTTGTAGGCATTATCTTTCAGGAAATTATCTATTGTTTCTGTTATTTGTTCTTTGATTCATCCTTTAGGACTAAGTTATGTAGTCTCTAGTTAGTTTTAACTGTTTCTTCAGGGACCCTTTATTAAATAAATTTTTATATTATGATCTATAAAAGAAGCATTCAGTAGTTCTGATTTTCTGCATTTTTGAGATTTTGATAAAATTGTAATACACAACTAAGATATATGTATACTCCTTCCTATTCCCATTCAATAATCACCAGGGGTATAGCACATAATAGCTTTTCTAAAATTCTATTCAGATTCTTAACTTCTTTCTTTATTTTCTTTGGTTACAATCATCTGGGTCTGAAAAGGGTATGTCGATAATATTTTACTGTCTATTTCTCTGTAATTAATTTAATATACATACACATATATGTTTAGTATTTATATTCATTTATTGTCTATAGTACCTTTCAGTAAAATATAGTTTCCCTGTTTATCTCTTTTAGTTAAGTCTACTTTTGCTGTTGCCTTTTTTAAAATTAGTACCTCTGCCTTCTTTACTTTAAGTGAAGCATAGTAAGTTTTACTCTAGCCCACTTTTTAAACTCTGTGTGAACCATCATATTTCTTTTTTATAATAAAATTTTTATTGGTATTTTTTGTTTCTTGTATCACCATAATTATCTTAAATATTCCTTCTCCCTCTCCCAGAGTCATCCCATATGACAAACAATATTTTTAGAGAGGAAAAGTATTAGCACAGCTGATTGATATATTAAAAGTCCAAAAACAAGTGCCATGTGCAATACCTCTGGACCTCCCACCTCTAAGAAGGGGTATTTTGGGGGTATCTTCTCATATCTCTACATTTGAGTCCTGCTTGATCTTTATGCTTTTGTTACATTTGCTTTGAATTATTTTACATTTACATTGTTGAGTTACTGAATATATTGTTTTCTTGGTTCTGTTTGCTTCACTCTAAATTTGTTCAATAGATCTTTCCATGTTTCTCTGTATTCATCACACCCATATTTTCTTCTAGCACAATAATTTTTCATTACATCCATGTGCCACAATTTGTTTCGACACTACTCAATTGTTGGGCATCTATTTTGTTTCCAATTTTTAGCAATGATTAAAAGTGATGCAATAAATATTTTGAAGTATATAGGGGCTTGCACATTTGTCTTTCAATTGTGCTTTTTATAAGCAGCATATTGTTGGATTCTGCTTTCTAATTCATTTTTCTATGCTCTTCCATTTTATAGGTGAATTTATCCTATTCACACTTAACAATCATTAATTGTGTATTTCCTTCCATCCTATCTTCTTGTTTTTTATTTGTTTCTTATTCTTTTTTTATAAGAAGAAGGTGATGATCCAGAATGTGAGCTCAGCTTCAGTACCCTAGGTTTAATGCAATTTGTTTCTGCTCTCCTCCCCCTATTTACTTTCACCCAGGATCCAATCATAGCTTTTTTCCTTTCTTTTTTTTCCTTTTAAACTCCTTTTCATATCATTCTCTGTGGTCATAGTTTGTTTTGCTCAGAACTAATCACTCCCCCAAATTATCCTTCCTCTTATTCCTTCTTCTCCCTTCTTGCCTCTGTTCTTTCTGTTGAGTGAAATTCATTTCTACATCCAACTACGCTTGTGATTGTTTTTTCTTCCTTTAACCAGTTTAGATAAGGATGAGTGTCGTGTCACTTCTCCTCTCCAACCCTTCTTCATTGTTTGCATAGTCTTCTACTTATACACCTAGATTATGTGAAATAATTTCCCTCACCTTTCTTTTCCTTGCCCCTTTACCACATATTCTTTTCTCCCTCCCTTTCATTTTTTTTTCTTTCAAGATCACCAAAAATTTTTTAAAACACTCCTAAGCTTTCTGTCTTGTTTGAATCCCTCCATGACCCCTGGTAGGGGTTCTGAGTGAACACTTCTATAATCTCTCCTTATTAAAATGTGAACACTTCATTCTTGTTTAGTCCCTTATGATTGCTAGCTAATATTTACCTTTTACATTTCTCTTGACTTTTCTGATTATATCTTGAAGTTTCTATTTAGTTCTGTTTTTTGCATCTGGAATGCCCAGAAATTCTTTATTTCATTAAAAATCCATTTTCTCACTGTAGGATTACACTCATTTTTGCTGAGCAAGTTATTATGGGTTTGAAGTATATATCATTTGCCTTTTGTAATATCATATTCCAGGCTCTTCATTTCTTTATAGAATGGCTGCTAAATCTTGTGTGATTTGATACTGTGACTCCTTGCTACTTGAATTCTTTCTGCCTGCTTACAATATTTTTTATTAACCTAAAACCTCTTGTTTGGGGCTATACTATTCCTGGAAATTGTCATTTTGTGTTGCTTTTTTTCCTCCAGAAAGTGACTGTTAAATTCTTTCTATTAATAATTTGCCTTCTGGGACTAAGAGATCTGTGCAATGTTCTTTTATGACTCCTTAAAATGTGGTATCTGGCATAGGAACTCTCAATACAATAGAAACAGCCACAGTTCCAGAGGATTTATGGATGAAACATCCTATCTACCTAAGAGAAAGAGAGGCAATGGACTCAGAGTGAAATATTTTTAAACATAACTAATGTGGGAATTTATTTTCTTTAACTATACATATTTGTTAATGAGTTTTATTTAGCTTGCTTTCTTAATGGGTAGAGGAGGGAGAAGTGAGAGGAAGAGAATTCAGGGCTAAAGACAAAATAAAATTGAATTTTAAAAATACATGTAATATGTACCTAAAAAAAAACCATACATAACAATAAAGATTCATAGTGTCACAAACAATCCTTTTAGGTTCTTTGTAAGACAGGCCTCACTTTCCATAAATTTGCATTATGCAAATTAGAGTTTATGTTAAGAATTCTGAAAGAAATTCACTTTCACCAAAACACCTATGTCAATTTAACTGGACAGTACTGTGCTCTCTTTCTCTCCCCTTCTGCCCCTCAGCTTGGTACTCCACAGCTTCCCCCCAACACACACACACACACACATACACACCCACACACACACCCTCTGAAAACAAAAACCTCCAAGTAAAAGCAGAGCAGACCTGCAGAGATGTATGCCAAAGTGCCCCAGGATTAGGGCTTGGCTTGCAATCTCCAATTGCACAAAAAGAGGTCTGGGCCCCATTCTACCCACACAGTCCCTGTGTGTCTGTCTTCCTTCCCTCTGAGACTGGGTACTTTCTGTCTGTCCCCAGTCCCTGCATTTCACCTGTCTTTTCTCTATGTCTGTGTCTAGCCCTCATGTGTCTGTTCCCCACATGTTCTTCCTCTCAGTTCTGGCCAGATCTCTAAGTGTCTGGCATCAGCCTTCCCATGTTCCTCTTCCTGCTCTTGCCTCTCTGTCTCTGGCCCCCTCTGTCCATGGGCTGCATACCCCTCCCTGTTTCCCTCCTTTCTTCTCTTCCTATGTCCGCTGGCAAATTTGCATCATATAAAAATCATTTTATATAGAGCTCTGTGGGAAAGTCCACTTATGTAAAGCAAGAACTGTTTGTATAAGCAAATGTTCACATTTTTACTTTTCAGGTTCATGACAAAAAAAGAAAAAAAGAAAAATAGACATGATGCCTAAGTTCTTTTCCTTCCTTCCTTCCTTCCTTCCTTTCTTTCTTTCTTTCTTTCTTTCTTTCTTTCTTTCTTTCTTTCTT
>NW_027187273.1:722846-776220 GCF_028583685.1 Petaurus breviceps papuanus | reverse complement strand
TTTCTTTCTTTCTTTCTTTCTTTCTTTCTTTCTTTCTTTCTTTCTTTGTCATAGCTTTTAGTTGTTTGATCACCCTTAAATTATCTCTCCTTGATCTGTTTTCCAAATAAGTTGGGTTTTGCTATATTTTCTTCTATTTTTTTTAGTCATTTGCCTTTTTTATATTTCTCTTGTCTCGTGGAGTCAAATTCCCAGGTTAAGGATGTTATTCCCTGCAAAACTTAAAACTGAGAAGGTAGATCTCAGGCCCTTCCCCAGCTTACCGCATAATGTCTCTACTGTGAGTGAATGAGTCCTTCATCCCTGGATGTCTTGTAAAAGAGATAATGCCTCAGTCAGGTAGATGCGAAGACACAGATAGTTCTGGCTAAAGAGTCAATGGAAAGAGGCTGTTACCAACCAAATGACAGGTCAATGTAGAGTGTCTGCACCTGGGCCAGTCCTGATGCCCACAAGCAGCTTCCTGGCTCCTCCCAGGAAAGTATCATCATCTTAGGTCATCTAGGCATTCATCAAAGTCCCAGGAAAACCTAGGCCCCTCTGAGGAGTCTGCTTTGGACTCCTCAGACTCAAGTCTCAAGTTCTAATACTGACAGCATCTCTGCTTATAGTATGACCTGGGCAGGTCACTTGCCCTCTCTGAGCTTCAGTTCTTACTGAGGATGTAACCAAGGGAAGAAGGAAAGAAGGAGGGAGAAGAGGAAGGTGAGGAAGGAGTAGTCTGAAGGAGATTTAAGTTCATGGCTTCAGTTATGCTAACCCCGGTTTTCTGTGAGAAATGGTAGAAAGGACAGGGTAGATGACCAAAAACTCTTCAGGACATGGCTGATTAAACTGATGCAACCTTCCTGGGAGTAATTCAGAAGTCAAAACAATACCTTTTCCACAAAAATATTTTTAATATTCTTTTTTTAATTTTCAGTTCTATTCTCTCCCTCCCTCTAACCCCTCCTCTCCTCATTAAGGAGAGCAATGTAACACCCATTATACATGCAAAGTTATGCAAAACATATTTCCATATTAGCTGTTGCAAAAAAATGTTTAAGCAAGAAAAATAAAGTGAAAAAATATGCTTCAGCCTGCATTCAGAGTTCATCAGTTCTGTCTCTGAAGGTAGATAGCATTTTTCATCATAACTCCTTTGGAATTGCTATGGATCATCATATTAATCAAAATATTTGTCTTTTGCAGTTGATCATTGTTATGATTTTGCTATTACTAGGTACAGTATTATCCTGGTTTTGCTTACTTAATTTTGCATTAGTTCATATAAGTCTTCCCAGGTTTTTCTGAAATCATCCTGCTCATCATTTCTTATGACACAATAGTATTCCATTACAATCACAAACCACCATTTGTTTGCCTTTCCCTATCTGATGGGTATTCCTTCAATTTCCAAATCCTACACTGCTTCTTTTTTTTTTTTTTTTGCTTTTTGGAGGGGGGAACGTAGGGCAATTGGGGTTAAGTGACTTGTCCAAGGTCACATGGTTAGTTTTTGTTTTAAGTGTCTGAGGCCAGATTTGAGTCAGGTCCTCCTGACTCCAGGGCTGGTGCTCTATTCACTGTGCCACCTAGCCGCCCCTCCTACACTACTTCTTGACCATGACTTTGGCAACCAGAAAGTGAAGGGAAAAAAATTGTTAACCACTTCTACAAATTAAATTTAAAACTATAAAAAAAAACTGTATGTCCTGGAGCAACATTTTAGGGATGCCTAGATCACTATTCCTGGGAATTAATTACCTACACAGGAGCACAGAGATTGTTTACAGTTGGAAAAGACCTCAGGGATCATCTAGACAAATCTATTTAGTTTACTTTTTTTTTCTGAGGAGGGAGGAAAGCAAGGCAATAGTGGTTAAGTGACTTGCCCAAGGTCACACAGCTAGTTAAGTGTTAAAAGTCTCAGGCTTGATTTGAACTCAGGTCCTCCTGACTCCAGGGCCAGTGCTCTGTTCATGGTGCCACCTAGCTGCCCCTAAACTTCATTTTACACATAGGAAACTGAGCCTACTGAGAAATGACATAGTTAATGACAGACAGCAATGAAATTAGAACTCAGATGTACTCACTCTTAGTCCAGTGATCTTCCCACTCCACCACATATTTTCCTCCTAGTGAAGCATCAGGAATTTCTTTAAATTCAAAAAAGGGAGTAGATAGAGTTCCCTTTTCTCTGCCCCATGTTAAAATCTCATCCTCTGTCCATACTTAGTTTCCTCATCTGTCAGATCAAAGGTTTGTCCTAGACAATTTCTTAGGACCCTTCCAGTCCAACATTCTATAATCCTTTCTATATGTGTATCTACTCTCCAAGGACAATGAACTGAAGCATCCCTAAATATTGTCTGCTTCTTCCATATTTATCCTACCCTTTTTGGATAAATTCCTCGAGAAAACTGTCTACATTAAGTGCTTCCACTTTCTGTCCTCTTACTCACTTTTAAACCCTCTTCAGTCTGACTTCTGGTTTTTGTTTTTTGTTTTTTGCCTTTTGGAGGGCAATTGGGGTTACATAACTTGCCCAAGGTTACACAGCTAGTTTTTTTGTGTGGGTGTTAAGTGTCTGAGGCCAGAACCGAACTCAGGTCCTCCTGACTCTGGGGCTGGCGCTTTACTCACTGCACCACCTAACCGCCCCTCAGTCTGACTTCTGATCTCATCATTCAAATGAAGCTGCTCTCTCCAAAGTTACTATTTTTCTTTAAAATTGATGAATCTAAGGGCCTTTTCTTAATCCTCTTGCCTCTTGATTTGTCCACAGTCTTTGACACCATCAATCATTGTCTTCTCTGGATACTCTGACCTCTAGGTTTTCTGGACATGATTCTCTCCTGGTTCTCCTACCTATCTGACTGCTTCTCAGCTTCATTTGCTTGGATCTTCATCCAGATCATGTCCACTAACCATGGGTGCCCTCCTAAACTGGGTTCTCTTCTTTTATACCTCTATATCTACACTATCTTATTTGATGATGTCATCAACTTCCATAGACACAACTATCTCCTCTATATAGATGATTCCCAGATTAAGATACTAACCCTAATCAGTCTTCTGACCTCAGATCCTACATCACTCACTACCTTTTATCTAAAATATAACTCAAATCCCAAATTTGATGTCTTATAAGCATCTCAAACTCATCATTCCAAAACAAATCTCATTATCATTCCCCCAAACCCACCTCTTTTCTAAATGTTCCTAATACTCTCTAGGGCACCACCATCTACCCAGTAAGCCACACTCAGAACATAGGCGTCACACCTGACTCCTCACTTGCATTTACCCCAGTTGGGGTCATCACCAGACATCTTGACTTATGTCTTGTCACTGGACTTTGATGACTCTGAAGGAGAGAGTGAGGCTGAAGACTTTGCCCAGCTCTGCCTCACTTAAATCCAGTTCACCTGCAGGACATATAATTGGTTCTCTTCAAGAATGACAAACAACTCCAATCTGGACTCAAATCTTGTCACTCCTACCTTTAAAACATCTCTTGTATAAGTCCCCAGCTCCCCATTCACACAGCCACTACCCTTATGCAGACTCTCACACCTGTACTATTTCAATAATTTTTTGGTGGGTGTCCCTGTCTCGAGTCTCTCCCCATTTCAGTTCACTCTCCTCTCAGCTGCCAAAGTGATCGTCCTAGAGCAAAGGTCTGACCATGTCATCCCTTAGTCAATAAATTCTAGTGGCTCCTTATTACCTCCAGTATGGAATATTAAATCCTGTGTGTGACCTTTAATGTCCTTCAGAACCTGGCCCCTTTTTCTCCTTCCCAGTCTTCCTATATTTCACTCCTCTCCACACACTTTACAGTCCTATACACAGTCCTACTTACTGTTACACACACATAATTCTCCATCTCCTGACTATAAATTTGCACTTGCCTTTTCACTGGCTATCCCCCATGCCTAGAATTCTCTATCCCCTCACCTCTGCCTCCTGGATCCACTCAATTCCTTCAAGATTCAGCTCAAAATCCCACTTCCGTAGTAAGCTTCCCCAGTGCCACCCTGCCCCCCTCAATTCCCTTCCCTCTTAGATTACCTTTCATTTATTGTATACGTGTGTATATATGTGTATGCATGTGTGCATATGTATGTAGCATGTTCACACTTATTTGTATGTTGCTTCTCCAACTAGACCACAAGCTCACACGTATATATCATGTTTTTATCTTTCTTTGTATTCCCAGTGCTTAGTGTAGAGTCTGCAACATAATTAACATTTGATGACTAGCAATAAATCTATGGACTAGACTATGCTACACTTGGGCAAGTTCTGAACTGATCAAATGGTCCAACCCGCAGAATAGCTGCTAATGGATTTATGTCAACTTACCAGGAGTTCTCCTGTGGCATATCCAAGGATCTGTACTTAGTCCTCTGCTGTTTAACATTTTCATTAATGGACTGGATAAAGGCTTAGATGGCATCCCTGTCAAATGAGCAGATGACACAAATCTAGCAGGCACAACTGAGAGGGTCAAAACAAATCAGGTGAAATTGCATAAGGATATTTAAAAAAATAGATGAACGAATGGGAAAGCATTTAAATACTAACTTTGTGCCAGGGACCATGGTAAGTACTGGGGATACAAGAACAAAAAGTAAAACAATGCCTGTCCTCAACAAACTTACATTCTAATAAGGAAAAAACACCTGTGGATAGTTGTGGTAAGATAAGAGAATTTTAGTCTAGGGAGTCACAAGGATGTAATGTCTTACATTTGGGTTAAAAAAAATCAACTTTACAAGTTCAAGTTGAAAGAGGCATAGTTCAATAGCGATTTGTCTGAAAAAAAAGATATTAGACTTTTAGTGGACAAATGAAATGTGAATCAACAGACTGCTATGGCATCCAATAAAGTGAATGCAATCATGGGTCCTATTAAGAGAGACATTGTGTCCAGGACTAGGAGATGACTGTACTCCTGAACTCCGCCCTTGTTAGACCATGTTTGGAGGACTGTTTTCCAAATCTAGTCCTGTATCTTAAGAAAAAAACATTGAGAAGCTGGATAGCATCCAGAGCAGGACAGCCAGGATCATGGGAAGCCACAAATACACATCATATAACGTGTGAGGATCAATTTAAGAGAAAGAAGTTGTTAAATCTGGAGAAGACTGAGGCACAGGGGGTGTGGAGGAGACGTAATAAGTGTCTTCGGGTGCTTCAAGGGCTGTTACATGGAAGAATGAATAAACTCGTTCTGCATGGCCCTAGAGGGAAGAACTACAAGCAAGGAACAGAAGTTATAAGAATGCAAATTTTGGCTTGGTATAAGGAAACGCTTCCTAACAGCTGGAACTATGGCAAAGTAGAATGAGCTGCTCCCTTTTCTGGAAGTCTTCAAATAAAAGCTAGGTGACCTATCAATCAACAAGCATTTATTAAGCATCTATTTGTCACTTCCACAAAAACTGCTGGAAAGACTGGAAGGCAGTAAGGAAGAAATTAGATACAGACCAACATCTGACACCATATACCAAGATATGCTCCAAATATATATGATTTAAAGTAAAAAAAAAAGTGACATTATAAGCACAGTAGAGGAATAAGGAGAAATAACTTTTTTCAACTAAGGACAGAGGAAGAGTTAATGATAAAACAAGGAATCCAGAGAATCCCTAAAGGCAAAATGGACAATTTTGATTGCATAAAATTTTAAAGTTTTACACAAACAAAACCAATGAAGTTAAAATGAGAAGGAAAAGAGTTAATGGGGGGGGGGGAATCTTTGCGGAAATTTTCATTGATAAGGTCTCATATCCAAAATGTATAAGGAACTAACTCATATTATAAGAAAAAGAGCTATTCTCTAAGAGGTCAAAGAATATGAACAGGACATTTTCAGGGGTCTTTTTTATTTTATTTTCCAATAACAAACATTCATTTTCTCTCCTCCCATTCCCCCTTCCAAATTAAAAGAAAACCCTTGTAACAAATATCAATAGACAAACAAAATAAATCCTCACATTTTTTTGTGTCCAAAAGTGTATGTCCCATTTTGTATCTTGAATTATCCCCTTTCTCTCAGGAGTTGGGTAGCCCTCTTCATCCTACATCCCCTGAAATGATCGGTTATTGCACTGATCAAAGTTATTTCCCTTAAATATTTCTATTTTTACACATACGAATTCTTTTTCTTCTTCCTCTGATCTCTTTGGACAATAGGTCAGAAGAGGTATCACTGAGTCAAAGTGTATATATGCACACTTTAGTGACTTTGGAGGCATAGTTCCAAATTGTTATCCAGATTAACTGAACCAATTCATAGCTCCACCAACAGTGCAGTAACATGTCTGTTTTACTCTAAAGACCCTCCAAAATTTGTCATTTTCCTTTTCTGTCATCTTTGTCAATATGATGAGTGTAAAATAAAACCTCAGCATTTCTTTCATTTGCGTGTGGCTATTGATAGTTTGGATATCTTTCTATGAAAACTGATGAATAGGCAGAGTGAAGTGAGAAGAAATAGGAGAATAAGTTATACAATGACAATGCCATGTATTAGATAGGCAAAGGAGACAAAAGAAGAGAGACAAATGTTGGAGGTCCTATAATAAAAGGCGTATTAATGCACTATTATTGTACTAAAATCATTTCATTGTGCAGAAACCTTTGACCCAGAGAGTCTTCCAATTCTATACCCCAAAGAAATCAAAGAGAAAAGGGACCCATATGTACTAAAATATATATATATATATATATATATATATATATATATATTTATAGCAGCTCCTTTTGTAACAACAAAAAACTGAAAGCTAAAGGGGATGCCACCTATTGCCAATGGCTGAACAAACTATGGTATATGAATGTGATGGAATATGTGAATATATGAATGTGTTGTAAGAAATTATGAAAGAGCTGATTTTAGAGGATCCTGAGAAGACTTGTATGAATTGATGCAGAGTGAAATGATCAGAACCAAAAGAATACATTATGCAGTAGTGATTGATATAAAGAAAGTCAACTCTGAAATACCCATGAGTTCAATCAATGGGATGACCAGTCATGATTACAGAGTACTACTGAGGATGAGGGATAAGGCAGCTGGTTCCTAATAGAAAGGTGATGGACTCTCAAGATGCAGAATGAGACCCATTATTGTACATGACCAATGTGGGATTTTGTTTTGCTTGACTACTTGTTATAAGGGCTTTGTTTTTCTTTATCTTTTTTTTTGAGGGGGGAAGGTAGGGTAATTGGAGTTAAGTGACTTGCCCAAGGTCACACAGCTAGTTTTTTGTGTTAAGTGTCTGGGGTCAGATTTGAACTCAGGTCCTCCTGACTTTAGAGCTGGTGCTCTATTCACTGTGCCACCTAGCCGCCCTTTTCTTTCTCTTTTAAATTGGGGGTGAGGTGTGTAGGTAGAAAGCAGATGAGAGCTAGGAACAGGATTCACCCTCACTCCAAATGAGAAAAGAAGGAATCCCAGACAAGCAGGACAGCATTGAAATTTACATGTTGAATTTATTACATCCTCAAAAGGAAAAGCAAGCTCTAAGTAATAAAGATTCATGGTTTCACATACAATCGTCTCCTTCTGTTCTATGACCTATGTTGAAATACACATTTTATTTGGTGTTTCTTGCATTTTAATTTTTTAAAAGGGAAAAATATGTGTTAGGGACTATGCTAGGCACTAAGGATACAAATTCAGATATAATATAATTGCTGCCTTTGGGGAGCCTACAATCTACCTGGTGGATACAACATATTCATAAGTAAGTAAATACAGGATATATACAAAATAAATACATAGAAAGTGATTGGAGAGAACTGATAATTGGGGGAATTAAGCTGGGTCTCTTGAAAGAGATGGTAGAGGGAGCTAGGAGGTTTGAAGAAGGCAGAGATAAGGAGGGAGAGCATTCCAGGCATGAGTGACAGCCTTTGCAAAGTCACAGAGGCAGAAGATGATGTCTCATGTACAATGAATATCAAGTTGACCAATTCGGTTAGAGTACAGTGTATTGAAATAAGAATTTTGTGAAATGAGCTTGGAAAAAATAGATTGAACCAGATTGTGAAGGCTTTTAAACTAAAAGAAGAGGAGAATACAAATGGAGGAGGGAAGGAGGAAGGGAAAGAGGAGAGGAGAGAAAGCAAAGGAAGAAGGATATGTAGAGGATAATACTTTCTAGAGACAAGAGGGAGCTATTGAATCTCCTTGAGCAGGGGAGTGATGTGGTACTTTAAGAAAATCAATTTGGCAACTACGTGAAAGAAGAATTAGAGAGAGGAAAGACTGAGTGCAAAGAGACCACCTGTCAAGTATTGTAGATAGCATCCTTTCCAATATGAAGTCCTTTACAATCCTGGGATTCTCGAAGATCTATACAAGGCACTGTTAGATGTGGGCTGGGAAGCTAAGAGTGCTTGACCTCAGGCCTTTTTCTTGGTGCCAGAGTATAACTCCATAAGCATACAATCCCACATTGCCAGCCTCTAGGAAGAATTTCCAGAGACTCAAATCTTCACACTCCCCCTCACCTCTAAACAAGCCCTGACTACTCTAGCCCACACTGTTCTTTCTCTTTTCAGAATTTCTCACTAACAAATTGTTTGTACTACACAATTTAGCACCTAATTTTATAATGTTTTGTACTGTTTGTGAATTGTTTCTTACATATGAGTACTGTGAGTTCCGCAAGCACAAGAACCATATGTTTTCCTTTTGCTATATCATCCATCCCACTTAGTACACAGTTCCACATGTAGGCATTGAGGATTGGGGACAATAAAAGGAACAGGTCAGTTCACAAACCACTGGGCACATACTGATTTGCTTCTAGGCATCTCCTCTTGAAGAGCCAAAGTCTGGTAAGAGAAAGCCACAGGGTCACCCATACTGTGTGAACTCATCAAACTCTAACTCATTCATTCACTCTTACATCAGCAGAGCTGGACACGTCTATGGTGCAGTGGGAATAGTTGGACACAGGAGATCTGGAGGCCTTTATTCTAATTCTGTCTCTGCTAGCAGGGTGACCTTGACCAAGTCACTGCCCCTCTGGGCCTTAGTTTCTTTGTACATTTGAATAAGGAGATTTGACTTACTAAGGGGTGCTTGACCTTTCTGCGCCATGGATCCCTTTAGTGTCCAGTAAAACCTATCAATCTCTTCTCAGAACATTTTTGTAAATTCATGATTGAAGGAAAAAATAGATTTCAATGAAAATACAGGTATAATTTTTTTTTCCTATCCAAGTTCACAAATCCCTGAAATCTATCCATAGACCTTCCCTGGGCTCCAGATTACAACCCCCTGGATCAGGGGGTACCTTTAATCCACTGCTAATCATCTATTGTTCTCTGTTCTGGACTGTTATAAGAAAGCAAAATGGATAATGTTTTACCAAATCTTATCTCCCACCCTTGCTAGCTGTGTGACCATGGATAGGTCAGGACACCTCTTGAAATCTCTGTAAAATGCAGTACCTTCCTTGCAGGGTCTTGTAAGAAACTTAGATGAGATAATATTTTGTCAAGCACTTTGTAAACCTTAAAGTGCCAGACAAATGGTAACTATCACATCATCGTCATCACAAGTCTCTTGTCACGGCTCTTGTGGAGATGATTTCTGCTCTAATAAGGACTGCACTGGATAATCTCTGAGGCTTCTTTAACTCTGAGATCCGGGGATAATGTGGAAAGATGCCCTGACGCATTAGAATAGAAAGAATTATGATGTGGTTGTACTCGAGGTATCCAGCAAGGTGAGCCATGGCCGGGTGATCCCTCCTTCTTTATCCTAAGCTATTCTCCATCTCTGGGGAAGGGCTGGGGTTTCCTCCTGGTAAATCTGGTCTAACCCCAAGAGCCCCAAGGGGAGCAAGCTGGCCAGCCACCTGTCATCCGGGACCCAGCATCCTGCAAGGCAAAAAGGCTGATGTGTCAATCACCCTTTGCACTGGAAAAACACAATATTCCAGTCGGATGCATTTTGCCCAGAACAAACATCACCCCCACTTAAACATTGCTAGAAGCCTGCAGAAGCTTAGCTGTCCTATGGCAGTGCAAGTACGCCATCTAGAGGCCACAGTTGATAATACTCAACCCACCAGCCAGAGTCAGGTTGACCCTCTCTACAAGTGCCCCAACATCCCTGTTCCTGAAAAGTTGGTCCTCAATAGGATTTTTGTGGCTATAATAAAAACTAATTCATGCACAACCCTTTAAGGGATGTAAAACAATTTCAATGCAAATGTTGCTTGATTCTCACATCTTTGTGAGTTAAGTACTTTGTTCCCCCGCTGGATCTGGGGTCTCATCTATGTGCTTGTTCCTTCTTCCTTCTTCTGACGAAGATCTCCATCCCCCCATGCCTGCCCATACTGTGTGACTCTCCTCTGCACCTCTCCTCTGTCCCCACCTGATCTCTGTAATCAGTTTGCCACAGAAGGTCTGCTTCACATGCTGGGGAAGAATGTCAAGTGGTTTTGAGCTAAAGAGAAGGAGAAAAGAGAATTCATGAAAAATAATTAAATATTCCACTGTACTACTCACAGCACCTAAAAGTTGTGTGATCTTAGGTAAGTCAACTGCAAAATGAGAATAATACTAGTCAAGTCAACTGTAAAAATAGGGATAATAACAGTTCCTACATCCCAAGGTTGTTGTGAGAGTCAAATGAGATAATATTTGTAAAGAACTCAGCACAGTGCCTGGTACACAGTAGGAGTCTAATAAATGTTTGTTTCCTTCTTTCAATAAGTGTTCATTGACTCTTTTTTTTGGTCTTTTTGGAGGGGGGAGGGCAGGGCATTTGGGTTAAGTGACTTGCCCAAGGTCACACGGCTAGTAAGTGTGAAGTGTCTGAGGCCAGATTTGAACTCAGGTCCTCCTGACTCCAGGGCTGGTGCTCTATTCACTGTGTCACCTAGCCATCCCATTGTCTCATTTCTAAGGTTTCTTCCAGTTTCAAATCTATGATCTTCTGATCAGCTCTGGTAATTAGCTGGTGTGTTCTAAGGTACCCCAGCTGATTTTTAAAAATATAATCCGATATCCTTTGACTGATAAACAGTTTCATTTGAACCACAGTGGTAAGCAGGGCAGTGTCTTCCTTAATTCCTGCACATGAGAGAAAGCTGGTGGACAAGTTGGTCACAGCAGCTCTTGAAATCTCTACCACACGACACAACCACAGTCCCTGATCTCTTAAAGTAAGTAGACTTTGGCAAAGAAGAGATGACCCAGAAAAGACAACTGAGACAAAATAAAAGACCCCAATCTTCCCTGACTCTGTTAGCCCATGGTGTTCTCTTTCTTCCTTAATCACAGGCACTAGCTCACACATACCACTTGACAGGCCATTAGGTACCATCCTGTTCTCCAGCTGATGTCCCCATGCCCAGGATTCTCTCATTCTCTCCTCCTCATCTCTGCCTCCTGGCCTCCCTGGCTTCCTTCAAGTCCCAGCTAAAATCCCACCTTCTCTGGGAGAGTTTTCCTGACCCCCTTAATTCTCGTGCCTTCTCTCTGTTGATTATCTCCAGTTATAGATCTTGTCTGCTCGTAGTTTTTCTGCATGTTGTCTCCCCTATCAGATTGTGAGCTTCTTAAAGGCAGGGACTGTCTTTTGTCTTTCTTTGTTACTCCCTGGTCTAAGCACAGTGTCTGGTACATAGTGGGTGCTTATTAAATGTTATTGACTGAATTATGCACCTTTGTTTGGTTTTTTTTTCAAGTGAGCTGGTCCTTAAGGGCAGGAGACATGTCTTCTACCTTTCTTCTGTTTCCTATAGCACCTGACAATGGACTGGACACACAGTGGGAGCTTTGTTGACTAACTTCACTAATGTCCACAAGTGACTGGCACCCTCATCAAGGCACACTGAGGTGAGGATCACCAGGCTGGATTAACTTCACCTCAACAAAAGAATAGCATAGTGTGCTGGATTGGGATTCAAGAAAAAACAGATTCAGATCCTAATTCTAGTATCAGCTGTGAGATCGTGGGAAAATCAGTTAACCTCTCAAAGCCTTAGTTTGTCCATCTGTAAAAAGGTTGTCATAGGGGCAGCTAGCTGATGCAGTGAATAGAGCACTGGAGTCAGGAGGACCTGAGTTCAAATCTGGCTTCAGACACTTAACACTTACTAGTTGTGTGACCTTAGGCAAATCACTTAACCTTGCCTTCTCCCTCAAAAAATAAGTTGTCATGAGGCTAAAATGATACAATGCATATAAAATACTGTTCCAACTTTACTATAGAAATGTCAGCTATTAATTTAGAGATTAATGATACTTTTAGAGGCTGGGATTGACATTGGAAGTAAAAGGGGGGGGACACATCAATGTATCTGGACTCAAAATGAATAACAAGCAAGTTACATCAAATTAAACACAAATACTCCTTGAGTTAACAACATAGGCACCTGCCAAACAAATATATGCCCTTGGTGAGCATGGGGACCAGGCAAGAATGAATGTGGACGCCTCAGTGCCAGAGACGGCTGAAAGCCAGTGTGGCAGTAAGGGTAAACTGGGTTCCAGAGCCTGTCTGCACAGGGCAATGCATTCTCGTCCTTCCAAAGAACCTGTAATGATGAGTCTTACCACTAGGTGCCACCTCTCCCTATTAAATCAACAAGCCTCTAAGAAAGAGGTTCTTAACTTTTTTGGTGTTATGGATCCCTTTTCAGAATAATGTTTTTAAATGCATAAAATAAATAAAGGATTATAAAGAAAAACAGTTATATTAAGATGTAATTTTACCCATCCAGATTCAAAGACACTCTAAACCCACTGGCAAAACCCAGGATTAGAACTCTAAGGGCTGAAAGCTGGTCCCTAGCACAATCCTCCAAGCCAAAGGAAACACATTGCAGAGGGATGCAGTATTTCTAGATCAATGACAGCCACCACTCCTACCATCACATTGTCTGTTTCATCAATTCCTTCCTTCCTTCCTTCAACAAACATGTATACTCCTAAGGAGGCAGCTAGCGCCGTGCCTGGAGTCAGGAAGACTGGTGTTCAAATCTGGCCTCAGATACTTGCTAGCTGTGTGTCCCTGGGCAAGTCATTTAACCCTATTTGTCTCAGTTTCCTTATCTGTAAAATGAACTGGAGAAGGAAATGGCAAACCACTCCAGTATCTTTGCCAAGAAAACCCAGATGGAATCATGAAGAGTCAGACATGAAAGGGCAGCTAGGTAATACTATTTTAATTTGTTTGTTTGTTTTCTGATGTTTTTTCCCTTTTGTTCTGATTCTTCCTTCACAACATGACTGTGGAAGTATGTTTAACATGATTATACATGCATAACCTATATCAGATTGCTTGTTGGCTTGGGGAGAGGGAAGGAAAGGGTGGGAGGGAGGGAGAAAATTTTGGAACTTGAAATCTTACAAAAATGAATGCCGAAAACTCTTTACATATAATTGGGAAAAAGTAAAATACTATTAAGTGGAAAAAAAGGCAGGCAGCTAGATGGCACAGTGGATAGAATGCCAGGCCTAGGATCAGGAAGATCCATCTACCTGAGTTCAAATCTGGCCTCAGACACTTACTAACTGTGTGACCCTGGGCAAGTCACTTAATGCAGTCACAAAAGTTAAAAATGACTGAATAACAATAATTTATACTGCATATGCATATGGAAGGCATGGGGTGGGGAAGGAGGAGGGAGAGACACTAGCAGCTTAGGAGATCAGGAAAAACCTCATGTGAAAAGTGGCCCTTGAGCTGAGTTTTAAAGAAAACAAATGATTCAAAGAGGTAGAAGCAAGGAGCAAGTGGATTCCAGTTGTAAGGCACAGTCTGTGTAAACAGAACAGGGAGTGCAGGAAGGGGAGGGATGAGAAGTTTATATTCAACAAAGGTGTTTGCTTCTATCATGGAATATGTCCAACACAGGGAGAAAAGGGATTCCCCAAAGCTGGTGGAATCTAGAGGGCAGAGTGACTAGAACATCCCCCCAGACACAAAACTTGAGAAGGTACTGGTAGCACGCATATACCTTCCTCAGCAAGCAGAAACAAGTGACTTAGTGTCTAATTAGCAAGAATAATTAGTTAAAATAGGAAGCTACCAGATGGCAAGTTCCCTCCCAGAGGCACCCAGGTGAGCTTTTGCAGCCTCTCTGCTGTCCACAGAGGCTCCTCCCTCAGCAGCCACTCCAACGTGTTCTGGCCAAAGGGGTCAGGCACCGTCAGTCTGGGGCTTTCTCTCTTTCAGGAGGCCTTGTGTCTTGAGGGTTGAGGTTTTTCTTCATGGTCTTTCTACCCTGTCTCCTACCTGCCCCAGGCCTGGTTTTTGATGCTTACCTCAAGCTTCAGATCAACTAATTATGACTTCATATGTGGGCCAGCAGTTACTGATATTTTCTTGGTTTATTTGGGGAGGGGGACAATAATGTCTGAAGTCTGGGGTTTTTCCCCCAAATGAATCTGGTTTCCTCTTCATGGTTCAGGTGTGACCCTGGGCAAGTCATTTCACCTCTCCATCTGCCTCAGTATAATGGCAAGCACAGAAGTAGTTCACACCTTGTTTCAGTTTGTTTCTTTAGAGCCTTGTATCAAGTCTAAGAAACAGAACATGTGAACCCCACAACTTGTGAACCCTAGAACTCATGAACTCCTGCAACAGGAAGGGGAGGAGCTAATGACCTAATGGAGAGGTCCAGGCTAGAGACGGCAGAACTGAGAAGAGGACTCTTGTAGTGGCAGAGTCAAAGAGAAAACTTGTGGTATCCCGGCACTCTGCCTGTTCTGTCTGTGCTGATGTTTGTGATATTTTGTACAGAAGCCCTGGGACCTTACTGGAAGCCCTGAAAGAGGATTTTCTGGTTGTGTTTATAGAAGTCATGGAGGTTTTGGAGGTCCTGGGACTTTACTGATGATTTGTGCTGACCTCTTAGACCTTGTTTGTGGGTCTGTGTTGATTTCTATTTTGATGATTTGTGTTGAGTTCTCAGACCTTGTTGGTAGGTCTGAGTTGATTTCACAGGCAGATCGTGAATTGATGATGGTGCCGGAAATGTGCATGAATATTATTGTGGCTTTGTCTTCCCAGGAACAGGAACTGTGAAGGACTTGAGGTGGACTGGACACTGTGAACTTCAATATGGAATGTTAACTGGATGAAGAACTGGACAAGGAGCTGGACAAGGAACTGGGAGCTGTCTGCCTTTGAACCCAGGTGACAGTTGGAGCTGGGACCATGGAAGAGGAACCATGGGAGCTGAGAGCCAGCCTCTAGTCAAGCTGAAAGAAGACTTTACTTGGATACTGTATACTGACTGAGAAGATTATGATTTACTGTGACCTTGGGGTGGCAAACTTTGACTTTTGTACTTTGTGACTGAATTAAGGATTTTGTGATTGACTAAATGAATGTACTTTGTTGAAAACTATGTGACCATTTTGGTGAAAACTGTGTGGCAATTTTAGTGATAAGTAGGGGCGGCCAGGTAGCACAGTGAGTAAGAGCACCGGCTCCAGTGTTGAGAAGACCTGGAGATCGAATCCCGGGCTCAGACACTTAGCACCCACCCAGAAACACCTGGCCATGTAACCTTGAGCAAGTTACTTAACCCCAATTGCTTAGGGGCATCCAGGTGGCTCAGCGAGTAAGAGCAGAGGGCTCCAGTGTCGGGATGACCTGGATCAAATCCCAGGCTCAGATACTCAGCACCACAACCAGAAATAACTGGCCGTGTAACCTTGAGCAAGTTACTTAACCCCAATTGCTTTAAAAAAAAATTTTTAGTGAAAAGTTGTTGAGCTGTGACATGGTGAATGCTGTATTTTTACTTTCTATGAATGTTTTGCTCTGATTTGTTATTAAATAGAGAGCTCGCCATACTATGTAATCAGAATCTTGAAAGCTGTTGACAGCAGCAGTGCTCTGGAAAGCTGCTTGTGCATGCTTTTACACTTAGTTTCCTCATCTGTAAAATGGAGATAATAATAGAACCTAACTCACAGGGTTGTTATGAGGATCAAATAAGAGAAAACATGTAAAGCACATTCTTAAAGCTCTTCATAAATGCCATGACCTTAAGAAATGATCCCTTAATGACCTCAAAATGTTGCTGCCCCCAGTAGGCCTGCTCTGTACGTATTTACTTATCCAACTCCAGCTTGATGTCCGCTTTTTTGTTCCTTTCATGCTGTGACTCCTTCCTGATGTAGCCATGAATTGGAGACTCATAACAGAGTTCAAACATGGCGGCTCTACTGTCATTGATGGAGAAAAAATATGATAAAACAATCTTTACCCATATTTCCCATTTACATCTGTGTATTTAGCCCTTAAATGCCCTCAAGATAATATGGTTGGGTCTCTTGCCAAGGTTTTTTTTCTTTGGGACTGGTCTTGTGATTTTTTTTTCTTTTTACAGAGAAATTTCTCCTCTAAGATCAAATATAGAATCCTTTGTTTGGCTTTAAAGCCCTCCATCACCTCGTCCCTTCCCACCTTCCCAATCTTCTTACACTTCCCTTCTCCACTAATCCATGCCTACACTCCAGTCCAGACATACAGGCCTTCTCGCTGTTCCTCACACAGAGCCCTCCATCCCTGGACTCTGTCCTCTATGCCTGGGACTCTCTCCCTCCCCATTTCCAGCTCCTGGCTTCTTCAAGGCTCAGTTAAAGTGTCACCTTCTGCAGGTAACCTTTCCCAGTCCTTAATCTTTGTGCCTTCCCTCTGTATCGCCTGTTTCTATCTTGTTTGCATATAGTTGTTGGGGCAGCTGGGTGGTGCACTGGATAGAGCACCAGGCCTGAAGTCAGGAAAAATCATCTTCATGAGTTCAAATCTGACCTCAGATACTTCCTAGCTGTGAGATCCTGGGCAAGTCATTTAACCCTGTTTACCTTGTAAAATGAGCAAGAGAAGGAAATGGCAAACCACTGCAGTATGCTTGCAAAAAAGACCTCAAAATCGGGTCATGGAGACTCAGACATGATTGAACAACAACGTGTAGCTGTAGCCTGTTGTCTCCTTCATTAGGCCGTGAGCTTCTTAAGAGCAGGGTCTCGTTTTTTGCCTTTCTTTGAATGCCCAGGACTTAGTGTAGGGCTTGGCACATAGTAGGAGCTTAATAAATGTTTGATGACTTGATATAATTTCCACCAATTTAGAAAAGCATCTTGGAAAATTGCCTGGGGGCGCTGAGAGATTCATTACTGCCTGGAGGAACAGACAGTCTATGTCAGAGGTGGGATTTGAACCCAGATCTGCCTGACACTGAAGTCTTTCTCTCTAACCACCATATTACACTGGCTCTTATTCTGGCCAAGTTTTGGGTTTTTTTTTTGTAAACTTCTTTCTAGCTAATATTTATATACTGATTTAAGGTTGGAAGTGCTTTACAGATACAACAATCATGAGAGGTAGATTCTACTATTATTCCCATTTTACAGATGAGGAAACTGAGGTAGAGAGATTTGCCTTGAGTCACATACTTACTCCAGACCCAGAATTCTATTTATTCTATACTATTAGCAGCCAATTCAACTAAGAATGTTCATAATAACCTTCCATCCTCCTGTGGGATTTGAAAAATGAATTTACATTCTAAACCAGTGTTGTCAGTAGCTCCATTTGGCGAAATGATATGTCAAGGTTTCCAATATTCTTCTAGTCAATCAGGTTTACAACATTGGACTTTCCCTTGACTCCTCACTCTTGCTTATGCCACATGACCAATCAGTTGACAAATCTTGTTACTATGTTCACAAACCTCTCACATCTGACCCTTCTCTCTATATGTAGCCACCACCTAAGCTTAGGCCCTCATCACTTTATGCTTGGACTATCACAGTGTAGTCCTCATTTGTCTCTCTACCTTCACTGCACAAAGACTGATCGTTTTGCAATGATTGCCATATTGGATACCAATTATTTCCTGACTGTTAAAATATAATCAATTTCTTTTTTTATGATGTTTATCGTGTTCAATGCCACCTAATTCTCTTTTTTGAAGAAAATACTAATGATCTGTGGATGGGAGGCATCGTTTATAAGACCTTTGGTCTCATTTTTTTTCCCTGAACCATATTTTTCAACGTATCTTTATCATCTTTCCTTGTGGCCTTATTTGTATTGAAGATACGGAGTATAAACATTTACTATTATTTAATTTGCAATGTCTTGTTGAATTCTTCATAGAAATTTTCAACTTCTTAATCCTTTGCACTAGATGATGCACAAAAGGCAATTAACTTTATATGGACTTTTATAAATGTAGAATTCATAAGCACTTCAACAAGAAATGAATAGGTATCCCATGAAATCATGCTTCTGCTTGCTTTTGGATGTACAACAAAACTGGTTTTATCAAGTCCATTAATTTGCCTCAACCAAAGGCACATTCCTTCATTTAGCTGTAATTTCCTCTTGTCTTCTAGTTTTACTTACTTATACCAAGAATGTTAAAATCAATGGCTTTCATTTCCTCCAACCTTTCACTTGTTGGTCACTGGACAAGAATTTCTCATTTGTGTTACAAACAACTAAATATTTATTTATAGGTGATAGGAAAAATGTATAGTTGTGAGCGCCCTCTGGGTGCTCTAAAATGATGAAAATTCAGGAACCTGTACAGGTTGGTGAGGCAGATATTTGTGGACAAGAAATCTTCCCTCATGTTCATTACATCACGCTACCTAGAAGACCTGGCTACCCGTGGAGATATTTTGAGTTCTCCTATCCCAATACCTAGCAGAATTCTATAGGCCTATTTGCCAAAATTGGTCAGTTAACAATTGACAATCACCTTTTAAACACTCCTTCTGTGCTTCCCCACCCCTCCCATCACTATCTTATCATGGTGGAGGGGCTTGCATAACTTAATGAAACTATGAACTATGCCACGCCGGGTTACCTAAGACAGACAGGTCATAGTGGAGATTTCTGACAAAAGGTGATCCACTGGAGAAGGAAACGACAAACCACTCCAACATCTTTGCCGGGAAAATCCCCTGCAACACATGACGTTGAAAGATGAGCTTCTCAGGTCAAGGGCCTGGTCTGCTATGGTCACAGGGTCACAAAAAGTCAGAGGAGACTGAACAGTAACAACAAAAGTGCTCACCACTAGGGACACAAAACAAGCAAAAGGAAAGACGGTCCTTGCTCTCAAGGAATTCCCAACACGGGAAGACAACATATAAAAGGCAGATTTTCTATGAAGAATTCAACAAGATATTCCAAACTGAATACTAATAAATGTTAATACTCAGTGTCTTCAATGCAAATGTAGCCACAAGGAAAGATGATGGAAAATAAATTGGAAAACATGGTTCTGAAAAAAAGAAAGGAGACCCAAGGTTTATAAACTATTAAGAGGTCTCATATCTACACATCATTAATAGTTTCTTCAAAAAGAGCTAGGTGGGGGCAGCTAGGTGGCACTGGCCCTGAAGTCAGGAGGACCTGAGTTCAAATTTGACCTTAGACATTGACACTTAACTAGCTGTGTGACCTTGGAAAAGTCACTTAATCCCAATTGCCTTGTCTTCCCTCCTCCAAAAAAAAAAAAAAGAGAGAGAGAGAGAGGTGACATTGGACATAACAAGGGGGTGAATGGGGAAGGGCATAGTGGTAAAGACCAGTCAGAAGCAAAGCTGGGATAAGAATGAAGGGCAGAGGGGCTGCCAGGTGGTACAGTGAGTAAGAGCAGTGGCTCCAGTGTCGGGATGTCCTGGGGATCAAATCCGGGCTCAGATACTTAGCACCACAGAAATAACTGGCCATGTAACCTTGAGCAAGTTACTTAACCCCGATTGCTTTAAAAAAAAAAAAAAAAGAATGAAGGGCAGCCAGGCTGGGCCCCTCTTCAAAAAGAAGGCTTCAGAAGGGACTCACCAATGGGAAAGGGGGTGGGCCAGAGGGCAGGGTAAAGGGGTAGAAAGATGGTCCAGAGTGAGAAGGCCACAGGTACTAAGGGAAATTCTAGGGGGAAAATACAAGCAAAGAATGATGGTGAAATCTGGAAAGTCAGAAGCAAGAGTCAGGAGATGAAATGTTGGTTTGTAAGTGGCTTTTTAAGAAGCCTTGACCAAGGTAATACAGTTAGTAGGCAGGGCTTGAAGGCAGGTCTTCCGGACACCAGAACCGACCCTCTATAATAATAACTAACATACAGTGCTTACTATGTGCGAGGCACTGCGCTAAATGCTTTGCAATGATATCATTTGATCCTCACAACAAACCTGGAAGGTAGGTGCCATTATTACCCATTTTACAGAAGGGAAAACTGAGGCAAGCATCGGTTAAATGACTTGCCTGATGTTACACAGCTAGTGTCTGAGGCTGGATTTGAACTCAGATCTTCCTAATTCCAGGCCTAGCCCTCTATCCTCTGTGTCACCCAGCTAACTGTTAGCTCCACTCCCTATACCACACTGCCCCATGTCAAATCTTTCACTTCCAACTGTCACACTGCTAGGGCTAATGAGTCTCCTTTAAAAAAAGAAAACACGCTGAGTAATTAATTTAGACTAAGGTAGTACAGTAGAGTAGAAAAAGGATTGGATTTTGGAGTCAGAGGACCTGTGTTTGAATCCAGACTCTGCTGCTTACTCCCTTAAGACAATTCCCTTCCCCTGTCAGGCCCTAGGTTTTTTTCATCTGAAAAATGAAGTAGACTAAATGACTTCTAGGGTCCCTTCCAGTCAAACTCTAATGCAAACATTTGTGCCTAAGGATCCCTGCAGGTTACATCTTAACTTAGAAACCCACAAATTAACCTTATCTATGCCATACTGCATTTTTATTTATTTTGTTAAATATTTCCGACTTACCTTTTAATCTGGTTCAAGGCACTTGGGCCACAACATCAATGGGCTGTGTATAACATCTCTGGCCAATGGTACTCTAACGTGGGACTCCTGATAGCCCTCAAATCTCTCTGGTGAAATTGTGCCTGTTTGTGTTTTTTCCTTTTTAAGGGAAACTCATTAGTCCTAGCAATGTGACAGAGAGAAATGAAAGATCTGACATGAGGCAGGGTGGCATAGGAAATGGGGCAGTTAGGTGACAGAGCACAGAGTACTGGGACTGGAGTCAGAAGACCTGAGTTCAAATCCAGCCTCAGACACTTACTAGCTGTGTAACACACCAGACAAGTCATTTAACCTACGTTTGCCTCGGTTTCCCCATCTGTAAAATGGGGATAATAATGGCACCTACTTCCCAGGTTTGTTGTGAGGATCAAATGAGATAACTGTAAAGCATTCAGCATAGTGCTTGGCACATAGTAAGCACTGTATGCTAGTTATTATTACAGGGGGTTGGACCCAGGATCAGGAAGACCTGCCTTCAAACCCTGCTTACTAGCTGCATCACCTTAGCCAAGTCACTTAGCCTGTCAACCTCACTTCCATCATTTGTAAACTTTTAGGGCTAGATTTGTCCTCTCAAGTCCCTTCCAGTTCAAAATCTATGATTCCATGATTTCAGGCACTAGAGGGAAGCCACTGGGGCTGAGGAGGTATAGCTGGTCCTTCCTAGGAGTTAGCCCCCTGGGGTAGCTGCCCTAAAACTGTGTCTGTCTGTCACAATTCTTTCCATGAGTCTCCACACTTTTTATAGAGGCTTTCTTCCCAAGTTTCATTAACAAGTCGGGCAGGAGCGCAGGGGGAATCCCAGGATTTGTACATCTAGATTGTACATAAGTGAAGGTTGCTTATACTACCTTCATACATTTATCTACTCTACAAGTCTTCTCTGCTGTAGCCTGTAAGATCCTTAAGGTTAGAAACCACATCCTTTGTGGCTTTTTATCCTCCACCTAGAATCATAGACCCCAGTGGGCCCATATGTGCATCATTTATTTTCCTCTAAGGTCAGGGCTGAACTACCAGCTGCTCTGTAACTCGAAAGCCAACTACTATGGCCATTCCACTGTCTGACTATTGAAAAGGCCTTCAACTGTTCTCTTTGTGAAAGAACGCTAGCCAGCTCTTTGGCAACAGAGGAAATGGGGTAGTGGAAAATCCACTGATAAAAGAAATCCAAGAGATTTGAGTTCTAATCCTAGATCAGTGATTAATTCTTTGTGTAATCCTAGGCAAGTTACTTATCCTCTCTGGGCTGCAGCAGTGAAATTGGGAATTTGGTCTATGCTCCTTCCAATAGCTACACATAAAGTCAGCCCTGGTAAGGCTGTAAGCTGGGAAGGTTCTTTGTCCACAGACTGATGATGCTGTCATAATACACATCTGTGTGTCAGGGAATGAACAGAACCACAGGTATTCACCAACAGATTGGGCTTATGTTCTATATTCTAAAGAGGAATGGGATCAAGGAATAAGATGACTACCTCAAAAACAAGCAACAATCCTTTGATTATCAAGACTATTTAACTCTGAAAGTAGTGAGGGTTTCTGAGTAATTTTCTCCAAGCTCCTTGGACACAAAGGCTTGAGGTCATTCAAAAACCTCACATCTCTTTCAACTCCAATTTTGATTTGTCAGAAGTGGAATCCATAAGCATTTATTAAGTGCCTTCTATGTGCTTACTGAGGTTGACTGTAAAGTATGGAAGGTGTTTGAAGCTTTGAATGAAGCTGTATTTGGTATTCTCGGGTAGAAAGGGATCCAGAAGCAGACCAGAGAGGCAGAACCCAACCAGTTTTATTTCCAGGGTGGTGGGGATAACTTGACATATTCAAGGTAACAGAGTGATAGAATTTTTAAAATGGAAGAGATTTCAGGAGTCATCTACATCAGATCATATGTGGTCCTCCTTCATTGGGATGAAAGATGAGGGGGGCAAGGAGACAATGGAAAGACTAGATGACTGGGAAGATTGCTGGGCTTTCAGAAACTAAACAAAGTGAAAATAACTTTGCAGATTAGTATTATTTTTAAGAATAAAACTTGGGTACTTTCTAAATCTATAAAGCATCATTGGGATAGAAACCCATTATATAGTTATTCCCCAGTACACTTGGAATCCATTTCTAACTACAGGATAGCAGTGAATGGAAAGGTGAAGAATTTGGTTATCTGAATCTTCAAGTGCTTGGTTCAGTAAAAAAACAATGTACTCGGGAGTCAGGAAACATGGGTTCTAATCATGGTTCTACCACTAACTAGTTGTGGGACCATGGTCAAGTCATTCAATCTCTCTGAGATTCAACGTCCTTTATAAAAAAAAAAAAAGTTAAATGTTAAAAAAAAAAAACTAGGATGATTTGAAATTCCTTTGTGTTCTAACATTCTGTGGTCCTAAGTGCTTCTTAAATGTAAAGTGTGAGTGACAGGAAGAGTAGACAGCAGTTTTAAAGAAGGGAGGAAACAGTTTATTGTGTTGAGCAGGCCTCATTTGCATTACAGTATGAGGAAATTTATTTTCAATTCACTTCTGGCTGCGGTTCTGCAGACATTCAAAATCCCAAAGCTTGCTCCCAATCAAGTGTCAGCACCTGAACTCCGCATTGCATTAATTAAAAGAATTACAGTAAAATAGAATATTTATAAAGATTAAAAAAGTACATAGTTTCTTTAAAATTCTAACACCCTTTTTTCCCTTTGTACATGTTTGCCCCTTCATTACGACAGATTCCAGTAGCTGAAAGTAAATCTTGAGAATCTTTTGCTTCCTCCAAAGACTTCTCAACTGTCAACTTCTAGTGAATTTTGTTCACTCTGCCCCTAATTTTTCTTTTTGGAGGGAATCATACCCTTATCTCAGGAAACTCAGATGGCGAGAAGCAAGGCAAAGCATAAATTAAACTTGGATTTCCAATTAGTAAATGTTAAAAACCATCTGGAATGCTCTAAAATAGCTAAGCCAGCGTTATTATTTATGACAGGTAGAACAGGGGTGTGAATTTCATGTTACAAATCAATTTGTTCCTACTCTTAGCCTCTATGCTATTGAGGTTGGTCGTAAAGTTAATCAAATCAAAGCTTTAAAAAAATGCCCAGTGATAACACAACATACCTGTAAGAAGTAACCAACTTTTACCATAAAATACTGATCAAGCTGGTCAAATACCCTATCTATAACTGGTATATAATTGGATTCTCTTCAGAGATTCTTGTCTGCAAAATCATTATTGATAATAGGTAGTTTAAACAGTGAAAAATATTTTGGGGGTCTAGGTTCCTGGAGGAGGGGGTCCCATTAAAAGGCACAATCCAAATAGAAAAACACTTGATGAAATCCTGAGAAACTGTTTCTTTCCTACAGTTTTATGGAACTTACAAGCATTATCATCACCATGTAGTATAATCCTAAACTTTTCTTTTTCCAAACCTGTGACACTTCTATATCAACTACAGAATTCAAAAAATCAACTATAGACAGAAAATCCAAATGAATTCTGAACTCCAAAAGTTGCAGTGTTTTGAAATCCAAATGATATCTGACAGAATATGGTCTATTTGCTTCAATGTGTACCAGATACTGGCATTACAAATACTCTGCCGAGGAATTCCCCCTCCCAACCCCCCCACATAAGAAGTATACATTAAAGTAACTATAGATTAAAATGAAAAAATATCACCTCAGTCAGACTAAAGAAATCATCAGCTACTTTGATAGTTTGGGCTGCTTTTTTCCATCAAATAGCTTTATAAACTGTTATTCCAGACTTCCTATATAGTTCCACAAAATCTAGGTCTTCAAAAAACAAGTCACCCAAATGACAAAATGATCACACGATATTTAAGTGTGGTTTTGTCCTGGGGTAGCAGACAGAAAAGTCCTCACCATCCATTCTTATACCAAGACTACCACCAAGTGGTTTTTGCAAACATTTTACACTTCATCAATTAGTATGTTGCTGACATATCATCCAAAATATACCAAGTGCTCCCAATTCCACTCCTTCAGGCTTAATAATCTTAAAAGATCTCATTCAGACTAAAATAGATGTGGGCAAAGAAGCTATGTTAAAGTACAGAGACAGAACAGTAAACAAACTGTACAGCTGACATTTCAAACACATTGTCAGCAGCAGTATCATTTAGGATGTGCCAGCCACCACCCTCAAAGCAAACTGTCATCACCGCTTAAATTGGGGGACTTAAGCCCTCTTCCTCAGATAACTACATTTGTACATTAATAATGCTAATGACAATCATATTTATATAGCACTTTTAAGGTTTATGAAAAATGGTATCCCTGATTATTGCCACCTTCCCACTTGGGTCTCTCTAGTCAATTCCTTATCCTTCTATAAGCAAAAGTTGTTCAAAATCAATCGAATTTAGCTACTGATAAGGAAAAAGATACAGAGAGGTTAAGTGACTTGCCCAAAGTCACAAAGGTAGTAGAAGTAGCATGGAGGGATCTGAACCCAGGCCATCTGCCTCCAAGTCCAGTGCTCTCTCCACCACACCATGCTGCCTCTCAAACTAGGACTACTGCCTTTGCTTTGCGTTATCATGCTGATCTGTAGATAATGAAGAGGAATTTAGCCTAGGAGCTAAGAAAAGGCAACAGTATTTAATACATATATTTCTGCATTCCCATGGGGTGAAATTGTACATCAGATAAATAGTTCCTCGAACAAAGTATTCAACCTTTGTTGACTTGATTTTAAATGTACTCTTTTATCACATTTCAAAATTTTACCCTTACTGTGGATAACCAACTTTTTTTTTTTAAAAAAGCAACTGGGGTTGAGTAACTTGCCCAACGTTACACGGCCAGTTTTTTGTGTGGGTGTTAAGTGTCTGAGGCCAGAACCGAACTCGGGTCCTCCCAACTCCGGGGTGGTGCTCTTACTCACTGCATCAACCTAGCCGCCCCAATAACCAACTCTTGATGAAAGGTGAAGGTCAAAAGATAAGTCTGTATTATGCACTAATATGATATGCTCCACAGTTATCCCAGATACAAGCTATATGCAGAGTTTTCAGATCCCAGTCAAATAAATACCACTGTTCACAGAACATAAGATAGTTATAAGCTAAGTCATTTCTCTCCAGAACTGTTTTGGAAAGAAAATTTTCCACGTGTGGTATAACAATACAAAACAATAATAAATCAATTCCAACAAACGTTGGCTTTTCCTTTTTTCAAAAGCAGCTGTTGAATATTTCCATTACTAGTTGGAAAAAAAAAACACACAATAGTATTTCCCTACCTTGAATGAGATTCAGTACAATCAATCTCAATTTCTAAACTGATCTACTTCCTAACCATCCACCATACCTTTTTTTTTTAAGATGGCAGTCAAAAATGACTCTACCCCATTGTTCAAGTAACAGTAACATTTTCTGAGGTGTTGAGTATTAATCAAATATTTAAGCTGCGCTAACCAGCAAAAGAATGATTGGTTGGGAAGAACAAAACCATTTCCAAGGCACCATCTTGCATATTAGGTAAACTATTCAACCATCTTTTTTTAGAACAAGATGGATTATCTAAAGAGGTGAAAAGGATGCATTTGCTCTAAATGAAGGTTTGTACTTCAGTCTCCTTATGGGAAGCAATTATGTCAAAAGAAAACTTGGCTGGAAGACACTAAGATGAAACCTGGCACCCTTAAATTAAATAATCCTCACGTGTAGATTCTCTCAAAAAAGTCATTACCATAAAGAAGTTTTTAAAAAGTAGTATCTTGTTTACCTGATTATTTCCTTCTGCCATACCAAATTTTTGAGGAGACATGGAACATGTTTTAAGACATGATTTTTCCCCCTACAGAGTAGGTAACATCTGAAGGCTAAATAAAACCTAATTGAAGAAGTATAGACAATTTTGCCTGCTCTGAGTAAGAGTGCAATCATTACTGTTCATAATCCTTCAGCTAAATCTTCAGAAGCTCCAGGGGGAAGAGGTTATGTTGCAGCAACTGTTTGTGGCAGAGGTCTTGCGGATCTGGGTTTTGCTTAATTAGGGTTCAAGTCATCAAATTCTCTCCTGCTCCTATTTTTTTCAGTACAATCAATCTCAATTGCTAAACTGATCTACTTCCTAACCATCCCCCATAACTTTTTTTTTAAGATGGCAAAGTCAAAAAGGGTAAAAGGAGGGAATGATGCAAACAAAACATTTATAACTACAAGTCAAAAATGCTATTTTGAAAAGTTTTAGTAACTGCTAAATTCATTTTGATGGTACAGATATTTAATCTAACTTTTATTTCTGCACAAGGTAGGTAATGAGCTATTTTAGCAATTTCCCAAATTTCTATAAAAGATGACTTTTACTTTTTTTTAGAAAGATTTCAAATGAATCCATGACTGAAAATCAGCATCAGATTTGAGATGGCAGGTTTTTCATTTTAGAAAAAAAAATTTAAAAACCTTTTTTAAGCAAGTGAAATATGAAAATGCAAGAATTTGCTGTGCTTTTAATGACAGGTTTCATGGCTCCTATCTCTCCCTGGAATAAGCAATATGCACAACAGTGTCATGTTTGCATACAGCCCAGTGAAACTAACATAAACAGCCAGGAAGTTTAAACACTGCCTTGCTGGGTGCCCCACAGTTTACGCTGCCACATCACACATGTGGCTTATTTGTCCATAGGCCTACGGTCAGTCTCACATGAGAGAAAAACACCAGAAATTCAGGGCTGTATAAAAATTAAGACATAGAAGGCATTTGCTTGACTGGCCACGTTCAGGATTCTTTCATCTTATAATGTAGCTATGTGGATTCAAAGTCTTTGTCTTCTCAATTATCATTTGGAGAGCATTAAAACAAAACAATAAATGAGAAGGAATATAAGGTAACATGCAAAAGGCTGACAACAATAACAATGAAGCTCTCAGGTCACAGATACTGAAATTTTGAAATGAACCTTTGACAAAAATACCATTGTTGAGTCTATTTAAATAAAATCCTACTGAGCAGTAGAGTGGACGAGCTGCCTAGAAGGCCTTCAGAATTCCCTTTTAATCCCATTATTGTAATAACCTGCTATATGATTATGGTGATTTTATGTACCTTGGTTTTTGTTAAATATATCAGCGTATAAGATTTGATTTTTTTCCCCTGGCCCTCGAAACAAAATCAAAAACTATAAAAATTAAATTTGTGAAACAATGAACCAAAAGGTTTACAGGGTTGGGCGATGGGATATTTTTATTTTTTAAAAAGACACTGTGGTACTATCGGGTCATCAGAGAGGGTGACCAACTTGGAGGTATAAGCCACCCCACTCCAACCCCGAAAACACTGGGTAGTTTCCAATTGAATTTAATTAGCCTTTGTATTGAGCCGGCCCTGAGGAAACAGATGATCTAGGAGTTAGGCCTCCATTACACAATATATCTGCTATCCAGAAACAGGGAACAAATTTCTGTAAACCTCAAACCACACAGATCATGTGAACACTACTCTTTCTTACAAAATAAAATCCGTTCAGGGCACAGTTCTACTCTAGAGTAGGGCTTGTAGAGTTTAGCTCCGGCAACAAACAAAAACCGAGGTAAGAACCCATGCACTTTGGACGTACTGCTCCCCATGGGTGCTCTTGGCTGAGGTGATGTGGGTCCCAAAGAACATGTGTTCTGCTTGCCCGTTGCTGGATTCCTCTGTGATTACAGAACTGCTTCTGGAAGAAACCCCGGGAAGATTCATTCTCCAAAACTCTAGAATCTACAATCAGCTATTCTGCATCAGGATAAATCCAGTATGATCTTAATTCCAATGATCTGGAGCCGAATAATTCGTTTGGATACAGCAGCCCAAAATTCCAGGGTTTAAAAGCTTGGAAACATCCTCCTATCCAATTTATCAGCAGTTGTGTAGACATACCAGAAAAAAAAACCTAGAATTTAATATAAAAATTGTCTTTCAAACAGTATCACTTCACTTCTTCCTTCAGGGATCATAATTCTACATGTTCTGGAAGCCCTGTGGAAATGGAGAAAAAATTAAAATGAAACAGGAAGTCTAAAGTTACAATTACACAGATCTGGCAGGTTCCTCAAACAGCATAACAAATTCTTATATACTGGGGAAATTCCCCCAATAAAAGCTACAGCCCATAATTTCCTGTTTTTGCTTGTTATTGAAAACTTTAAAAGTAGGGACCCAATTCTTTAGCTCAATTAATCAACAATTTTAATTTTTTCATCTATACATCTTGATAAAATTTCCTTAAATGATCAAAGGTTCTACACAATAAGACAAAAATGAGAAGGCTATGTTTTGGTTGTGTATGGCATTTACTCATTGGATTCAATTCCACCATCTCTAAGATCCCAGGAAAAGCTCATCATCAGGAAACTCATCATCCCAGAGATGGCCTCAAGCCTGGGAACTCACAGTGGCCTCAATAAGCCTCTCTCCCACTCTGACAGGAGAGCTTGAGTATGAGGAAACAGACTCCTCCCAAAGCCTTTCTTTAAAGAGGGCCATCAGCCCAACCACTTCCTATCAACTGCACTCCCTGGATTCAACACCACCATCATTATGGCCCCCTTAGGTTTTCAGCTTCCTTTAGTGTGCTGTCTTCCTCCATTACATTGTAAACACCTTGAGGGCAGGGTCTTTCTTTTTCTTATTTGTATCCCCAGGGTCAAGTAAGCACAGTGCCTGGTACATAGTAGGTGCCTAATAAATGTTTGTTGAGTTGAATTATATGTATGCATAACAAGCAAAAACATATTTTCAAAGAACACTACTTAGGGCAATTTTATATTAATTAGCAGAAATCTACTTAAATCCATTCATAACTATCTTTGGAAAAACAAAGAGGTAAAGCAGGTGCTCTTAGAGAAAATTTTAGACTAGGTAAATGCATTATTAAACCAAAGAATCAAAAATAGCAACAAAAATGATAATATCACCATGTATTTATAAAGCTCTTTATTCACATATAATTATTGCAGATGAATAGGAAAATTTTCATTCTCTCTAACCTCTGTACACAATGTTCTAAATACTTTAAAAGAAGCTCAAATATGAATCACTTTTAAAAGACTCTTGTCTAAAGGTAACAGTTTAAGATTACCTTCTATTCTTGGTTCTTTTGTCTCATTCTCCGGATGCCTGATTCCCATTTCCTTTTCTTTCTGGAAACGACCCTGTAATTGTTTGATTTCCAGGTCATAGTCTTGCCACTCTGGGACAATCCGGACGGCTGCCTGCAGCTTTGGCTCTTTGGTCATTGGATTATTACACTGTGAATAATGGAGTTTGGTATTAAAAAGAAGGGAGCATAACATCTAACTGAAAGGTTCAAAATATATGTAAGTTACAATCTAAAAAGTAGTTATGTTTGGTCTTAAAGTTACCAAATATAGAACTTAAAATTGTGGGAGTAACAGGGTTATGATGAACTAGACAAAAAAAAATGAGGCTATGGAATGGAGAAAGATAACGAAATTAACAGAGGCAGAGATAATATGCTGAAGGGTCAGGAATCCAAGCTGAAGTACTTTTTTCTGGGAAGAATGGAGAGCCACTTGGTGGCTGGTTTTAAGGATAGCATAGTAAGAACAGGTTTCTCCCTTCTTCAGTAATCAATCAATTACAACAATCATACTCTGATGGCTCCTATCATTTCTAAACTACAGGGAGAACAGCTATACTTATAGTAAGATAGCCCTCTCCATACTGACCTTTCAAGTTATGAAACCACAGGAAAAAAATGATCAAAAATAAACAAATTTTGTATTAGAATTATTTAGCCTTATACAACATGAAATTAAAATGTAATCATCACAGGGGCAGCCAGGTAGCACAGCAAGTAAGAGCACCGGCCCCAGAGTCAGGATGACCTGGGATCGAATCGGGGCTCAGACACTTAGTACCCACCCAGAAATAACTGGCCATGAAACCTTGAGTAAGTCACTTAACCCCAACTGCACAGGGGCGGCCAGGTGGCACAGTGAGTAAGAGCACCGGCCCCAGAGTCAGGATTGACCCAGGATCGAATCCGGGCTCTGATACTTAGCAACTCAACCAGAAATAACTGGCTGTGTAACCTTGAGGAAGTCTTAACCCCAATTGCTTAAAAAAAAAAAAATGCAATCATCACATCAGCTACAAACTTACCAAATCAATTGTTTTTGCTTTTTTCTTGGAGGCATCATCACACCATGTCTCACACCAAAGCCACTCTTGTGGGAGTGACTTAATTGGCACCTGGTGTATCATGTTATTGGGTAAATCCTGTTTGGTGAACAAAATAAAATTTCAACAATAGCATCTCAACTACTAACGGAGGAAAAGCTTAAAAACCTCTGGACAAGTAAACAGCAATAATATTACCTGTAATTAACGTTTTAAATGATCACCCAATTGGAGATTCTTAAGATTGGTGATGAAGGCTCTTAGAGACCATCTAGTCTAACTCCCTCATTAATGATGAAATGTAGGATCAAGTTAAGTGAATTGTCCAAGGTCACAGAGTTAGTGGTTGAGCTGGCTTAGAACCCAGATTAACTGTGCTAAGTCTAATACTTCTTCCATTATACCACACTTGAAGGTAAATTTGTTCATTTAGTAATCCCACCTTTAGATAGGGTCAAACCTAAATCACCAATAGGGACATATTATTTAAAAAAGAAAGCCCCATCAACCCTTGGGATAAGAATTCCATAAAATATCTAATAACACTAAACAAGCAGAAAACTAAAGTTTAATGTGTGTTAAACACAAACCACAATATCTTCTCTGCAGAAGTTTTCCTTTGGATTTAATTTGTCAACTTACAAGACGCATAGGTGTTTTCTAGTGCCTATCATTTTGTTCCTTATCCAAAAGTAGCAAGTCATGGTTTTTTGTTGTTTTTTTTAAAAGAGACTTACAAAGGTTTGTCTAGTTTTCTTGCTACCAGATAAGACTCTAGCCCATACCTAGGAAGATACATATATTCTACTGTCATCTTCTTCCCTAAAGATAGTAGTAGTAGCAGCAGAAGTAATAAAAAATACAGCACTTTAAGATTTACAAATAGCTTTCCTAACAACCCTGGGAGGAAAATAATATGAGTACTCTTATTCAGGGCTTACAAATTAGGAAACTGAGGTGGGGAAAAGTTAAAATGCAGGCCCAAGGTCACACAGGTATTAAGTATATACGAGTCAGTCTTAAATGTTAAGTCTTTCTGGAATCCCAGTCCACTATCTTTACAGCATACAATGCTGCCTTTTAGAGCTATTTTAAGAGTTTACCTCAGTAAACTGTTTTATTCTCAGGAATTATTTTACAGAGAGAAGTGATTGGAAGATATTGTTCCTGTACCATGTATCTACTAAATAATCACATTAGGTTTGGGATATTGACAACAACACATTCAAAATGTAGCCTGACAATGAGCCATTTGAAGCTAGTCAAACTGAAATCAGATTCCATCATAAAGTACGAAATGGGAAAATTATGTTGAGGTTGGTAAGGAGACCCCTAAAGGAATTTTATATTAGTTAAATAAAAAATCCTATATTATCACGATGTAGGTAAAAAGTAACAAGGTATTACATGCAAAGTCATTTAAACTAGTGATGGAGAATATTTATAAAGCTTTGCAGTAGACCATATACCAAAAAAAAATATATATATATATATATATATTTGGTGAACTAAACAAGCAGGTGATCGCAGAGCCAGCATTACTCTTTGCCCCCATCCCCCAACTTCAAATGACTCATTCTCACCATACTTGAGGAAGAACAAATGAATAGAGGACACCAAGGAAAAATTGTCAGAGAAAGCCCAGGGACTAAAGCAATTCTGTTTTCACTCTCCCTGCTCTCTACTACTCTCACTCTGTTCTTAGGACAACTCAGGAAGTTTTCAGAAAGATGTAACATGCCTCAACAAGAGCTGAGGAAAAGCTCAAAGGGAGGAAAAGGGATACGTTAGCCTTGATCCAACATTTTAAGACCAAGCACACAGTTATGACAGAATATATTAAACCATGAAAAAGATTACTTACCTGATCAAGATTTGAAAGGCTGTTGGGATCCTGACTCAGACCTTGGTACTGTCCCCGGAGTCTGTCTCCAGCAGCTATCTTCCTAAACTTCTTCAGATCCACAACATACAGTGCACTAGGTACAGAAGACCCAGCTGTTAAAAGTCATGGAATGTGTCAGAAGCACCAATTCACCACATTCAATAAATAAATGGCTTCAGTGGCCAAACATTTGGACTTTGCTTCTGGAAAGCAAAGATAGTCTCACCTAAGCTGAATTCTCACAGAGGTACCAAGAGTAATGAGCAGTCATTATTTCAAAGGGAAAGTTATTATTTCCAGTTGAAAATAAAAATAAAAATAATTCCAAAAATAAAAAACATTCTGTCGCTATTAGTTCTCATTGTCATCATTGTTGCTTATCATTTGTTGTCAAATGTCATCATTGTTGTCAAAAAAAGACAACAAAACATCTGACCAAAGATTTCTAGCAAGTATTCATTTAGGTAATAACTACTGTAGTTAACTGAAATATAACTGCTAGTCAGAGGTCAAAAGCATCTTGCTGACTGTCACAGTTGTTACAACATTGTCAATTAAGAACCAAAATATAAAGTAATACAGTAATTCCTCTGATCCAAGGACAAAATGGAAAGACAATTGGTTTCATTTTCCTACAGAAATATTTCTCTTCCTTCACATCTCCCAAAAAAATTAAAAATTTCTTAGTTACCCTTTTGTAAGAAACATTAGCATAGTAGCAATTGCAATGGTGATTAAAAAAACATGCAGAGTCACTTTCTCAGTACCTGATATGGTATTTCCTTCCAGATAAATGACTGGCCCAGTAGCCTGACTTCCAGAACCTGTACCCATTCATTTCTTTGCGGCTGTCACAAAACGGAGTATAACCATAAGGGGCACCATCCAAATTGAAATCTCTTAATTCCTTCAGATCTGTTCGAACAATCTAAAAAAAAAGGAAATCAAAAATCATGTTTAAAAACATGCTATGGTACAGACATCTAAAAAACGAGTATCTTTGTGAAGCACAAGCAATATCTGCATGAGCCATGAACAGTTAAAAGCTACTCCATGGGGGCAGCCAGGTGGCACAGTGAGTAAGAGTGCCGGCCCCAGCGTCAGGAGACCTGGGATCAGTTCCGGCCTCAGATACTCGGCACCCACACAAAAATAACTGGCCATGTAACCTTGAGCAAGTTACTTAACCCTGATTGCTTTAAAAAAAAACTACTCCATGGTAAAAGTTTTAGGAAGAAAAAAGGAAGGAAATGAACCTCTGCAGTTCCAAAGTATTGGTAATAAGACAAACGTTTTACAAGAAGTCATTCACTTTACCATGTGAATTCCAGTAAGAGTTAGACCCCACCAATTCTAACTGAGAGAAAAAGAAGTTTGAATTACTAAAACATCAACATTATAGAATAACTGAAAATGAATGAAATTTTGCAATTTTCAAACCTGTAAAATAACTGAGCAAAAATAAAATAGAATAAAAAGAATTGCCTCATGATAATATGTAAGTTGTTTTGAAGTCTTTTCGTCTGTATATGCCAAGAGTTCTTAATATGGGGTCCATGAAATTGTTTTCAATCTTTTTATAAATGTATTTCAATATAACTGGTTTTCCTTTGTGATAATATCTATGTTATTTTATGTCTTCAAAAACTTTCTAGAAGTAGTCCATGATATAAAAAACTTTAAGAATGCCTGGAATATGCTATGTCCTTAAGTAGACCATAACTTCTAGGGGGTAAGAACTCCACCTTTTATTTCAAGACCTGCAGAGGGTTTTCAATACATATTGACCAAGTTTCCCTTATTTCCTTTTTACTCACCTCTGGCCTCTCCTTCTAACTCAGAACTTACCTGTCCAGCTCAAACAGAAAGGAAACTATATTAGCAAAAGAGGGGAGGAAGGGCAGAGAGGAAAAGCCTCATAGCGGGCGAATGGGAAAGAAAAGCTCCATCATCTTTAGCTCAAATAGGTTAATGTAGACTGGTGGAAGTATTCAGAGGATACAGCAAATTTAAGAAATTTTATGTACTGGGCTGCACCAATAAGGAATTTAATATGACTCCGAAATATGATAATGCATGCATTTCATTCACAATTTTTAAGATAATTTGAAAAAAAAAGTATATTAATCATACATTAACTATTCTGGAGAATTCAAAATTACTCACTATTCAAAATTCAGCTTTCCTTACTATAACTAATTTCTTTCATTTTTAGTTTCATTATTTTACTAGCAAATACTCTAATAATATTAGATACATTATTTGCCAAAAGCCCTTCCCCCTCTTGTTGTATGAGAAAGGCAGGGGGGTGGGTGGTGAAGGGGGAGGTTGGTAAGTAACAGTGCATTTGTTTTCCTTGTCTAAATTCTCTTTGATGTGTACCCTTTAATGGCTATCCAGAAAAATCCTCATTCTCTGTAGATTATCTGCATCATTTATCAGTGCTCAGCAACCCAGCTGGGTTAGGTTAGGTTTTCGTTATCCACACAAAACCTCTCCTTCACTAGGGCAGATAATCAGAAGATGGTGGTAAACATCTTAAAACTCTTATTTCTTTCCATTTACCAAAGCTGAAGCCTCAACAGCTTACCTGATCAGCATCCACAAACAGGAATTTGTCAACAACCAGTGGGAAAAGTACATCCAGAAAGAGAATCTTGTAGCCCCAAATAATGCGCTGCTTTTCTGTCTGCTGATGGAGCCACCGAGGCCATTTATACTGAACAAGCTCATACTGGAAATTGTATTCCTTTGCCATGTAAGGGATAAATTCCTTTTATAAATAAAGGAAACATATTCAGTCATTTATTAGAATCCAGAAAATGTATAACTACTACATGGGTAAAACACATTTAACCAAGAGAATTGTCCTCAAAAATACTCCCCCAATCTTAATCCTCTAAAGTTGTCTCAGGCAAACCAATTTTGGTCATGATTTGAAATTATAGAAATATCTAACAATTTTGAAGCCTTTACTTAAATTCCTTTAGTGCTTTAAGGCTGTATTGTACCTTTTTTCCCTCAGTATGGGTACTTCCTCAATTAACATAGACATGGAGCCTTTTATAATAGGCCATCTTAGTCACTACAATTACAAAATTCATCACCTTGAGTCTAATCTGGGTGGTAAGTCAATTCTCAGAGTACAGATATAGTCTATTACAAGGCTTTATATTTAAAGTTTTGCCAGCTTAGTAAATTAATGCAAATTAAGTTTAAATTGCTTATTTTTAAGAAGAGTTATATGGTTGATTGTAATTTAAACTTAATTCCACACTGAGAGATATGGTTTTGATAAATGTTAAGTTTACCTTAGATCCAAGTCTGGCCAGGAGAGACTTACGTGGCATGTCACATGATTTTTGATGTGGTAGTAAATGGCCATGAAGGTTAGAATTGGTAAATTGTAAACAATTTAAAATTCATTGGCACAACTATAGAGGTTATATAAGTAAGCATGCTTTCCACCTCTTGAGATAAGGTTGATACAAAAAAAATACAGCAGCAGCTAGGTGACATAGTGAATAGAGTTCAAATCCGGCCTCAGACACTTAACACTTACTAGCTGTGTGACCTTGGGCAAGTCACTTAACTCCAACTGCCCTGTCCTCCCCCTCCAAAAACAAAAATTGAAATGCAGATATACATTTTCAGACATGGAAAATGTGTGAATATGTTTTGCTTATCTGTTATCAAGAAGGGACTAATATGGATTATAATATCTGGGGGGGGGAGGTGTAGGTCAGAGAATTGTGAGGAAAGAAGACTATTAATAACGATGCCCCCTAAAAATGATGTACAGAGTACATGGAGATTCAGAGCAAGATACAGACAAGGAGGATATCTTAGAAACAGACATGCTGAATTTACTGTCTATGTTAAAAACAAGAATAAGCTGAATATAATGGAAATCGGAGGTTTCATATGCATTCTCTTTTTCTGTTCTTTGTATATGGAAATGCTCCCTTGGCAGGGGTTCTAATACAATGACAAAAAGTCAAAATTAAAGATAAGTAAACATAATTCACTGGTTAAAAAATATAATCACCACCACCACTCCTCCCAAAAAATCATGTTGAAAATAGGTAGAGACAGCAGAAAGGAGGTAATACAGTCCTTGGACGTTTAGGGGTGTCCCCATTACAATAATATTTAGCCTTTCATTGATGAACAAACCTTGAATGTAGGTGACAAGTAATTCTTCAAGAACCAGAATTTCACAGGCGTCTTAGTATTTTTCAGAACTGAGAGCATCATTATACTGTCAAACAAAAGCCAAAAAAAAAACCCCAATAAGACACTTTATACTGCTTTTGACATCAATACTATCAACTACCATTATCTAAAATAGACCACTAGACTTTGTAACTAGGCAGTTATTTGACAGCTCAGTTAAGCAAAAGAAGACTAACCCGGAAAGCCTCCTAATCTTCCCATTAAATAATATCAGACTGAAAATTACTCTTATACTACACTAAACCAAATAGAAACCACCACCCAACCAAGTGGATAATCATTTTTTCCACTAAAAAAAACCAAAACCTCTTCAAGTTTGTTTGAATTGTGGTATACTTTAAAAATGCTTATTTTATTCAAGTGGGAGGAAGAGATGTAGCACAATACAAAAATCCATCTCAGTGCCAAATTAGCAATTATCACAGCAATCACCCTCTACCAGATAAAAGGACAAAGTCATGGCAGCTTTTCGGAATGACTCAAACAATGGGCAACCACAACACACTCTCCAAAAAGTTTGCATGGAAAGAAGACTGGAAGGGAGCCAAATCTCCCACTCATGTGCATCAATGAAGAGCTTTCCCACATGGCTTTATATCATTTCAACCCCCAATCAAATCTCATGAGATGTTGAAAGGAAGTCAGCTCACCAACTTCAACAAGGAGATTTTTTTTAAACTGTTCAATTCAGTTCTTTGGCTTCAGTTTCTTCTTCTGTAAACTGATCTGTAACATGCCTTTCAATCCTAAAAAATTCTGATTCCCCTCTACAAAATTTAGTTTTCCTGAATAGCTAAAAGGTAATGAGTAGCACTGGACAGTATTCTTGTCAGCATAAACTGAAAACCAAACCAAACCAAACCAAAGAATGCTAAACCTCAACTGAGGTGAATGGCCTGAGTTCAGGTCCAATTTCTGAGTTACAATCTGTGCAGCCTGGAGCAAGTCAACTTCTCTTCTCTAAACTTGTTTATTCATTCATAAAATGAGGATAAGAATATTTGCATCACTTATCTCACAGGGTTGTATGAGGAATTTGCTCTATGGTAAGAGCTATCTAAATTATGAGCCACAGCATTTTTAATACTTCAATGATCTGTAACTAATTTCATACTGATACTCCCTCCACCAAAGCAGAATAAAATCCTTACAAAATGTAGTAGATAATTAGACTTTCTAAGGGTGAAAAATCCATCACCCTGTGGCAAACCCAATAAGAAGCATCTATCAATCTGGTTAAGCTAGTCCTGGCACAAAAGACCTAGTTTATTACCAGGCCCGTTCAAAAATCTTTCCAGTCAGGGGCGGCCAGGTGGCTCAGTGAGTAAGAGCACCGGCTCCAGTGTCGGGATGACCTGGGGATCAAATCTGGGCTCCGATACTCAGCACCACACCCAGAAATAACTGGCCGTGTAACCTCGAGCAAGTTACTTAACCCCGACTGCTTTAAAAAAAAAAATCTTTCCAGTCTGACAGGACCTATCAGAGCTCACATTCTAATAACAGTCTTCAAGAACTCTTCATTACCTCCATGAAGCAATACAACATCAGAGGAGAATTCTAGTGGAAGTATTATATGTGCTGTTATATTTTATTAAAGAAAAGAAGATTTAAAAGACTCTTCCAATAACATCATTTGCAATGCAAGGAAAATTTGGAGCGTGAATGAAGCTAAAATTAAGAATGATCACTGGCATAGCCTCATATTCCAAGGCTTATGTGTTCTAATTAATGCTCTCTTAAATAACAGTCAGGCACATAGAGAGAAAGGTCAACCATTCTCCTGAGTTCTGACTAGGACCAGTTGTCTTTTCCCACTCCATGTACCCAATTCCTCACACAACTTAGGCTATGTAAGACAAGAAAATACCAGGTGTTAACATGTCCCAGGCCTCCACTTTCACCTCCCAATTCTTATTTTTAGTCTATACTTGGTAAGCAGATATGTTAAGTGTTGATGTAGTTATAATATGTATGCAACTATATATTTACACTTTCCCCTATGTAAAGCAATTTTAAAAAATCACACATCACTGGATATTTATAATTGGGAAATGTTATAGATTATCTAGTCCCATCTTCTCATTTTATTTAACCCTACCTTAAAATTTTTCGTCATTCCCAAGTCTACATAATTCTTATTGACAAACTGATTCATTTTTCTTGTCTTCTTTTTGCTTTTTTTCAGAGATGAGATTCAGGACTCCAACTCTAGTGAGGTTCTAAGCTTTGTCCTCCACCTATTCAACATAATCACCCATTCCCACCCTCCTGGTTTTAAAGAAGAAGGAAGCGAGGACCAGAGAAGTGTTTTGAATTGATTATAAAACTATTAAGAAGTTTAATCTAGTTATGAATTTAGGTCTTCTGACACCAAAGTCAACATAGTTTCTCCTATATCACAATGTTTATCATGATCCACTAAAGAGCTGGCAACTGAATTGGTGGAAAAAGGCTCCACCATGAATCGCTCTAAGCAGTCTATTAACTGGTCTTGTACTTGGTCATAACCTCTACCTCTTAAGAGTCCCCAACGCCCTTGAGAGTTCAGATCATAGACTACCTCTTACATGAGACGTTAAATGATCCCTTGGTCACTAGAGCATGTTAAAAATTTATTGTGTATTTGCTTTGTATGTATTCCAGGTAAATTTTTATGTGTACAAACTGTCTCTCCTTATATGAAGTAAGCTCCTTGAAGGAGGGAATGTTACATTTATGGCTTTGGCATAGCTAGTGCCTAGCATAGTGCTTTTTACATAAGAGCTTCATATTAGATATGAAAGAAAAATTTTATGGTTATAATCTCATAGTGTTTTACTTCACAGAAACATAAAATACTAGTATCATAAAGAACCTCAGAGGTTATAGAGTCCAATCCATTCTCCAAATCCCTTCTTCAGTGTTCTTTAAATAGTACTGTGATAAATCTATACACATGCACACATTCGCACAAAAATCTGAAAAGACTAACCGGAGAAATCTTTCATACAGATGTCCGGATGCTACTGAGAAAATATTAATCACATCATCTTTATCTGGTTTCACTTCTTCAGTCTTCTGACCCCCAGTAAAGCCCCTAAAGTATAAAAATAGAGAAGAAGCAACAGAACAATTAAGCTGCTGGTGCAGATATGCAATACCCAAGAGAAATGATAAAGATATAATGCCATTTGAACCTGCTTTCCTATTCAACTTGCTTCTGGCTGGCAGATTTCAGAATGGAAAAGGTACTCAAGGGGATAATCCCATAGAAGGCAGAAATCTTTCAATAGTAGAATAAACCATATAAATGAGTCAAACAAAGAGGGAATTCTCTATGTGGTATCATGTGTCTCAAATAATCTTATGGAAAAAGAATCTAATCTAGTAGGAAAACATTACCTACGTCTATGTCTCTACCTATGTCCAAAATTTAAGAAGAAACAAAGAATCTGAAAGGCTCAATAATTAATAGTAGTTTAGTGTACTTGAATAACCTGATTTCATTTAAAAGAAACTCCCCCCAAAAAAAGCAAAAAAAAAAGGGGGTGGGGGATTTACCACTTAAGTGACTCCCAAAATCCAGACTCATTCTCATGATTTCCATCACTTAGTAAATCTTCATTCATCATGTCTGCCTTCTTTTGAACCTGTAAATATAAGCACATTATCAAAATTACTTAACATGTTTGTAAAGCAAAAAAACTGATATCATATTTTCCCTGGAATAATTTCCTTCTATTTATATGAAATAAAGAATGCATTAAAAACACTGGCTACTACCTATGAACCAAAAAAAATCAAAAGTTATCAATTAAAATAGGTATGAGTTTTCAATGGTTGGGGCAGGAAGGGTGAGAATTTGGAACTCAAAAATTTTTTTAAAAGGCCATTAAATAAATAATAATTTTTTTGGGGGGGAAATAAAAATAAGGAGGGCATTTACTTTGTGACAATCAATTGATATAACATATGTAAAGTGCTTTGCAAACCTTAAAATACCATATAAATGCTAAATGCTCTTGTTATTGTTGTTAGTGTAATACAGGCAACTAGCTGCTGTGGTAGAGCACTGGGCCTGGAGCTGGAAAAGCCTGAATTCAGATCTGGCTTCAGACACTTAATTAGCTATGTGATCCTGCACAAATCTCTTCATCTCAGCCTCAGTTTCCTTATCAGTAAAATGGGGATAATAATAGCACCTTACTTCCTGGGAGGGCTGTGAGGATAAATTGAGAGAATATTTGAAAAGTGCTTTGCAAATCTTAAAGTGCTATACAAATGTTAGCTGTTATTATTGTTATTATTACTATTCTTAAAAATGATTTTTTTAAAGGAAAGTTAAAAGGTCATTTGTTAAAAAAAAATATAGCTTTGGGCAATTACAGCTCATTGAAACATCCCAAAGTCTCATATTCCAAGTACCACATTATGTTATTAAGCAGCTGTATTACTCAAGCAAATCATTTCAACTCTCTTGGTCTTAGTTTTCTCTTTTATAAAATAAGAGGATTAGATTAGACAATTTCTGGGGTCTTTTCCAGCACTAAAGTTCTATAATAATAGTAAAAATAACAACAATAAATAAAAGTAACAATAATAATAACTAATAATAATAATGCTTTAAAGGGGTTGCAATTTTTTTATCTTTATTATCTCATCTGATCTTTACACCAACCCAGTAAGGTAGGTGTTATTATCTTAGAGAGTAGGAAACTGAGACCTAAAAAGGTTAAGTGACTTGCTCAGGGTCACACAGCTAATAAGGATCTGAAGTGGGATATGAATTTAGGTGTTCCTTGTTCAAGTTCTAGCACTCTGCACACTAGACCACCAAGTTGCCTCTCGTTTCTAGGAATTTGTACAGTAATTTTTATGTAGTTAATTCAATACACATAAACCTTAAGTGAAAATGCGTCAACAAATTACAATAAGGCAAAGACTTCACTATTTTGATGAATCCACCATGGTCTTATTGATGTGGGCATTTCTTCTATCACTATACATAGTGATCTATCCAGAACTTCTCATCCTATCAGATTCTCATCAATGACCTCCCATAAATTCTCCATTGAGGACCTACTCAAAAGGCTAAAAGTCTTCCACTAGGTCTTTATGATCTCGTGAGCAGCAGTACACATCACAGGCTGTCTTTGTTACTCCTCGGTATCACTACATGAACGAGTTCACCTCCTTTTCTACAGGATATTCAAAAACTTTTTAAATTTCCAAAAGGTGGAAACAGAGTTGCGGTTGAATGAAGTGGATTGTCTTTGGTTGAATTAAATACAAATTCACAATGAATGTCTCCTAGTTCAGGCAAAAGAATGCTGTCCATCGTACTTCTGTGCTTAACTTACAAGGGCCTGATTACAAGATGTACGCAAGTCTTCAGCTGTTCCTATCACACTGTACCTGCCTCTGAGAGCTTACAGGAGATTGGCTATTTCCAGTTCTTCACACTCACCTTGACTTTGATAATTTTACTCTTAAAGTTGTTGAGAACAACCACAACTTCATCGGCATCAGGGGGAGAGTCTGTGCCATCATGGCTTAAAAAAAAAAAAGGTTATTAAATATGGAGACATTTTTAGAACACAGAAGTACTGGGAATGTGTCAAGGACCTCCCACTGTCTCAGCATCTGTATGTTCTCCCATCCCCATCTCTGCCTCCTGGTCTCCTTGGCATCTTTCCAGTCCCATAAAAAAACCCACCTTCTAAAGGAAGCCTTTTCCAATCCCCTTAATGCTAGGACCTTCCCTCTCTAGATTACTTCCAATTTATCCTGTATACAACTTGCCTGTTGTCTGCCCCCATTAAACCACAAGCTCCTTCAGGAGAGCTATCTTTTGCCTTTCCTTCCATTCCTAGCACTTTAGAGGCATCTGGCACATTGTTGTTGCTGCTGCTCAGTTATTTTTCAATCATGTCTGACTGAAACCCCATTTGGGGTTTCCTTGGCAAAGATACTAAAATGGTTCGTCATTTCCTTCTCCAGCTCATTTGATAGATGAGGAAACTGAGGAAAACAGGGAGAAGTGACTTGCCCAGGGTCAAACAGCTAGTAAGTGTTTAAGGCTGGCTTTGAATTCAGGAAGATGATTTTTCCTGGCTCCAGGCCACTGAGCCACACAGCTGCCCTGGCCAGCACATAGTAGGAGCTTAATGAATCCTTGCTGATTTGACTTGTCTAATTTCTAAGGTCATAGGTCTTCTATGGGCTCTCGAGGAACTCACTTTAAAGTACAATACAAGCACAACTGTTATATTAATAAGCATAGTAACATTTGCTGTAGTATTGTACCTGATAAGAGACACTGAGTCCACAGAATCTATTATGGATTTTAAACAAACTTGTCATATTTGATTGGGCTTATTTCATTTCTTAATTCTGTCATTAGTTAATTATGTAAGCGAGTTGCATTTCCCCATTTTGTTAATACATACAAACTATTCTCTTGTTTGACTATATATGGCCACCACAAGATTAGAACTAAAAAGTACTGTGACATCTGGACTACATAATAGGAAACAAAATATGGTCTACGCATGGGTTCACCATGGAAGCAGGAATAGGGCTTGGATTAGGCTCCACATGTCCCAAGTTATTTTCCTTATTGTCTTGTCTCACTAATCTGAAAATTCAACTATTAAAAGTTTATCCTTGGGTTTTCCAAAAGGATGACATGAACACACAAGACCAAGCAAGATTTCAGCATATGTGCTATTATCTATCTAGCACACAGACAGACCCTGAGGAAATGGTACACAGTGCAGGAAAAGTTCCTATGGGTGACTGAGGATCTGAAGCAGGTGTGAGTGGGTATGAGCAAGTCCTGGTGGGGCACCCATAGTTGGGTCAAACCTGGAGAAATGGGGGAGAGAATGAAAGCTCCAGTTTTCCTGTAGATGATAAGAAGGGCAGAGAGAGACAGAGAAGGAAATAGCAAAGACAATCAGAAGGTAAACTTTAGGCTTTTTCACAATTTTTATACAGGTCTAGTCCTGAACTTTTTAAAAAATATGAGGCAAAGATAAAATATTTTATTCAGGATAATCATGTCCTTCTAATGATTTACAATGACGATATCCTTACTGCAAGTCTGAAATACCATTTTCTATGCAGGAAATATCCTTATGACAACACCTCTCAAATGTGTACTGAATCATATTACAGAATTTCTGGGGAAAGCAATTGCTTAAGTTAGAAAAGAAAAAGCTATTTTCACTCTCAAGTAAAACTAAAAGAATTTAAATTAGATCTTGTTGAAAACCTCTCAAATATTAAAGTAGATTATTAGATCATATTCATTTAGATATTCCTTCCCCAAATGCCTATTGCAAACTATTTCCCAATTAACCACAAATAAAGTACTTTTTCATGACACGGTTTGGGTAGCCATTAGGTACAGTGGATAGAGTGCTGGACTTGGAGTCAAGAAGACCTGAGTTCAAATCCTGCCCCAGACACTTTTAAGGTGTGTGACCCTGGGCAAGTAACTTAACCTTCCCCAGCCTAGGTTTCTCATCTGTAAAATGGGAATAATAATAGCACCCTCTTCACAGAGTTGTTATGAGGATAAAATGAGAGAACATTCATAAAGCACTCTGCAAACCTGAAAGCACTATATAAATAATAGCTAGTAGAAGTAGTAGTAGTAATAACAACAGGATTAAAAATAGTAATGAGAGCTCCAGACTCTTAATCAGAAGACTCAAGTTTAAGGTCTAGCCTCTGCCCCTAATTTGCTATGTATGTGACACTGGGAAGATCACCTAATTTCTGTGAACCTCAATTTCCACATCTAAAAAGCACGGAGATGATATTACTACTTTCTTCACAGAGTTGTTATGCGGAAAGTGTTTTAGTTTAAAAGTACTATATAGGGGCAACTAGGTGGCGCAGTGAATAGATCACCGGCCCTGGAGTCAGGAGGACCTGAGTTCAAACCCAGCCTCAGACACTTAACACAAAAACTAGCTGTGTGACCTTGGGCAAGTCACTTAACCCCAACTGCCCTCCAAAAAAAAAAAGGCCAAAAAAAGTACTATATAAATCTTAGCTACCAACAGTACTGGTCATACTGCACTTTAAAATGAATACCAACATGTTGCCCAATGGTTCAAGATATTTGGGGCTCTATGTTTATCAGATGGAGACCAATATATCCAATTACAATTCAGTCAAAGTCAGAGACTCTACTGCTAGGCATACAGTTCCAAGATGGAAAGAAAGGTCCAATACGCACCAAACTATAGCAATACTTTCTGTAGTAGCAGGGAACTGGAAACAAAGTAGAAGGTATTTACTGGGGTGTGGTTACATGAATATATATGTGTTACATGAATGTAAAGGAATGTCACTAAGAAATATGACTTTAAAGAATCCCGAGAAGCATGAAATAATTTATATGAACTTGGGCAAAGTAAAGCAGGACCATAAAACAATAAGCACAATGACTCTAACAATGTAAACACAAGGAAAACAGTAAAACTGGGTGACATAATTATATTGACCGAACTTGGCCCTGAAGAAGAGATGACAGAATGAGCCTCCTTTCTTTCTTTGAAGAGATGGAGTATGGCTGCCAAGACCTAACTGACATGGGGGGTAGTTTTGCTTAACTGCTTCCTCCCCCGCTCCCCTTTTAAAATTCTTCTTACAAGAGATGGTGCTCTGAGTTGTGAAGGGAAGAGGGATATTTTTTTGTTTTAATATCCCTTTCATTTCTGGATATATCAATTCAATTTTTTCAGAAGATAAAAAAGTCAAGGGTATATGTCCTATCTCACTTATTCTGTGATTTGCAAATTACATATTAGAGAGACATGCTTTTCAAAGCATGGTTTGAAAAATCTATTATTCATTCTTTTTTTTTCTCTCTGTGCTCAAATTACTCAATTCTCTTGCTAGCATTTTTCATCCTTTAAGTACAGTGATTATGGGATACTGGTAACATAAAGGACTCTGTATGAAATGAAACCTGACTGTGTCTCTATCACATGCTGCAATGGCAAGCAAAGAAGTAGTTAACTCCTTGTTTCAGTTCATGATTGTATCAAGTATTAAGATCCACAACTTTTAATCCCACAACTTGTGAACCCTTTCAAGAGGAAGGGGAGGAGCTAATGACCATATATAAGGAGAGGTCTAGGCTGGTGAGAGCAGAACTGAGAAGAGAGCTCTTGTGGTGAAGGAGAATTTGTGGTATTCCGGTACTCTATGTTTGTCTGTTCTGTCTGTGTTGATGTTTGTGATGCTTTCTACAGAAGCCCTGGGACCTTACTGGAAGCCCTGAAAGAGGATTTTCTGGTTGTCTGTTTACAGAAGTCCTGGAGGAGGGTTTTGGAGGTCCTGGGGCTTTACTGATAATTAGTGTTGACCTCTTGGATCTTATTTGTGGGTCTGTGTTGATTTCCATACTGATGATTTGTGTTGAGTTCTCAGACCTTGTTGGTAGGTCTGAGTTGATTTCACAGGCAGATAGTGAATTGATGACGGTGCTGGAAATGTGAATGAATGTTGTTTTGACTCTGCTAAGCTTTGTCTTCCCAGAAACAGCAACTGTGAAGGACCTGAGGTGGACTGGACACTGTGAGCTTCAATATAGAATGGGAACTGGATAAGGAACTAGATGAAGAACTGGACAAGGAGCTGGACAAGGAGCTGGGAGCTGCCTGCCTTTGAACCCAGGTGACAGCTGTGTAGATTTGGGCAGGAGCTGGGACCATGGAAGAGGAACCTTGGAAGCCAAGTGCCAGCCTCGAGTCAAGATGAAAAGATCTCTTCTTGGGTACCTGATGCTGACAGAGAAGATTATGATTTACTGTGACCTAGGGGTGGAGAACTTTGACCTTTGTACTTTGTGTCCTTTAAAAAGACAAGCCTCCTTAAGGATGACTGAATTAAGGACTTACTAAATAACTGTACTTTGTTTAAAACTATGTGGCCACTTTGCTGAAAACTATTTGGCCATTTTAGTGATAAGTTGTTATGTCATAACATTATGAAAGCTGTACTTTGATTTCTGTGAATGTTTTGCCTTAATTTACTGCTGAATAAATAGAGAGTTCACTATGAAGCCGTTCACAGCAGCAGTCCTGTGGAAAGTGCTTGTGCTTGGCTTTATACATGTCATCACTCAACTGTGCCTTGACTACCTGACTACTTAATTTTCTGTTGAAAAATATTAAAATCTAACAGGCAATATTAAATATAATATCTATTAACCAGCTATTTTTGCCAGTGAGTGACAGACTTCCAAAAGATGGTCATAAGAATTACCTTCTTATGGAAATGCAAATGTGTCAATGGGTCCTACCTATAGATTCTGTAAATGTCTTCAGATCGTCCCTTCCTGAGTCTGAGAATCCAGGCTCCTGGATTGGCTTTTAATTGAAAGTAGCCCTGAAACAAGAAGAGACATCAATTATCAGTATACTTGGAAATACCAAAACACCATTTCGTAGAGATATTTACCTCTATAAAAAACTGTAGTGTCTTATACTTTAATTTTTATTTTTTTAGGCAATTGGGGTTAAGTAACTTGCTCAAGGTTACACAGCCAGTTTTTTTTGTGTGGGTGTTAAGTATCTGAGGCCGGAACCGATCCCAGGTCCTCCTGACTCTGGGCCGGTGCTCCTGCTCACTGTGCCACCTAGCTGCCCCTGTCTTATACATTATTAGAGAAACTAACATGTATTAGTGTTAATCTCAAAAAATCTACATATAAGCAACTCCTGGCAAAAACATACATTCCAAGCATACAATCATCCTGGTATCTGTTTTTCTGAGGAGAAAAAATACAAATAAACAATGTTTCACCATAGAAAATAAAACGGCTATCAGATGTTAAAATGGTTATTAAGTGGTGCCCTGAACTTGTCTTTCTGAGATACCAAAGATCATCTGTGAAACTTCAAAATTCAAAGTGTTATTATAGTCCATAGCTGGTACAGTACAATATTGGAGTTTTTAAAAGTTCCTGTGACATTCAAATTTCCTAAACAAATTTACCACTGATATAATGACTAATAAAGCAAATTTAGTGTTAATCATAAATTTCACCGTGCCACACATTACAGAAATTCTGATCTTCACAACTTACCAGATTGGCCATAACGATGGTATCAACAATAACTGGGTTTGCTGAAGTTCCCAGTGTAAACTGGAGCCCCCGAGGAGGCTGTCCAGTTGTGATGTCATAGCAGTGTCCCTCCAGTAAGAGATACTCAAGCTCATACTCTGCTGCTACTACACTATCCACCTGTCAAAAAAGGGAAGAGGATCACTTCAACATCTTTCACTTTGCCTTTTTCTTACAAAGTACAGTTTCTTTTTTATATGATACCTGTATGTTTCTGAATTAATTCACAGAAAGGTTGTTAAGGCTGAGGGGATAGTCTGTCAAACTCTGGCACGAAGTAAACAAATATGAAACACGTCGTAGGTACAAAAAATTGCTTAGCCACTGCCATGAGAGGACACTAAATAAACAGGGCATAGTTTCTACACTCAAGAGGATATGCTCTAGTTATGAAAAGAAGACAGAAAAATAACAATATGAGGCAGTATAAGTACTAAGTGAGTAGAACACAAAAAGAACACTGGAAGCAGAGAGAGGGAGGAATTTGCTCTAGTTAAAGGAGTCAGGGAAAGCTTCAAGGAAAGAGTAAGAGTTAAAACTATACCTTAAAGAATGGATAGGATTAAGACAAGTGAAAAGGGAGAAAAGAGCAGCAAGAATAGTATTAGCAAAGGCATGGGTGTGAGAAGGCCCAAGGCAGGTTGACAGTAAGCAGACTGCTTGGGCAGAAGGAGAAAGTTGGCACAGGAACTAGTAACAGAGACAGAGCTGGAAAGATCCATTAGGGTCACACTGTAGAGGGTTTTACATTCTAGGTAAAGGAGCTTAGATTTGATTTTATAGAGACCGAAGAACCACTGAAGATGTTTATGTAGGTCTGTGAACTGACAAAAGCAATAACTTAAGGTTAACATAGCAACATGCCAGGATGGAAGTTGAAGAAACTAGACAAACGGAGAAAAGGTAGGAGGCTATTCCAAAGTGATGAAAAGATGAACTAGGAAGGTGAGAATGAGCATGAAGAGGGAGGGGGAGGAAGGATGAATGCAAAAGACACAGATTGTGAAGAACTGACAGAATTTAGTGAATGAAAGGAATCAGAGAGAATATAAGTTACACGAAAACACAAGATAATAAGCAATTAGGGAAATGCAGGTATTCTCTGGTTATAAGTTAAAGTACTAATGTTCTAAAATGATAATACCCTGAATGTATTTAATGGTACCATAGTGGCCTAAAATCATTTATATTCTTCACCAAATGCCTAACTTGCTGGAAGGATCTGCCTGAGTGTTCCTTGGAGAAAACTTTCTATAAATGCAAGAATCTATAATTACCAAGTGGTAGTTTTGCTCATGAAAGAAATTAAACACTGTAACTTCAAGTAATGAGGGTTCTTCTCCCAGCTGCATGACTTTGTGACCCTGCCCAATGTCAACAATTCAGCACTACAGATTAAAATTCTAATCTAATACTAAGATTTTAACCAGAGTACGATGTGTGACATATGATATGAGAAGCAGCAGGGAATAGTGGGTACAGTTGTCCTCAAAGCCAGATAGACACTTACTAGCTGTGTGACCCTGGACAAGTCACTTAACCCTAACTGCCTCACAGAAACAAAAAAAAAACTAAAAACCAGGAAGACTTGAGTTGAAGTCCTACCTAGTTGTGTGGTTTCTAAGTACTCTAGACAACTCTCCAAGACTCTAAGTTGTAGAGATAGTGTTGACTTGGGATGTGTAAGAGCTAAGTAAACATTATGTCTTCCTTCAGGATGTCAGCCAAAAAAGTTTACACTGAATGAAATACTACCTACAGCTGGAGTCTTAAAATTTTAATTGGGAGGTAGAAAAATGGAGAAAGCTTAAAAAGGAGAAGAAAATTGAAAAGGTAAGAAATAACTCCAATTCTACTAACATTTATCAAGTACCTACTTTGTACAAGGAACTGTTCGAGTCACTTTTGATACAAAGGTACAGGAAACAGTCCCAGTCTTCAAAAAGTTAACATTTTAGTGAGGGGTTTACAACAGTAACAGGGGATACACAAATAAATAAAGTACGTGGAAAACTGAAACACACTAAAACCCTAGGAGAATGACTGCCCACTCCAAGTTTTACTAGAAACAGGGACCATGTTTTATATTTTTAAAAATATCCCTCATAAAAACCAGCAGAGTAAAGTATATATATATATATAGTAGATGCTTAATAAAAAACCTTTAAATTTAAAAATCTAGGTTTATTTAACCTAATGAGCTAAATTGAGCAGTAAATCCCAGTACTGGAAGGTAGATACTGGCCTCTATTATATATCTCTGAAGAAAATAAACCAAATACATTTCATCTGCAATAAAAGATAATTAGGTTATACATAATCACAAGTATTCTAGCAATAAAGATTGTTATATAGAGTACCAGAGTGGACTGAAGAGGGGGTCAGACTTGAGTTCCTTAGGAAGGGAAGAATGAAAGGAAGAAGGAAAGGAGGGAGCAAAAGAGGAAGGAAGGGTGGGATGAAGAGAATGAACATTGTTAAATACTTATTCTGTAACATGCTTTGTTCTTGTGATGGTTGCGTCATTCAGTTATGTCTGATTCTGCATGACCCCATGGACGTCTGTCCACGGTGTTGGTTTGCCATTTCCTTCTCCAGCTCATTTTACAGATAAGGAACTGAGGCAAACAGGCTTAAGTGACCTGCCCCAGGGTCACACAGCTAATTAAGTCCTGGGACCAGATTTGAAGTCAGATTTCCTGACTCCAGGAACAACAAATATCATTTGATCTTCACAAGAACTCAGGGAGATAGATGCTATTATTTATACTGATTTTGCAGAGGTGAAGTGAGTGGCCTAGAATCACAAGCTAGTAAGTGTCTGAGGCCAAATCTGAACTCAGGTCTTCCTGATTGCAGACCCAGTGCTTTGCTGACTGCAATAGCTAGCTGCTTCTCCCTGAGTAGGCTGTCTTCTTATTTGTCTGTACTCCAAGAAGTACTGGATATACTGAAAAAGTTTCAATAAATACCTTCTGAATCAAAAGGAATACAATTCCAATCTTGAGATATCTGGGATATTGAAAACTATTTATTTTAGATGTATGGAATATACAGAAGCCTTTGAGATAAACCTTCTTCGATCTTTTTTGGTTTGAATGTTCTAAAATTCTTAATCTATTCAATGAGCTATGCCTTGTTTTTATTACTGTATTAAAGTTTAATCAACTTTTTACATGCATAGACACTTAGGAGCAATGCAATACTTACCTCTTCTAAATAAATATTATCAAGGTCATAAGGTGTTCTGACAGATTCTACCATCCAACTCTCAGGGGTATTTAAATTCAGAGTAAACAGAGGAGACTGAGGCATATCCAAAAATTTGGCTATTGGACCCTTGGCAAAGCTATTGTCTGCAGTGAAAGAAATCTCTGGTTCTAAAACATAACGGTAAAAGCTGAAATTGCAAAGAAAAATGTGTAAGAACTCAATTAGTACAATCCCTTTTTTTCCTAGGTAAATAAAATTTGTCCCAAATAATACAAAAACTCGAAGTACCAACACTCATATATATATGAATTGCTATAATCTACTGTGCCAAAATGGAAAGGGGTTTGCTTGCTCTGTCCAAAAAGGGTAAACTCTTTCAAGATTGGTTTCATTTCTGTCTTTTCATGCATCCGGTGAAAAAATGCGTCACATCCAAAAAAGCAGACTTAAAAACAAACTGGAAATACAACCTGTTTGTAACTTGGGGACTTTCTGTAGCTTAGGTTTGACTATTTTCTATACATAAACATTAAGAACGAAGAGACAAATTTATTAGCTGAATGAACCAAAGATACTTATGAGTCAAATTATTGCTAAAACTGTACATAGTCTCAGTAATAAAAGTAAAGGAAAAGATGGGAAAATTGGAACACTAACAAAAAAGAGCCTACACTGGGTCCCTTTAAGTCTTTTAACATTATACTGAATTATCAGAACCTCTGACTAGTGGAGAACTTCTGAAATGTAAATGCATATTAGGTTAATCCTCCCCAATATAATGGTAATTTCTATTGTTGCTTAAAGACATGGTGACGGATTGTGAACAGTGATCACTATAGGGGTTCCTTTGTTAAGGTTTGACTTACCTTTTTAAAGGCATGTCTGAAAGTTTAGATTGGCAGTTCATAAACACTCTTAGATTCATATTTATCAGCTGGGTCAAAACCTGAAAGGAAATAAAATGATAAAACAAAATTCTTGTTACAGAAAACATCTCTTCAGGGAACAGGTTTTAACTTTTATTTTTTACAAAACTTTACAAACAGAGAGACACACTGAATGGTGGAATTCATTATTCAATCTACAGAAGGAATAGAGCTGCCATGTCTGCATGTCTGCATGTCTGGCATGGACAAAGATATTTTCATAAAGAATTTTATGTAGCCTGACTCCTACTATTGCTTTTATTATGCACAGAGCTCAACTTCAGGCCAGAGAAGGAATAAAGGGGTTTGCAGAACATGTCTCCCACGTTTTAAGTAGCTCCCCCATGCTGAGAGTGAACAACAGATATTCCCTGCCCAAAGCTTAAAGAAGAACCATGAACATATGTCAACATTTTTTTTTGAAACCATAAAGGACAGTGAAACATTTAAAGGAAAAAATGCACATATGCACATTTTTAAAAAGCTAATTATAGTTTATCATTAAACAATATGCAATAAAAGTTAGCTGGACTCGTTGGCAAAATTTCTTGGAATGTCTTTAGTAGTGTATGAAATTAAAATTAAGTTTCTTTCCAATTTAGGGTACATAATACTACAATAAAAGTACAATCATACAGCAATTATGGAAGAGAAGTAAATAGGCAGGTGGCTTTCTACTTACTTTGACTTTTACATCATGGAGTAAAACATGCCACAAACTGAATATATCAAAATAGTTTTTAGTCTGGCTCCCTTTGGTTAAAAAAAACCAGAGTGATTTTTCCATTTTTTTTCTTTTAAGAAGATGCATAGGATGACCCAAATCCATATTAATTTCAAAGTCTATAAAGTCCTTTTTGATCATAAGTATTCTTCTATATTCCAAAAAGTTCTCTTTGGAGTTTTCTAATACCATTCTGACCAAAATAATACAGAATGGTCAAAGTACTAAAATAATTATGGGATGTGGAACAAATTATTTTAACTAAAGATTATCTTTAAAGCACTAT
>NW_027187273.1:694140-722836 GCF_028583685.1 Petaurus breviceps papuanus | reverse complement strand
GATGTGGAACAAATTATTTTAACTAAAGATTATCTTTAAAGCACTATATTTTGGGCATACCGCTAGGAAATGAATGAATGAATGAATGGAAAAGACATTTATTACACTTACTATGTGCCAGGCACTGTGCTAAAGAATATGCAAGAAAAGAATATACCATAAGAAGTGGAGCAAGTCGTTGAGCATCTCTGGTAACGGGGTCGACAATGGCCACTATATCAAAATATGTTTCTTTCTCCTTTGGTTTCAGTTTAACAGCACTAAAAAAGAACGGGAGGGAAAAATCACTGGCCAGAAGCAAACAGAATATGATGTTAAATGTTTAGGCCTTTACTTCACATATTGGCTTTTCCCTCTGCAAATCTTTATAGCATATAAAACTCCCACAAGTGTTGGTCTAGACCGGTCTATTCCTGGGTCATACAAAAACAGGCAGCGAGCCGTTTGGCATGTATGCCATAGTATGCCGACCCCTGGTCTAAATTGTTGAGGTTTAGGGGTTATGTCCTTTTGGATGATAAAGTACCAAACCACCTTCTTCCTAGAGGTATGCAAAATTCTGACAATTTAGGCTCACTATAAATTAGCTAAAATGTTTTCAACAGGAAACTGTGATTAGGCCTCAGGAGGTAAAGGAATATATTTTAAGGTTTAAGAAAGCATCTAGCAAGTCTGTATCTAAGTACAGAAAGTGGAACATATATTGAATAGGTATCTTTATCTATATGTATGAAGATAAAGGTAGCGAGCAGAGCAAACCGCGGAAGGTTATAGCTGGTTTGACTCCTGTTTTAAAATCCAAAAATCTTTCATTATTTCAATAGGGTAGTTAAAAACCTTCAGTAATTACAAAGTCAAGAAGCAGAGTCAGGAGAAAAGCCTGTTTAATAGTTAATGCCAAGAGGCATGAAAAGGTAAACAGGTAAGAGAAATCATAAGGGACTTATTAAAGTTGAACTGTTTACATTCCTACATGAAAAGATAATATTTGTAACTCATGAGACCTTTCTCAGTATTAGGATAGTTGGAGAGAATATAGAAAGATAGATAGATAGATAGACAGACAGACAGACAGACAGATAGATAGATATGTAGATAAAGATATAGATATATAACTATAGACAAAGGGTGGGCATAGGGTACATTGAATATGAAAGGATGATACGTAAAAAATAAAACTAAGGGATAAGAGAGGAATATACTGGGAGGAAGAGAAAGGGAGAGGTAAAATGGGGTAAGTTATTTCACATAAAAAAGACAAGAAAAATATTTTACAATGGAAGGGAAGACAGGGAAGTTAAGAGGGAATAAGTGAACCTTACTCTCATTGGATTTGGTTTAAGAAAGGAATAACATACACACTCAATTAGGTATGGAAATCTATCTTACCCTACAGGAAGGTAGGGGGGAAGGGATAAGAGAGCAGGGGTGATAGAAGGGAAGGCAGATTGAGGTAGGGGTAGTCAGAAGCAAACACTTTTGAGGAGGGACAGAATCAAAGGAGAGAATAGAATAAATGGGGAGCAGGATAGGAAGGAGGGAAATACAGCTAGTTTTTTACAACATGACTACTGTGGAAGTGTTTTGCATAACTACACATGTATAACCTATATCAAATTGCCTGGCTTCTTAATAAGGGTGGGTGGGGAAGGAAGAAGGGAGAGAATTTGGAACTCAAAAGTTTTAAAAATGAATGTTAAAAATTGTTTTTGCATGCAACTGGGAAAACAGATATACAGGTAATGGAGTACAGAAATCTATCTTGCCCTACAGGAAAATAGAAGGGAAGGGAAAAAAAGAGGGGGGGGGGGGGGTGAGAGGGTGATAGAAGGAAGGGCAGACTGGGGGAAGGGGTAATCAGAATGTACACTATCTTGGGGTGAGTGGAGGGGAGAGATGGGGAGAAAATTTGGAACTAAAAATTTTGTGGAAAATGTTGAAAACTAAAAATTAATTTAAAAAAAAGAGGAGAAAAAAACAGTTAATGCTGTTGGTTCAATTAAAATTCAATGATCAGACATTGGGGGGGGGGAGGCCGAGTCAAGATGGCAGAGTAGAAGCAGGATCTCCCCACTGCTCTGGCTTCCACTTTCCCCAATCCATGTAAAAAGGGGACACTAAACAAACTTTGGAGCTGCAAAACCCACAAAATGACACAGAGAAGCTAACCACCCGCTGAGGATAGCCCAGCAGGCCAGCAGGAATCTGCCAGCACAGCGCTTTGGGCCAGAGCTGAGCCCAGCCCCACGCCAAGGCTTTAGCCCCAGGGCGGACCTAACCACCCACTGGCCTGAGGGATTCCAGATCAGCAGCAGCTGTGGCCTTTTCCAGATTTATCAACACATAGATGCAAAGGACAAAGTAAGAGTAGTCTGGACTTTGGGAGTACATGGGATTTTGCCCCCAGGGCGAGAAGCCACTGAGACTCCAGCACAGCCAGCCAGCGCCAGGTGGCAGCTTCAGATCCTGGCCTGCAGAGTGTAGGGGGACCAAGCACCAGTCTGAGGGGTAATCACTCTTGCTTTAACCTGCTTAGATCTGGATTGCAGTCTAGGGTGGAGGTCCTGGGGTGTGTGCCCAGCTTGCCAGAGAATGTGGAAGCTTCAGAGAGGGCACCCATCTAATACCTCCGGCAGCTGAGAAAATCCCAGCGTTTGGGATGAAAGCTCCCCTGTCTGCTGGCAGAGTCCTACTGTGGCAAAAAGCCCAGAGGTCAAGTGACTGAGGGGCTACATGACCAGGCAAAGGAAACAAAGCAGACAGAAGATTCCAACACTACACTCCTATTTTGGGGACAAGAAGAAGCAAAGCATGGAACAGGAGGAGGACAGGGAAGTCAGAACTCCTGCACCAAAAGCTTCAAAGGAAAATATGAGCTGGTTACAAGCCACAGAGGACCTTAAGAAACAGATAAGAGAAGTAGAGGAAAAATTGGGAAGAGAAATGAGAACAATGCAAGAAAATTATGAAATGAGAGTCAACAGCCTGACTGAGGAAAATAACACCTTAAAAATAGACTAACTAAAATGGCAAAAGAGGCTCAAAAAGGCAATGAGGAGAAGAATGCCTTATAAAGCCGAATTTGCCAGACGGAAAAAGAATCTCAAAAGCTCAATGAGGAGAATCATTGCTTCAGAATTAGACTGAAGCAAATGGAAGCTAATGATTTTATGAGAAATCAAGGTGCTGTTAAACAGATCCAAACAAATGAAAGAATAGAAGGCAATGTGAAATATCTCATGGGAAAAACCACTGACCTGGAAAATAGATCCAGGAGAGATAATTTAAAAATTATTGGACTACCTGAAAGCCATGACCAAATTAAGAACCTAGAAATCATCCTCCAGGAAGTTCTCAAAGAAAACTGCCCTGATGTTTTAGTACCAGAGGGCAAAATAGAGGTTGAAAGAATCCACCGATCACCTCCTGAAAAAGATCCCAAAAAGAAAACTCCTAGGAATATTATAGCCAGATTCCAGAATTCCCAGATTAAGGAGAGAATATTACAAGCAGCCAGGAAGAAACAATTTGAATATTGTGGAAACACAATCAGGATAACCCAGGATCTGGCAGCTTCTACACTGAGGGATCGAAGGGCCTGGAATGTGATATTCTGGAGGTCAAGGGAGCTGGGATTAAAACCAAGAGTCACCTACCCAGCAAAACTGAGTATCCTGTTTCAGGGGAAAATATGGTCATTCAGTGGAATACAGGACTTTCAAGCATTCTTGCTGAAAAAACCAGAGTTGAATAGAAAATCTGACATTCAGATATAAGAAGTATGAGAAGGTAAACAGGGAAAACAAATCATAAGGAACTTATCAAAGTTGAACTATTAACATTCCTACAATAATTGTAACTTATGAAACTTTTCTCAGTAGTTGGAGGGAATAGAAATATATATGTATATGTCTATATGTGAGGGTATATGGGCATATGAATACATATGTGAATGTGTGTATATATGTTTACAGGTATACATAGAGGGCACAGGACCAATTTAACAGGAAGGGATGATACTTAAAAGGTGAAATTAAGAGGTGAGAGAGGAATTATAATGAGAGGAGATAGGGAGAGACAGAATGGGGTAAACTATCTCATATAGAAGAGGCAAGGGAAAATGGTTATAATGGAAGGGAAGAATAGGAAGGCAAAAGGGAATGGGTCAACCTTATTCCCACTGAATTTGGCTTGAGGAGGGAATGAAATACACACTAAATAAGGTATCTCACCCTCCAGGAGAGTAGGGGGAAAGGGGATGTGAGTGGGGATGATGGAAGGGAGGGCAGGCTGGGGGGGAGGGAAGTTGGAAGCACCCACTTTTGAAAATGGACGGGATCAAAGTAGACAATAGAACAAGTGGGAGGTGGGATAGGAAGGAGGGAAATATAGTCAGTCTTTTACAATATATCTACTATGTTATTGTTTTGCATTAGCCACACACGTACAACCTATATTGAACTGCTTATCTTCCCAGTGAGGGTGGGTGACAAGGGAGGAAGGGATTGAATCTGGAATTCAAAGTTTTAAAATCAAATACTCAAATATATACTATTATTAATACTATTTCACATGTAATTGGGAAATAAGTTATACAGGCACTGTAAATATATATATATATATATATATATATATATATATATAGAGAGAGAGAGAGAGAGAGAGAGAGAGAGAGAGAGAGAGAGAGAGAGAGAGAGATCAACCATTCCCTACTGGAAAAGTAGAAAGGGGGTATGGGAGAAAATATGGGAGACAGCAGATTACAGGAGGGGATATCCTGTGGGACTGCTATTTTGGGGCGGTGGGTAGGGGATAAACGGGGAGAAAATTTTAACTAAAAATCTGGTGGAAATGAATGATGTAAATCAGAAGTTAATAAAGCATTTGAAAAAAAACCAAAAAATTTAATGTATACATTTAAAAAAACAAACAAAATCCAGTGATTAGAAGTTGTGTGATGGTCTGGTGCTAGCGTCGGAGAACCTGAGTCTAGTACCCAACTCTGGCACAAGCCACATGATCACAGACCAATTATTTCACCCCTCTGAATCTCTGTTTCCTCTCCTGTAAAATAGCGATAATAACATCTGAAGCACCCATCTTACTGGGCTGTCAACCAAACAGCAGCATTTATTAAGTATCTGTTCTGTGTGAGGCCCCATGCTGTGCCCTGGAGATACAGACAAAATCAAAACAGTCCCAGCCCTATAGGAGTTTTAAGAGTCTATCAAGGAAAATAAGAAAATACATGCAGGTTGCATACAAGTTAACTCAGGGAGAAAGAGAGACAATCCTGTTTGGAGGGAAGGGAGACAGAAAAGGGCTCAGGTAGGGGGAGTCTGGAGATGAATTTTAAAAGGAGGGACAGTGGCCTTGTGCAGAGGCACAGAGATGGAAGAAGCAACAGTGTGGACAGAGAAGAGAAAATGACATTTTGCAAACCTTGATGTACTCTATAAAGTGATAGAAGGCAATGGATGAAGAGATATTATAATAAAAAAAGGCATTCTACGTTTAGAGTTCATTCTCCATGCCATTTTCAGAAGAAAGGGAACAAAGAAGTTTCAAGCAAAAGTGGATTCTTCACAAAAGGTAATTGGCTGTACAAAATGTATACCAAAAGTAGTGTTCTTCATGCAGCATGGTCTACTGCCAAATGGCCTTCCTTCCTCTAAGTATCTAAGCAAAATCCTAACATTTTGGGCTTACTCACAATTGGTTTAAAGTTATATTCAATTAAAAAACTTCAAGTATGGCAAACAAAAGATTATGTTTTGAGGGACTAGGCTAGCATCTGACACACTCGTATGGCATCTAAATTATATGTTACGTATATATAGTATATATACCAATATATATACATTTCTATATCTCTATGCAGATATAGATATATGACATATTTATATCTGTAGATAGATGAACGGATAGATATCAGGAAAAAATATTAATCTTCATGAATTATATACAATAGAGAACCATAACTGGTCTAGTCCTTGGTTTATATTCTAAAATTTTTTATTTCTTATTAAATGCTGCAAGAATTAGGAAGAAGAGGTGATTTAGACTCAGCATCCGGGTGAAATTATGCAAAAACGAAACTCTGGCTGACAAAGAAATCAGCTGCCCTTATTTCATATGCCAATAAAGAATTGAGAAGCCCTTCCTTCTCATGCCCATGATGCTCATCCACCATTAAGTATCCTCATAATGCTTATCTATGAATGAAGGTTTCACCATTTTATAATCAGTCAGAACCACTGTTAAGCTGTGACTTTGAAAGTCCAGGTAAACTAGACCAAAATGGGTAACTATCACGTTTAATAACTGTGCTAGCCAGGTAAAGATCAAAAAGTAGCTAGTACCCAGAAACCACATGATCATCTCAATAGATGCAGAAAAGGCTTTTGACAAAATACAACATCCATTCCTATTAAAAACATTAGAAAGTATAGGAATAAATGGAGCCTTCCTTAAAATAATAGGTAGCATCTATTTAAAGCCATCAGCAAGTATTATATGTAATGGGGAGAAGCTGGAAGCATTTCCCATAAGATCACAGGTGAAACAAGGGTGTCCACTATCACCCCTCTTATTCAATCTGGTACTAGAAATGTTAGCAGTAGCAATTAGAGAAGAAAAAGAAATCAAAGGAATCAAGTTAGGCAAAGAAGAGAACAAGCTATCACTCTTCGCAGATGATATGATGATATACTTAGACAATCCTAGAGAATCAAGTAAAAAACTGCTTAAGACAATAAATAAATTTGGCAAAGTTGCAGTATATAAAATAAACCCACATAAATCCTCGGCATTCCTATATATTTCCAATGAAATTCAACAGCAAGAAGTAGAAAGAGAAATCCCATTTAAAGTTACTATAAACATTATAAAATATTTGGGAATCTACCTGCCAAAACAAACCCAGGACCTGTATGATCATAACTACAAAACACTTTTCACACAAATAAAGTCAGATCTAACTAATTGGAAAAATATCAATTGCTCATGGCTGGGTAGAGCTAATATAATAAAAATGACAATTTTGCCTAAATTAAATTATATATTTAGTGCCATACCAATTAATTTACCAAAAAACTACTTTATAGAGTTAGAAAAAATAGTAACAAAATTCATCTGGAAGAATAAACGGTCCAGAATATCAAGGGAATTAATGAAAAAAAAAATGCTAGGGAAGGTGGACTAGCTTTACCAGATTTCAATCTGTACTATAAAGCAGCAGTCATCAAAACTACTTGGTACTGGCTTAGGAATAGAGGAGTGGATCAATGGAATAGATTAGGCACACGAGATTCAGAAGTCAACGACTACAGTAATGTATTGTTTGATAAACCCCCAGACCCTGGTTTTTGGGATAAGAACTCACTATTTGACAAAAACTGCTGGGAAAACTGGAATACAGTATGGCAGAAACTGGACATAGACCATTATCTAACACCATATACCAAAATCAAGTCTAAATGGGTTCATGATCTAGGTATAAAGGTTGATACTGTAAGCAGTCTGCTAATACAAGGAATAGTTTACCTATCAGACTTGTGGAGAGGGAATGACTTTATGACGAAACAGGAATTAGAGAACATTATAAAATGTAAAATGGATAATTTTGACTACATGAAATTGAAAAGTTTCTGTACAAATAAAGCCAATGTAACCAAGATTAAGAGGGAGGTGGGAAATTGGGAAAGAATCTTTACAAACTATGTCTCTGACAAAGGACTCATCTCTAAAATATACAGAGAACTGAGTCAAATTTATAAGAATACAAGTCATTCCCCAATTGATAAATGGTCAAAGGATATGAACAGGCAGTTTTCAGAGAAAGAAATTAAAGCTATCTATAAGCACATGAAGAAATGCTCTAATTCACTATTGATTAGAGAAATGCAAATCAAAACAACTCTGAGGTACCACATCTCACCAATCAGATTGGCTAAGATGACAAAACAGGAAAATGACAAATGCTGGAGAAGATGTGGGCAAACTGGAACACTAATGCATTGTTGGTGGAGCTGTGAACTGATCCAGCCTTTCTGGAGAGCAATCTGGAACTATGCCCAAAGGGCTATAAATACTTTCATATCCTTTGATCCAGCAATACCACTCCTAGGGTTATATCCCAAAGAGATCATAGAAATGGGAGAAAGACCCATATGTACAAAAAATGTTTATAGCAGCTCTTTTTGTTGTGGCAAAGAATTGGAAATTAAGGGGGTGTCCATCAATTGGGGAATGGCTGAACAAGTTGTGGTATATGCATGTTATGGAATATTATTGCGCTATAAGAAACAGGGAGCAGGCGGTCTTCATATTTAGCTGGAGAGGCTTAAAAGAACTGATGCTGAGTGAGAAGAGTAGAACCAGGAGGAATTTGTACACAATTACAGACACAACGTATGTGTGATGACCAACTTTGATAGACTGGACTCTTCTCAACAATGCAGAAATATAAGTCAATCCCAAAAGACGCATGATGGAGAGAAAAACGTGCATCCAGAGAAAGAACTAGAAAGAACTAAATTTATATCCACGTGGAAGCAAAATACCTGATCTTTTTCGTTCTCTTATTTGATTTTATGTCCTCTATACCATTTTTCATTCCAGCTGGTACAATCCATCCTTATAACCTGGCCATTGTATAATGTGAAAGTATCTACAGATCCTATACTTGATTATAAGACGCCATGGGGGGGAGGGGAGGGAGGGGGACAAAATGTGAAATTCAAGGAATTGTGGAATTGAATCCTGTAAACTAAAAGGAAACAAACAAATTAATAAATTAAAGAATTTAATTTTTAAAAAAAGGAGCTAGTACCAACAGCAAGGGTCCTTCTCCTAACCCAATCCCTGACGTGGATTTCACCAAATCACCTAGATTTCATAAAAAATCAATGTAGTTCTACAATTCCTAAAGAATCTGAACTTTTTCCTTGCCTCCTTTGCCCCTAGGCCAAATTAGATGATATCTCAGCATACAAAGAATACTTTACCAGAAAGTATCCAACCTAATTTCACAATACTACCTTTTTAATATGTCTTTATTTAACAACCAAAATAGGCAACTGCATCCTCTACTATGTGTCTTCACCCTGTCCTCTACACATGCCTTTTGCCATGCCATCTCCCATGCATGGAATGGCAATTCCATTTCCTTCCCTTTCTTCAAGGCCCAACTATGAAGCCACCTTCTCTAGGAATTTTTGCTGATTTTTATCACCCTCACTCCCACCCCAAGGTAAAAATGGTCTCTCTTTTAAATTTATTTTACTTTCTCAGTTATTTGGGTATTTAGTATTCCTATCATTAGAGTGCAAGGACCCTGAGATCAGAAGCCATAATACAGATCTAACTTTATATCCTCAGTATTTTCACAATTACTTTAGACAGAGTAAGTATTTGAAGTTTGTTGAACTGAACCAACAAGATCCTTTGGTATATTTTACTAAATCCTTTGTATTTTCTAAAGGCCAAAATGAAAAATGACACAAAATCATTTAGAGACAATGTCAACTTTGTCAACTTCTACAAGACCAAAAAACAGAAGCTGGTAGACGATTAAGCTGGAAAGTAAGCATTTAATGACATTCCTATTCCAACATGTAAGTCTACTCAAAGCCTATGATAAAAAATTAACGTGAAGGGGCTGCCAGGTGGCACATCGAGTAAGAGCACCGGCCCCAGTGCCAGGATGACCTGGGATCGAATCCGGGCTCTGATACTTAGTACCACACCCAGAAATAATTGGCTGTGTGACCTTGAGCAAGTTACTTAACCCCAATTGCTTTAAAAAAATATTAAAGTGATGCATATTAAATTCAAAATCACATGGAATAAGAAAAGCAAACCTGTTCTATGGCATGTGCTGAAATGTCAACATGACTTTCATACCTGTGCCGGTCTTCAAAAAACTGATAGTCAATTCTTGCCTCTGCTTTAGGTTGGGCAGAGAGGAGAGCGTCCACTTTCATGACTAAGTCACTTGCCCTAAGAGAAATGTTGTTAGATGTCAGTATACTTCTCTCATGAAAGGCTTTTCAAATATACGTCTATATACAACCTGAAACATCAAGGGATATATAACAAAGATTCTAGCAAGATTATTATTTAAAATAATCTGACGACATCTGCTCCATTTCTGAAACTGAGTTTAAAGAAACTTAACTGAACCATGAACCAAAACAGCAAACTATAATACTGAACCCAAAATGAATAATACTTTTAAGTCCAAGTTTAATAGAAAATAGAAACATAGTTAAGTGAACCAATATGAAGTCAAACTGGATACAAAAATTTCCTAAGATTACTGAACGTAACAAAACTGAGTCAAAAATGTTCCAAAATGATGCTTCTCTTGGTTTAAGTCTCTGATTCTAACTTTAAATATAGACACAACAGAATCATTACAAGAAGGGGATGTGGTCTCTTATGATTCACGTGGTATCGAGGAGTACCCAGTTATGTGTACTCTTGCACTGCAATAGGAGCCAGAAACATGCCAACAGACAAGTGGGTTCCCCTAAAGAACAATCTAAATATCTAAAAAAAATTAGAACAGAGTACGGCACAAGTCCAGGATGGCTAAAGGAGACATGGAAGTCTTAGTGAGAGGAATCTGGGCTAACAGGGAATTCTATGAAAAGCTCCCTAACTAGATAGGTGCTGAGGAAAAGGAGTGATTCGGTGGAACCCAAGTATTCCCATCTGGTCGGTTGGTTGTTTAGTCGTTTCAGTCGTGTCTGACTTTTCATGACCCCATTTGGGGTTTTCTTGGCGGAGACACTGGGGTGCTTTGCCATCTCCTTCTCCAGCTCATTTGAAAGATAAGGGAACTGAGGCAAATAGTGTTGAGTGTCTTGCCCCAGGTGACACTGTTAGTAAATGTCTGAGATCAGATTTAAACTTAGGTCTTCCTGACTCTAGGCCCAGTGCTCTATCCACTGTGCCACCTGGCTGCCCTTCCATCGGGTACTATTTTGGAATCTGTGGTGATTAGAGAATTCAACTGCTTGCCAGTGAACTTCAAGAATGACTCAGCTAGAAATGGATCTACCTCTGGTGGTTGGGGACAAGGCAGTCTCATAGGTAAGCTGGTTAAAATGCAAAGACATTCCAAGGAACTCCCAAAGTCTCCTCAGTAGATAAGAAGTATGGCCCAGGGGTATCCTACAAAATATGCAACCAACTGTGGCTAGCAATTGCTGGCATATTAAGCACCATCTGAAAGGTATCTGTTTGTTAAAGTATCTTCCTTTATGACTGCTAAGTTGACCTGACGAGTTCTTCACAAGTTACACTAAACTTGGCAAAGCAATGATTCCAGCAGCCACTAAAGTCAAGACTTGACTCTAACACTTATCTTGAATGCTACACCATAGCATGAGAGAATGCAAAATTAACAGCAGAGAACCTTTTGAATTTAGAGTCTGTCCTTAAACATTCAAAATGTAAAGGAAATTCAGCGTCCATGAACATGTGATCCGTGGCTTCAGAATAAACAGTATACACCCAGCACAGAAAAACAACTGATTTTCTTGCACATAGCAAAGAAAATAAGAAATTCAGTTTTCTGTCTACTAAGATTTATACTGGCTTATTTTTCTGTTTTTAAAAAAGATTATCAAGTAAAATGCACAACTAGGGAGTATTGCTGTATTTTTTAAATCTGGAAATAAAGCATGTTTTTATGACTAGTATGCACAAAGCAGAAGTCTACAAAAAAGATTTAGTCAGAAAATATCCGATTAATAGAGGCCCTCTGTCTTAAGCTAATCTATTAGTTCCTTTCATCTCAAACTTACACATCTTCCTCTACATGAAGCTGTTGAATATGAGACTTTATTTTCTGCCCTGAGGTCTTTAGAATTATATTTTCTAGTAGGTGGAAGTCATCTTGATTAAAAAGTTCACCATCTTTCAGTGGCCCAATAATCTGAGAAGAAAATAGAAGTGTGGTGGTTAGTTGTATAATCTAAAGACTTTTGTAAGGAGAAAATCTTAGTATGATACAGAACTGAAAAACAAATAATGAAATCGTGGGCTACAATGACATGAGCACACAAACAACAGGAAGTTAAAGTTCCTCCCACTGCACTGGTCATGCAATTTTTTTTATTTAGTTCTGCGTTCACATTTTAAGAATATTTCACCCCCTTTGCAAAGGTGTTCCCAAGTACTATAAACTGCATTCTCTTCTCTCTCTACATCCATTTATACACTCTCCCTCTCTCCTTCCCTCCATCTACTGCTCAGTCTCTCTCTCTCTCTCTCTCTCTCTCTCTCTCTCTCTCTCTCTCTCTCTCTCTCTCTCTCTCTCCTTTACTCCAAAATGTCACAAGCTGATGGGTTCAATAATCACCTTTTATGAAGACGACAAATCTACATGGTGATCATACATCAACTCCCATGATTTCATCTATCATCTCTAGGCAGATAATTCTCAGATCTATTTGTCCAGCCCTAACCTCTTTAAGACCTTCAGTCTTTTTTTTTTCTTTTTAAAATATCACAGGATTGTTGAATCATGATTTAGGGACCTTAGAGACCAAGTCCAACCTCCTCTCTTTTACAAATAAGGAAACTGAGGAACAAAGAAAAGTAACTTGCCGAGGGTTACATAATAAGTGTTTAAGGTAGGATTTGAACCCAGATCTTACCTGATTATAAGCCCAGCATTCTATATGCTATTCCACACTTACATTTTTTTTTTCTTTCACACTTACATTCTTTCAGTAACTCAAGTAGGTTTACATCCTTGGAGGAACAACTAAATCTTCATTTTCACTCACCCCCCCACACACACACATCTGACCAATTGCCAAATCCTATCAACTTTCCTTCAGCATTTCTCATATTCATCTTTCTTTCCACTCTCATTGCCATTTTAATAGTTAATTAATAATTAATAGTAATAAATATTACTCCCCTTTCACTAGATTTCAATCCAGCCCAACTGGCCTTCTTGCTCTGTCCCAAATAATACTCGACCTCCCACCTCGGGAGGGGGGCACATGCCCATCACAGAGACCTCTTAAGATCCCAAGTTCCTTTTAAAGCTCAGCTCAGGCAACATCTTCTTTGTGGAGCCCCACCTGTTCTCCTCAGCTATTTGGGCCTCCCCCACAACACTATCCTTTACCCATTTTGAACACACCTATATATGTGCATGTTCTCTGTCCTGGCTAGACTAGCTCCCTGACAACAACACTGTTTCATTTGTGGCCTGCCCATTGCCAAAGCATACCATTCATACCCCTTCCATTAATACCATTCTCCTAGTCTCCCTCCTTGGACTCTGATAGGTGAGTCTTCACCTTATCTCCTTGACTCAGGCTTCCTCACACCTTCTCAGTCGTTTCCAAACCATCCCTTTCCCCAACACTCCCCACATTTATGGCTTCCCATGATGTGCTGTCTTCTCCTATTTAAATGAGGGATCCTTTCAGGAAGGATCTGTCTTGCTTTCTTATACTTGTATCCCCAGGACAGAGCACAATGCTTGATACAAAGTGGCCTTTAAATAAATGCTTGTGGGCTGACATGCAACAGTAATGTTTAGGAAGAAAAAAAAGCTGTTTTAAAGAATTTATGCACTTCAGAGGGGGACATTCCAACCACTTCACACTACTCTACTTTGAAACTGCGTTGCCCTCTATCTGGCTGAAATTCTTACCCGTCCGTTACTGATCACGGCCCTTTCTCCCCTCTTTAGCTTCAGAACCTCTGTACAGTACAGAGCGTGAGACAAAATAAAATCTGCTTTGGAAGATTCAAAGGCATCTTTAAAAAGGCCGACATCCATGCCCTAAAAGAAAAATCAGAACAGCTTTTATTAAACAATCAAAATAAATAAACTGAAATTTGGGGGTTAAAAAAAAAATCTTTTGCTTGAATAATTAGCAAGTGAATTTGATTCACTACTATTATCACTAACACTATATAGCATATACTATAGCTGGCTCCTTCTTAATAAGCCAGTAATTCTTGGTTATTTCTTTGTATAATTTAATTCAATCAATATTCTCAAAATTCATTGCCAAACTCAAACAAGACTTCTCAATCTTGTCCATTCCGTTTTAAGTTAATTTCTTTTCCTAAGGATTTATTTTCAAACCAGATTTAAAACCAGAACACTTTGTTCATTGGCAAAAAGCTGAACAGAGTAATGAAATGAATTAACTTCACAGCATGAGTTCATATAACTAAGACACTTAGAATTCACAAGATTCTAGATCCAAAAACGCATGGTTCAAATGACTTTTTTTGGTCTTATAAATGTGCAAATCCAGTGTTCTGTCACAGTGATAAAAGCACTGTAAGAAACAAAGGACTCTGGATTTACCTCACATACTTTATGAAACCCATTGAGTTTCAAAGACATAAAAAGTGTCACAGAATTTTTCTTTCCAAGAGGAATTCACACAACTTTGGCCAGGAATGAGAATTTCACAAGCCGATGTGATAATGAACAAGATGTGTCAGCCCCTCAGGAGTTCACTGGGATGGTGAGCAATGGAACGGAACAAGTGTAGAAAAGGCACGAAGACTTACTCCAACAGCAAATTCTGTAATGTCAACTCCTGCTGCCAGAGCTTGTGCAGTCTCCTCCTTGACCATTTTAGTGATGAAGTTCTTGGCATAGTTCGATGTTTGTGTTTGGAGAGCTGCCCAGAGAGCTCTGGAAATTCGAGTGTTCTCAAAGCGTGGTTCTTCACGAGGATTATTGATCATGCTAATTCGAATGTTGTTACTGGATTTCTATGTGAACAAAATGAGGGTTAAAAGTTATTCCATGGATGTGACTGAACTAAAAGTGGAAATACTATCAGCACACTTTTGCAATATATTACAAATGATGACTAAAAAGGAAAGTAACTGGCAATTTGAATATTCTAAAAAAAAGGTACAATATAACCAGAATGATTTAGACGTGGATTGTCTAATTCTAATCTATGTGACAAAGGAACAAATACAACACTTTATTTTCATGAAACAATTACTTTTAAAATAATTTCTCCTTCTTTATAATCCTCTTATGTTCTAACATCTGTACTTGTGTCTGTATTTGCTCTGTGTCTACTCACACATATTCATGTACTTCAAAGGACCTGTGATCTCAGTTTACACAGGTATTCCATCTAACAATGCAGGTTACAAGTCATCCTTTCACTCTCTTCCTGTGGAACTTTTGTCCACATCCTCTCATAAAACCTTCCATAAAGAGTCCACCCAAAGTGTTAAAGACCTTTGGCTAGGTCTTTTAACACAGGAAAAAGACTGTAGTATCAGGTCCTCTTATCTCTCACACTTATTATGTGACTGCCCCACCTATTTTTCAGATTATACATTTCCTATACTGTATCTTCTTATGCCACTTCTGGTGAGCCAGTAATGACTCAAGACTAGAAACACAGCATAGTTCATTTATGCTTAGTAATTGTTCACTGTTGTTTGGCTCACCCACAAGTTTGATTCTTCCCTATGTGTAATACTTCACAATTCACAGCCATATAGCATTATGGGAAGAATACTTGTTTTAAAAAGATGTGATTTTGTTTCTGGGAGCAGGTTGGAATTGTTGAGAGCAATACACAATTTCCCAAATGCAATCTAGCCTCTCTTCATCCCATTCTGTTCTGGACCTACCTCACTATCCATCTGCTATATCTAAGATTTAGGTAATGATGGATCAAATCAATGGTCTGTCTATCCAATTATATATCATAGTCTAGTAATAAATATTCTTCATCTACTTAGTTCTTGCTGTGTAGAAATAGGCCATTGTGTGTGTGTATTAATTGGCACTGTGAATATCAAAAAAGAGGCTACATTATTCCACAGCCTGAAGCAAAATATTTTCCACAATCAGGAACATCTGGAGGACCTCAGTCATAAACCCCCTCTTCCATTTGGACACTGAGACAGACTCCACAATGGTGGGGGAACACATTAAGTGTGTATGTTTCTCTTCTTTTATGCTTTGCTTAATATTGATAAGAAGATCACTGAACAAAGCAGTATCTCTTCTTATGCCAAATGAGGAATTTTGATAGATGGGTCAAATGTTATGCTTATATATGCATTAAAGGGTTCACAGATATAGTTTGATCTATCTTTTCTTATCTGCCTTATATTTTAATCTTTTTTTTTGTTTGTTTGTTTTTGGGGGAAAAGGCAGGGCAATTAGGGTTAAGTGACTTGCCCAAGGTCACATGGCTCATAAGTGTTAAGTGTCTGAGGCTAGATTTGAACTCAGGAGCTCCTGATCACCTAGCCACCCCTATTTTAAACTCTAAAAATATGAATTCTCTCCTCACCAGACCAAAGGCAATGAAACACTTGCATCATCTAAGGTAATGTTAATCACTGGGTTTAAATAAATACTTTTAAGTTACTGAATCTCTCATTATTTCTTCTGAATCTTTCTTTTTCATTTTAAAGTAACCTATTCTTTTGTGTAAGACTATCATACAATAGTCTTTTCTCTCCTTCCCAGCTAACAGTTTTCTATAATACTTATATTCCTTTCACTCTACCAAAAAGGAAATAAAAATCCTGTTTGCCTACCAACCCAGACACATTATAGGATTAGACGTTAAGTAGGAAGGACTTCAGAGATCACTTAGTCCAATCCCCTCATTTAACAATGAGAAAATAGTGGCTTGCCCAAGGTCACACAGGTGTTAAATATCAGAGTTAAGATTCAAACAAAAGTCCTCTGACTTTCAATTTAGTGCCACTTCTGCTAAAAAAAATAAGAAACAAATGATACCTTATTGGGAACAATTCTAGCCCTAAACAAAGTTATAAGAGAACCTGCATAGACTTGCCTGGTGCTTGAGAGCATCATATAATAACTGTCTTCCAGAAGGGCTGTCAAAATCCGCAACAATCCAAAAGGTTACTGGTCTAATAAAAGAATCATCTGTGGAAAAATGAAAATCGTGTTTGGAGGGACAAGAAATTTCATATGGTACAATACTGGTAATGCACTGAAAAGCACATCTGAAACCCATGCAAGATTTTAGAAAGTGCAAAGCTCTTAGTAAGGACAAAGTGAAAGTACTGGTACTTACATGCAAAAAGGTAAAAGAGTTTATATCCATGTGGCTTAATTCCAGACATGCACTGATTAATTCTATTACTATGTATAATTAGCACCATTAGCACCTGAACTTAGAAGGAACCTTTGAACTTGCAAGTAACAATGTATTTTTTAAAAAATTGTAGCCTGTTGATGTGTAATTAAACTTTACATAAATTTAAACAAAATTTAGTTTCACTGCTATAAGGCTATTGTTACCCACAGGTTCCAGGGCCCTCATTATAAAGTGTCAGTAAATTCCCAATTATGAGGGTCCCAGAAAAGATACAAGATACTTAAATAAAGGAATCTGAAGTTCTGAAATTATGAGTTACCATAGATCTCCTTGGAAGACATTCCTGGACAATAGGAAAGGAGCAAATGAGTGGGAGAGAATGAAATTTCACTTTGGAAATAATATTAAAGCACAATTGAAGAAAAAGAATCTTAAACACAACTCCTTGGGTCCAAGATAAGATGGGAGAGAACCTCAGAAATTCCTATATAAGTACTGGGAATACAGCCCCAATATTCTAATCTGAAGAATTTACTTCTTTAGGGAACCAGATGGCACATAAATTTCTGAATTTAAATATACATGCTTTGAAACCAAATTTTCTCACTGAGAGGAATTTGGAAGGAACAAAATTAGCTTTTCCAGCTTGAGAGAAACTTCCCCAAAAGGAAAGATAGTCATTTTCTGACCTCAACAGAAGCCTTTTATATCAGTATTAGTAAAGGAAAAAAAAAACTTACCTAAAAAAATAAACAATAAATACAAATAAAACCTTCAATGACTGTTTCTCTAAACAATTCTGGGAAATCAATAACATCCTACAATAACCAATTAACCATTTTCAATCCATCAATCCATTTTTACAATAAATTCAAAAATACTATTTGAAATGTTACCACATGAAATTTCACAGTATCTTTCCCAGGAGATGTTAAAAACTACTGTTACAATCACCAAACATATATTGAATCAAAGAAAAGACCCAAAGTAATTACCTTTCTTTGTCAAATAAGTCATACTATTGGCTATAGCTGCAGTCTTATCTTGTGAATCCAAAAGAGAAAATCTAGCATAATCATCCACAAAAAAGTTATCTGAAAAGGGGAAAAAAAAGAAATTTAACTCTTATGTCACATAGAAATATTTCTTATAATGCTAATATCTAATCAGTAACTTGATTTACTGTCTTTAAACAGCATAAGATTTTGGTGTTTATTTGACAGAAGTAAAACATGCTTATAAAATAGTCTGGGCATTTTTCTTTTAAGGTAAAATGAAACTATATACAGCATACCGTATTATACATATACAAACATAAATACATACTTGGGGGAGAAGAGAAAGAGACTTTAAACAGTAAGGAATCAGTGAGGGGTTTGGGGCATGGAAACAGTAGCAGTGTAAGGAAATTAATGACTCAAGATTTGTTTGAGGGTGGCTAGGTGGCACAGTGAATAGAGCACTGGCCCTGGAGTCAGGAGGACCTGAGTTCAAATCCTGCCTCAGACACTTAACACACACACACACACACACACACACACAAAACTAGCTGTGTGACCTTGGGCAAGTCACTTAACCCCAACTGCCCTCCAAAAAGCAAAAAGAATAAAAATAAAAAGATCTGTTTGATTGTGGTATGTTAGATGGACAGACAAGTGGGAAGAGTAGAATCAATAGCATCATTTAAGAAGCAGATTATAAAACTAATCCTGTTGTGAGGCAATGAGCTGGACTGGAGAGATAAGTGGAAACTTGAGCCTAGCCAATTCCAAAAGCTCCTCCACTAACTCAAAGATCTGCCCACTCTCTCTAATCACCAACATATCCAGTCAAGCAGCACCCCTCCAAATGTCCTATTTCTTTTATCCCATTTGAAATACTGCCCTTTCCTTCTACATTCCCAAACTCCCCACCAATTAGTATTCAGTTTTGCCCTTCTAGGCCTTCTAGACATATCAAGAGCTCAGTTATATTACTTTAATTGAATTCCTAGGCAAGATCCCACAATGAAACTTTTTCCTCAATAGGAATTAGGAGCTTTTGTTGATTTTCTTCCCTAAGCTTCTGCACCCAGCAGTTACCTTCCTCTGTAAGGAAGTCTATTAGAAAACATAACTATCTCCTAAATGAGATAGGCTAAATTAAGGAAAAACTAAACTTATTAACTCATCCATTTACTAAGCATTGAGTATTTACTTACTAGTGGCCCCCATGGAATGTAAGCTCTTTGGGATCAGGAAATATTTTGCTCTCTCTGTGCCCCCCACTACCTAGCACAGAACTTGGCATCTAGTGGGTGATTAATAAATGCTTGTTGATTGACTGTGCTACTTTAGAAAAAGTCAAGGGACTTGGAATGATCAAAAGGGTCAGATTTCCAGTTTCACCACTTAGCTATATGGCTTAGAGTAAGTCACTTAACCTAACTAAACTGGCTACCTCATTTGTAAAATGGAAATATTATTATTTTCACTACCTACCTCATAAGGTTATTGGGATAAAAGCACTTTATAAGTTATAAGGAGCAATATAAATGAGGGATTATTATTTATATGGCACTGTTTGCATATAAATTTTATTTTTACATATATGTGTATACGCAGAGAGAGACAGAGAGCTACCTTACACATGCCAATCATTTTAACAAACAGAGGACTAGACATTGCCACAAGGTCTCAAAAACTTTTCAAAACAGAAATTGTGTGCCTTCACAGCTGTCTCCAGGGACTAGGACACCCAGAATCCAAAAGAAATAAACTGATGCTCAATTACTGAACTCACTCAATACCTCTCCCATGCTACTGGCAGAGAGGCTACATTAGCAGAACAATAGGCTGACAACAAAACCCAACCAAGAGATTGACAGGACACCCCCAACTCACCCACTCCTTTGTGGAAGTGGGAGGTCAGGTGTTACACACTGCACAGTTTCTGGACTTTGTCAATGTACTAATCAGCTGATGGTAATTTTTTCCTCTCTAAAAAATACTATTTGTTACTTGTGCTGACTCTCTTGGAGATGGAAGGAGTATAGGGGGAGAAAGAAAGAGGGAGCAGGGGGAGGAATATTTGAGATAATTATGATGACATAAGAAACAGAACATATCAGTAAAAACTTATTTTTCAAAAAAGAATGTTATATTGTACAAATGAATACACAAGTTTTGTATTACACTGCAGCTTACAATTTGATCATTCTTACACTACAAAATTCTATTGTAATGTTGTTAGTTCAGATATTGGAAATCATTTCATAATGTCAGTCATTTTCTGAATAGGGAGTCTCAGATACTGAAGTGAAGCACAGAGGATAATGCCCCTAACTTTCTCGGACTGGCTCACTTTCAGGCTTCAAACTCACCTAAAATGTTAAGTACAAAACTTCAATGTACATCAGGCACTGTGGGATGACTCCTAGATCAGTGAAGAGTAGCACTGAACTTGTCAAATTCAAATAATGACAAAACTGACTAGTCAAATATGAGGCAGAAACCATGGTCAATCAAGCCTGAATCCAACATTCTATTCCTATGTCTATTTGATAAAATGCTTATCCATACATACTATAAAGCATTCTGTCTTTAGTAGGAGATTGGAACATTCATTGCTATGAGCTCTAGAAGAAAAACTTCTTTATTCACAAAGAAAAAAGACATGCATACATCTGTATTTGAGAAGTCACCACTCCTTGTTTTTAAAATCTCAATAAAGGGGCGCAGTGAATAAAGCACCGACCCTGGAGTCAGGAGGACCTGAGTTCAAATCCGGCCTCAGACACTTAACACAAAAACTAGTCATGTGACCTTGGTCAAGTCACTTAACCCCAACTGCCCTCCAAAAAGCAAAAAATAAATAAAATAAAATAAAATAAAATCTCTATAAATTCAGCACCAAACTGAGGATGAGTGAAGTGAATTATGCAATGGAAAACTTTAACATAGCTAAGAACAACGTATGCTTTTGCAGTTAAAATATCAGTCGTTCTGTCATGATGTCTCTAGCTAAGAAACCTTTTTGTCCACCTGTGTTTAATGAAGTAGAAAGATTTACTTTTCAGTAAATATTTTACCCTTGCCTTTATGACTTTAGAACTCCATTATGATAGGTTTGCAAGCCACTATCTGACTGCAAAATTAAACTTTCCAGACCCAGCAATTCCTGAGTACCTGCTACTGTAAGGTAAGGAGCTAAACTGATCTTCTTGTAAAATCTCTCCTAGGCCTCTGCACCCTCTCCAGGGGCTCCTACACTGTAGGACATAACTTCAATGTAATTTTCTTCTTATTACTCTCTATTGATAATCAAGATAGGATTATGTTCCCAAGTCTCCCTCAAAACAGAATTTTCTGTAATTTAATTAGAATCAGTGGCAATTAAAAAAACACTTAATCCATGTGGTTGAGGCAGCCGCATTATATTCTGCCTCCTTGTACACACTCCTATTAAGAGACTAGAGTATAGGCATGGAGAGGTGGCCAGAAAGGCTAAGTTCCCTTTTTTTCCTTTTTTATTTAGGCACAAGCCTGAAAAATTATACTTTGCTCCTCCATAAAGAGAAATTTCAAGTTTTGACAAGAATAAGAAGTAGGAAATATAAAGTAATCATCTTATATGTGTATATTTTCTTTTCACACAATGGAGAAGCCACTTTCGGAAGATTATTTCCACTGTAACTTCACTACAGATCTATCAAATTGAATCATTTGTGGTTCTCTGATTGAGACTTCATGGCCACTATAATGACAAGTCTTAAGAGTCCCCACAGTACTTGAAGATATCCTTTCGAGTTGGATATTTAAATGCTTAAGAGTACATCCAAGGAAGAAGCCAACAAAGCTAGACTTAAAGTAAGACCACAGTTCCTAAGAGGTGTTCAAACTGAATGTCCCAGATTTAGGTGTTCTGAGGTCTTTAATGTAAGAACAGCAGAGCTATATGCCTTACTGTCTTAGGAAAGGTAACAGGAAAATAAAGAAAGGGCATCCCTTACATGCTGCCTTCAGGGAAGTCAACAATGGATTATTCTTGATGAATAATTTCATTAATTGGCATTTATACAGCACTGGGTATTTTAAAAATATTTTACAAGTCATCTGTTTTCCAAGGAATTTATTCCTATATCTCTTTTTTTTTTTCTTTTTTGGTGGCTTGAGTAGCAGAAGGGTACCATAATGAGGGGGACAGGACAGAAAGAAAATCTTTAGAATTTAAAAGCTTAAAAAACAGCTTCCACAAGTTTACTGGGGGAAGGAGGAAAGGAAAGAAAGAAACCTGCTTCCTGCTCTCAGACATCAATAATACTCTTGCTTTGTACTTTAAACCTTACAATTTTAGAGAGGTAGCAATAAATATAACTTCAACTTAAAAGGTCCCTGGTTTAATCACAGTAAGATTCTGTACGTGTTTCTCATTCTAAAATTGTTAAAGAAGATGCCCCTTACTAGTTGCTGTTAAATCCAGATATTGCCGCTCAGCTGTCAAAATTCTAGAGTTGATTCGTGGAACAACATTGGGCTGGTTCATGACATATTCAACCACATCTTGATCATGAGACAGTTCACCCTAGAGAAAAGATAAAGACCATTTAAAGTACTGCCATTATAATAGGTTTACAAGAAAACTTCTAGAATGTAAGAGGATACAAATTCCACAGTGTAGAAAAATGTGGCCTCCTGCCCTAATTAAGTCCGTGTTCACTATATGAAGTTAAAAGAATTTAAGAGTAAGTAGTTTTTTGTTTTTTTGTTTTAGCTTTTCTCTGGAGGGGAGAGTCAAAGTACAAACTGAGGAAAGCAAAAAGCTGTTGAACTGTTATCTTAGTCTTCAACTTTTTAAAGACTTGGTATGAACTGAACTATATTGAACTATTATGAATAAAAAATGTATTACATTTGGAGAAAAGATTCTCTCGCAAATGTCTTTTATTTTTACGAGAGAAAGAATGGCTAAAATCACCTCTGCTTCTAACTAAAGTTTCCTTTTTCTTCCCAGACACATTTTATTAATTCATTACAATAACTATATTCACTAATGAAATTCTCAAAAAAATAGGATCTATAGTTATAGCAATGTTTGCAAAGTTTTAAAAAATTAATCTATTTTATGGCTAATAGATTTTTTTAAAAGAATGATAGAATTCAAATTCTACTTCAAATTCTATTCAACAATCTAGTTTAGCCTTTTCCTTTGTTAAGTGCTATTTCTATCTATTTAGCCCAATACCAAGAACAAATTCTTGAGGTAGCACAATCGTAAGCAAAATCTGTGAATTTGAACCTGCTCTCCTATTCAAAAAAAAAATTTTTACTAGAAAACCTTTGCAGGACAGAGTGCAGGCACACATATACTTTGGCTAATCATTTCAGATGAGCTGATACAAATTAAAATAAGCCTGACCCAAACATTTCACAAGAGAAATAAGGGAAGAAAAAGCATTGCAATCAGAGGAGATTTAAAGTTATTATTCTAAACAATAAGTCAAATATTTTAGAAAGAAAATGATTTCACCTGAGCTATCATGTTCCATAACAATGATATACATATATAAAATGAAAAGATGAATATTTGAAGAGTTTCAAATATTTTACTGTGTTCCCTCAAAGTGATAAGATTATTCCTCAAGTTTAGACTTCTGACTTTGAGCAACTAAACCAAATACCACTCAGGAGAAAATCATGAACTTATGTTTTCACCCTGAGAGCAGTACCTAAAAATAAGAAAGCAACTGTTTGATGAAATAAATTTAATTATAATCACAAAGAGGACATTCTAAGAGACAGAACATATTCAGCAAAATTTTACCTTACTTAGATTTGGTGAAGTCTATAGATTTTACTTGGGAATGATTTTTTTATTTGAACACAACAATACTGAACACTAAACCATGTCTGAAATATACTTATGTCAACTATTCATACTATATCAATTTTACTTTTAATCTTTAATTATTTTCTAATTTCTAGGCAAATTGTCCTAAATCAAAAAGCTTGTATAGTATGAAAAAAATTATCTTTTGAGAAAACTAATATTTTTAGTGTGCTAACTAATGTCAAATCCTGTAGCATTTGCCAATTCAAATTCAACAATCTTAGTGAAAGCTCCTGAAGAGATTAAAAGCAGCCATCCTGCTGGGAATCTAAAAACAACTGCTCCTGGGGTATGTAAAACTTCACCACCTAAAGAATTTGATGGCAAACTACAAAAACTAGAACTTAATAAAAAAAAGAGGTCATACTGCACCCAAATCCAGCTCAGAATCTTCACATACCAAGTACACAGCTCTCTGAAAGATGCTTGTAGTCTCCAGGATTTTATGCATCGTAATTGTTTCCAGTTCATCTGCATCCAGCTGATCCTTTTCGTACGGCATGCCATTAAACAGTACAACTGGTGGAGGACCCACCCCCGTCTGCTCATAGTAAGCTCTTCCTTCCTATAATAAATACAAGAAGACAAGAAAGTTTTAGGCTTTTGTGAGGCAAAAGGGTAAAAAACCTACCCTCCTTCTACAAATATTCTAGGCAAGACAGAATATATGATAATAATCAAACCTTTAACCATATTGCCAGTTGCTTGAAATCCTCTTTTGAGGAGACAAAAGGTAGTTAGCAAGTAAGACCACTACCACTGCCCTTCCAAATTGGATGGCTACAGACCATGACCCTGAATCACATCGGAGACCCAGACCATCAATCCTATTTCTAGCCTGGCCCTCACAGCCATCATTGAGGAGAGTCCCGATTATTTGTCTGGAGGCAGTATTTGTGGGCTCTTAGAATGGAGTTTAAAGTCATCATGGTGTAACATAAAACAGGCTTGGTTTTGGAGTTGGGAAGACCTGAGCACAAATTCTGACTCTTGACACACATGAGCAATTTAACCAATGAACAACTTATTTAACCTTTTGGTGCCTCAAGCAACTGTCTAAGACTATAAGTTATAGACACGACTTGTGCATCAATAATAGCAGATGGAATTTGTATACAGCGCTTCTTAAACCAGTGAATTAACAAGTCCAGCCCTCCATAGTGTAAATATATTCTTTTGGTAGGTAATCTGTAGACATCAATTTATGCAACATCTCTTTAGACATCAATATTTTGCCCCTATTAATTTTCATTCCATTTAATATGATTTTATTAAAACTTTCAAAAAATGTATCATGCACATCTTGCACAGTGCATTCAGGAACTTGCCCATCTAAATATACTGATATTACACTGCATCATTTTGTACTGTTCCGCTTACTCTTCAGTATTTTGTTTTTCTATTTCTGGGTCATCTAACTTATGCCATTATGACTCTTTTTTACTACCTGAAAAATGAATGAATTTCAAAGAGATCTAAAAAAATGTAAATTCCTTGAGGTGACTCTTTTTCCTTCTATTTTTGGATCCCATGATATATGAAGGAAGAATGATGCAATATGTTGAGTACTAGAACTGAAACCATCAGGTTCAAACCAGACCTCCGATTTACTATCTGTATGGTTAATGAGCAAATCACTTAATTTTGCTAAGCCTGAGCTTTATCATCTGTAAAAGGGGGATAATAATACCTGTGGTACCTAGTTCACAAGACCAAATGTGAGAATCAAATGATTAAAAACATGTAAAATATTTTTACAAACTGTAACTATATGTAATGTACATGTGTATGTATATATCTACAAATAGCAATATACATATATGTAGGTACAGATGAAGATCTATCTATCTATCTAACCTTAATTTTTTTCCACTAATTTGACAGTTTACTTGTCTTGGTATAGTGTCTTCCTTCTTCCTTAAGATTCATTCTTAGACTAAGACCGCATAATCACCAAAATACCACATTCAGCTAAAGTCTCACATCAAATTCTATAATCCTTCTACACTGAGCTTTACCCAAAACTTAATTTCTAATTTTTATTGAAACATTCAAGAGAACTGTGCCAAAAGCCTCACCAATCTATATACATACTAAGCAAGTTATCAAATGATTTGCACAAAACTGAATATTTTCCCATTTAGTAATCAAACAACATTGTTCATAGTGTTAACTAAATGAGAATGGTCTCTTTTTTCTTCATAAGGCTAAAATTTACAACCAACATTTACATTCTGACATATGCAAACCCTGAAAAAGTCTCAAGTTTTCTGTCCTCCATACTGTTATAAAATTTTTCTATGAAAGAAAAAAAGAAAATAAGTCAAATGAAAAGGAAATATCAATAAATCTTTTACCTTCCTATTTTGATCAAAGGCAGAGTCAATCCCCAAAATACTATTTATTTCCACATACGGATATTTCTTCTGCAGAACACTGACAACATGTTCAACTTTCACCTTTTCTCCAGTTTTTACTTTGTTATATATCTGAGGAGAAAAAAAAGCTTAGTTTTATACTTTAAAAATACCTAGCCAAAGTAGAATGAATATCATTCTCAAGGCAATTTTCTTTCAATAGTGTAGCAGGAAACTGAGAAGTGTTCCTTTTGCATAAACATTTAAACAATCAATTTGGAGGTTATTAATTAAGCTTAACTCTCCTCTCTCCCAGTCTCCCTAAAGGTTCCTTCTTTAGGCTAAATACTTAAAATTTCCAAAATTACACATTCAATTTATGGAAAATGCTATGTAACATAATTATATAAATCCCAACAAAATTTGCAGGTATAAAAAACTGACCTGTCTTCTTATGAAGTTTTTCTTAATTTTTCTGGAAATTAAAACTATATTTGTCCCATTAAGAGAGGAAGACCAAACTCTAAGTAAAGAAATTTTCAAGCAAGCCTAGTAGAAATTATTTGTAAATTTATTCACTTTAGAAATCTTTTAAAGTGTTAATGCTAACCTAATTTTAATGAATCTTAAACTATAAATTATCTGAACATTAAAAATAAGCTGCGGGAAAAGCCAAAGTAATGGTTTATATGCTATGGACATGTCCTAACTAAGCTAATGCTAAAGTACAAACAAGATGTCTTTTAGATACTTAATAGGAGGAAAAAAGGTGGAGAACAAATCATGAAGATTTTGTTTATAAATGAGCAAATATATACATTTGACATAATGTCTAAAATGCCAATTGGCTGAGAAAAGCCAATTTCAGAGAATGAATCCTGGCTTTGACATAGTAATTAGCCATTAAAATATGAACATATAAAGAAAAATGATAACATTTGCGTAAGATGCCAAGCAGGGGCCGAAGTTATTTATTTTTTTGTCTTTATATCCCAAGCATTTAGTATGTGACCAAATGCTTGCTGAACTGAATTTGAAATTTATTTAGCATATGTCATTTTACCATTTCAGTAAGCATTCAAATTAACTTAGGTAAATGTGAGGCTAGCAATGTTCTACCTTTATACATCAGGTATTCTGACATTTCTCAAAATATGTAATTTATTAGTCTGAAACTTAATTTTCTATTGAGAAAAAAAGCCACAGAATGCCACCACCAAATTTGCCACAGTCAATATGATTAGCAGTTTTTAGTCCCTTAACTATTATCTTAAATTCCTACACTGCTCATGTTTGCATTTCTATGAGAACAATTATTTTACATGTAATTGTAAGAAAAGCAATGCTTTCCCTTTCACATCCAAGAGATATAGTATCCTTTTATACTGCAGACTTTAAAAAAAATCATAATCAGACAATAAACTTTATCATCTTAAATGAAAACCTACAGATATCAAAGTCTGAAAGGCGTGATAATCATCCACATCTTGTGCAACATAATTATATGCTCTAAGAACGGCCACTCCAGCATCTTGCATTCCATCAACATCTTCAGAGTCATTAACCACAAAGATTAAACCAATTCTGTGGGGAGGGAAATAAGTATTTATCTCAAGGAAGTCAAATATTTTGTAAAGAATTTCTTTTATACCTAATTCAATGATTGCAACAAACCAATGAGGAGAATATTCCTTAAAAAAACTTACTGGAAATGAATTATGTATGTGTATATGTGTGTGTATACACATATATATCACATTGTGTGTGTGTATACACATATATATATATCACATTATGTACATACAACATTTACTATGCTACATTCAAAGCTAGGATTAGACTTGGAAGGCAGAGAAGTAGAGAGGAAAGAAATATGACTGTGCAAAGTTTGAGAGAACAGGAAGTATTTATTTAAGCTGAAGATATATAAAAAGTCTAGATCTGAAGAATCTTCAGTAGGGTACACAGGATTTAAAAGTGAGAGAGCTCAGCAACAGAGCTACACTGGAATGAGGATGGTATTAAATTTTGAATTCTCAAAATACAAGAAAAATTTCCATTTAGAAAGCTAAAATGTAGTTCTCTACAGGAAATAATCTTATGTTGGGAATACTGTTTCATAGTAATATAAAAATAGCTAACAGGGGCGGGTAGGTGGCGCAGTGAATAGAGCACAGGCCCTGGAGTCAGGAGGACCTGAGTTCAAATCTAGCCTCAGACACTTAATGCTTACTAGCATGTGACCTTGGGCAAGTCACTTAACCCCAACTGCCCTGCCCTCCCTCTCCAAAAAGAAAAAAATTATTTATACACACACACACACACACACACACACACACACACACACACACACACACA